>NW_023458565.1:6629385-6678206 GCF_013731165.1 Rhagoletis pomonella
TCCGGTTAAGTCTTGCTACAAAATCCAAATATCTAGGCGTTATTTAAGATAAGACTAAACTGGAAGGAGAATATAGTAACTCAGTGTTATATGAAGGCTTATTTAGCTTGAATGGAGCCTTGATAACCGGATTTTTTGATGGATATTTATGTATACCAGTCATTAGACTAATTCTCCTGTATGAAGTGATCATATGATGGCGGGCATTAGAAAAAGAGGTTAATATCAAGCTACTTACCAAGGTACAAAGTTCTAGCATGATCTACATAGGCGGAGAGCTCAGAACCACGTAAAAAGATGCTCTGAATGCTATTTCAGATTTGCTGCCATTGGATTCGACAACAGATAGCAGCACTCGCTGCTCTTCGCTTAAGATAGTCATGCCAGGGACACACTTATATATATTTTGCTTCATGCCGAACATTACAGACCGTTATGCTTTGATATCGGTTCCGCAAAGCAATTTTAGCAATTGACTCCTAAGCAGGGACGAGTGCAAGGTAGTAGATATTAGCACTCCATGATTGAAGTCTATGCAGATGGCTCGAAACTCGACGGTAATGTAGGAGGAGCAGTTTTCCCACGAACCCTCCTCTAAAAATATCATTTAGGTCACTAGACTACTGCAGCGTATTCCAAGCTGCGGTTACAGCTATCATGTAGGCTGTAGAGAAGTTTGGAACTGAAATTCTTGGAAGATAAGGATTTACTTTTAGTAATAGCCAGGCTGCAACGAAAGCTCTGAGCTCTTTCACTTTCTAATCAAAGATTGCGCCTATTCTAGAGGAGATTGTCATGCAGAACAAACTTCACCTCACTTGGGTCCCTGGTAATGGGGACATAGAGGAAACTGTTTAGGCAAAGACCTTGCAAGGCATAGCATGACTAAGCAGATTATTTCTGGTAAAGAAGGCGTTGGTATGGCATATGCCACTTTTACATACTGTTACATAGAGAATTTGTATACAAACAAGCTGATGAAATATGGAGTCAAAGTACGACTTGCCGAATTTCCAGGAAGATGTAACTCAAATGATATCGGAAAGGGTCACGAAGCGTGTACTCACGGTGGAGAGAGAGGATATATCTAACGTTGTGAGAGCTCTAACTGCGCCCGGAATGCCTTTCCGAAGATGTTGCGGAAGCTGTAAGAAGCACGAAGAGACGGTAACATAATTACCTCGCCTGTGTAAATGTCCCGCACTGTGCAGAATCAGGCTGCGGCATCTGGGAGCATCGTACCTGGCTGATCATAGTGTGGTTTCAAACGCTGACGCAAGATGCCTGCTGAGATTCACCACTGACACGAATTGATTACACATGGAGGATAATCGTATGGTGTCACACCGTGCTAATACTATGGGTCATCTCTCTATAGCCTAAGTGGGCCGTTGCAGTCGGCAGCCACTCCTACTTAACTTCCTAAGTCTTAGCAAACCTGTGAGCTGGGTATACATAATTTAAGTTCTTAGTACTCACAAAACCTAAGCAACCTAAACAACCACACCAACAAAGCCACATCTCCTGGGTAACTAAATAGCTCTATGCACTTGCCTGTTGGCTTTTGTTAAGGTCGGTTGGCTATGACAGTTGTTGACTAGCAAATATGCCGCATATTGCCCAACGTAACTGATGAATGTCTTTGTGTTGGCAGCTTTAACGCGCCAATTTCGTCGGTTGTGGGCGATATCAAATGGTGGAATTCAACAGCAGGTACAAACCTTACATCGGCAACATCGGCAACACCAGCAACCCACTTGATTGTCAAGTAAATGACATCGCCTCTGGCATTTACATACACAGAGTTATCCACTCGAGATTTAGATTGCCTTGCTGACAAGCAGGTGTTGGCCGCACACGTTTTGTTGGGGGTGATTCACTGTTGATGACCACTTTCTGATATGCACACTTCTTTTTTTTCACATTTGTCATCAGCTTAGGCTATGCAGTTTGGGGCTATTGCAGCTTAACCTAAACGGCTTGGAAACATAAAAAATATGATTTGGTGATTTTGGTGACACAAAACCGGTTCATTTGTTTTATGGTGCAATTAAATATGCCACACCCTTATCGTAAGGAGATTCTTATTTACAAAAAGGTAGATGATTTGGTGCGCAAGCCTCTGTTGGCAGAAGTAATTTCGTCGGATGGTTAATTTACTGTCGTGTTTGTATTCTGCTTCTATGTTTGTAGGCGCGTTGACTACTTTAATTAGTAGTGCTTTTTATGACACGTTACTTTGACTAATGTAACATCATTTCCTTTGGCTTAGCGTGCTTCAATACGACCTCAATTTGTAATTCAACTAAATAAAGCAGTTACTAAATTTGCTACTTAAATGTTAAGATACGCCAACAGTTATATGAATATGTTAAATTTGACACTGTCATAATAAAGCTTGACACTTTTGATGGTAACTGCACTTAGAACGTTTTGCCATAGCAGTGCTATTTGCATTGTTTACAGATACTTGAAACATTCAGTACTAAACATGTTATTTGGACACATCAATCGCCTCTTCAGACGTCGAAAAATGTTAACTTCTCAATTTATTTTTAATCTGCAGTACTCAGAATAAAATATTGGGGGATGACCCATTTGAAATTTTTCCTAAACATTTTTTGACATCAATCCTCATAAGCATTTTTCAGCGATTGGCAAATTATGCCTGGTTCCAAGGCGAAGAAGTCTTTTCAATGGTCCAATGTTTATGAAATATTGAATGTCTGCGAATTTAACTTATGTCCTAGCATGCCTTGAACACACTTTATGTCACACAACGAGATGCTGGCAGACAGCAATGCGGCTATAAAATTCTATCAGAAACTACACTGAGGGGAAAAAATATTAAAATCAATCAGAAACGTAATTGATCTTACTATAAATGGCAACGAATGTGCTGTATATTGGTAAATATTCAATTCAATTATGCGCATATTACAATGACCGAAGAAGCATCCGTAAAGTGAATAATCAAGATAAAAAAAATAAATAAAATAAATTTAATTTGCATGTTGCTTGCACTGGAATTCGAACCCTGATCCTCTCTGGATATCAACAAATTGTGGCAAGCATCTTTGCGCACTCAGTTATAGCCAGACATACTATAAATGTGTTTTCAAATGTTGAACTTCCATCAACCCCAGCCAGCAAAAAATCCGAAAACCGACCCGAAAAAGGAAAAAAAGTGGATGAAGTGCGGATATTTGTCCGATTACCGATTCCATTTTCGGAAACTTTGAAGATCCGTTTTCCCACTAAAGTGTGCGGCAGAAACATACATATGTACATACAACTACCGAAAATTGTCTGTGAAATGGATACTTTTTCGGCGGTTTTTTCCGAAATTTGTCTGATAAAATTTTTCGTTCAATACGCTTTCCTTCTGCACTTCACGGATACTTTTTCATTGTAAAAAACTTTACTTACCTGGTTAAGGAAAGTATTTTATTTTTCAAACTCCCATATCCTTTCCATTTCATTTGGCAATAGTCTACATCTTCGAAATTGAGTGCCGCAGCTAATGCAGTATTATGACTTCAATTTATTTCACGATAATTATGTGCTTTATATATATGTATATGTATGTTGTGCTTCTCCATATATGTATATACATACATATGTATGTATCAGTCTCAATTATGTACCTCGTTATTTAAATATATTTTCTTTTATTAAGTTCGCTTACACTTCTATTTTGTTGTTTTCATATTCGCTTGACTTAATTTATGTAGAATATAAATTTGCTCATTAGTTTAGTGATTCAGTGTTCCGCATGATTTCAGCAGCTAAATTGCTAACATAGAGAGAGTTCCTCATACCTAGTGGCGTGGCATTGCATGTTTATGAGATAGAAAATTACATATATACATAGTACATACTTACTTGAAGTACTTGAAGGAAATGTTTTAATTTTAAGTGGCAATTTGTGAAAATGAATTATGTTCGGCGGCCGCTGTGGCTGAGTGGTTACAGGTGCATACTACCGCTGCGTAGAATCTGGGTTTAATTCCTGCGCGCTTTACATCTAAATTAGAAAATAGCTTTTTGCAATACCGCTCGCCCCTCGGCAAGGCAATGGCAAACTTTCGAGTGAATTTCTGCCTCCAAAAAGCTTCTCACATTAACCATTTGCCATGCGGAGACGACGTAAAATTGTTGGTCCCTCCATTGGTGTTACAACATCAGCTCCATAAATTGGAGGAGAAGCTCGGCCAAATAATTAGCAGAAGTGTAACCGCAAAATATTATTATTTTTTTTTCGGTCCACTCTAGCGTGTTAGGGATTTTTTTTTAACTTTCGTCTTAAATCCATTTTAATAAATTATAGAAAAATACCGAAAAATAAAAGTCCTTGAGCTACTTTCGCGTTTCCTTGGAAAGGAACTTACTGCATATACACTTTCACTTATTTCATATTTTCAAACAAACTTAGCTGAGAATGCTGCGCTCCAATTCTTCAGTGGTAGCTGCCTGCTAAGCATGTTTTTTTTTTATATATTTTTTTAACTAATATAGCAGTATACATACTCAGTTAAATATGTATGTGTGCATACAAGCGCTGCGCTTAACCATCTGCAGCATCATCAAACAGAATACAGCCGTAGCTGTTAGTTTATTGTCTAAATTTCCGCTGAAATAATTCAATTTGCTTGTTTTAGTCATAAAATTCCATAGCACGGAAATAACGTAAGCATTACGCAAGTGCTTACATATGTACATATTACAAATTTATGTACAGTTAGTAAACCTCACGCCTGCATTGCCATTTGAATTACAGTGGCTCACAGCGAAGCTTAGTACATCGCCTAATTGTGCCCCATATCGTAAATTTAGCTGCTAGCTGCAAGCTGGTGTATGGATAATCGCACATTATGTCAGCACATTAATTTGTAGCAGTCAAAAGTTATGTGTTGGCATGAATTACCCGAGCTGATTGCGTAACAGCTAGATTAAAATTAAAGCTACATCTTATTGTATTAGCACGGCTTACATAGTTAAGTGTTACATCCGTTTAAATTGACTTTTTTCAACCAAATAAAAGAACAATTAATTGCTATCTGCACATACATATACATATATATATATATATATATATATAGATCAGCATGTAGATTTTGCGAGCTTTTTGTTTTATGGCATACACAAAAAAAATAACAGTAGTCACAGATGACCCGTTAAATGAAGAGGCCTGCGCTGGGCTAATAGACTGTCACCATTTTCGGATTTTTAATTGCAGTCAAGAAACTCAGCCAGGAAAGATTTTTTTGAATCTGAATTCACTTAAAATGGTTCTGCCTGAAGGCCGTTAGCTACATACATATATACCATTTTGCAGTGATTCAAAAGGGTTGCTTTAACCGTGTTTCAAGACGTTTTGAAAATGAGAAGTGTGTTGACCCGAAATTGTTTTCAACCCAGTTTTTTCGGAACATGTATGTAGCCATCTTCAGCCGCCGATCACATTTTTTTTGTTTAAAATCTAATATAACGAGAAGGAAAAGAGCTAGCGCAATAATTTTTTGTGTGAATAAAGTTCAAGTTATGTCGGTTAAAGGAAAACTAAAGCGAACGTCAACACGCTTTACTTGAGGGGTTAAAATGAGGGGCGAAGTTGACCATGTTCAAAAAATTTATGACCTTTCGATTTTCTTTTTGCTGTATCTCAGAGGCGAATCACGATATCGATAAAATTTTTGTTTTAAATAGTAGTAAATGAAATGTACATTAAGAAAAGGCTTATTAGAATACCATCAACCCCTAAATTCAGGGTTGAAATAAGGGGTGAATGGCTAAAACCCAGAAAATTCACTGAAAAACCTTATAAAGTGTTTTCATAGGTGCCGAAAACGATTCCTATAATTACTTCTGCAAGGATTGATTTATTGGAATATATCATCAACCCTTCATTTGGAGGTTAAAATAACGGGTAAGTTGCTGAAAACAAGAAAATTCTAGAAATCGATGTCCTTTCGCTTTTCTTTTTGCTGTATCTCAAAGGAAAATCATGATACCGATACAATTTTTTTTTTAATTGTAGTAAATTTAATATAGATTAAGGAAAAGCTTATTAGGATACCATCAACCCCTAAATTAGGGGTTGAAATAAGGGGTGAATGGCTAATACCCAGAAAATTCACTGAAAAACATTCTAAAGTGTTTTCATAGGAGGCGAAAACAATTTCCAAAATTATTTCTGCAAGGTGTATTTTATTGGGATACCATCAACCCCTAAATTAGAGGTTGAAACAAGGGGTGAGTGGCTAAAACCCAGAAAATTCAAGAAAACGATGTCCTTTTGCTTTTCTTTTTGCTGTATCTCAAAGGAAAATCATGATACCGATACAATTTTTTTTAAATTGTAGTAACTTTAATATAGATTAAGGAAAAGCTTATTATTCGATTTGGCAGCTCATGTACATGACTGAAGATCTACTTATTCTAATCTAATTAAACGATAGATGGCTTTCGAGCCAATTTCACAATGTGTTTTAACTCATTTGATGACAAATGTCATTGAGATTGACCTATATAGTAAAATTTTTTATGAGATTCGTGCTAGAACAAACAATACGCGTAAAGTAGTGTTTTCGTAAACCGCGTTTACCTATTAGTAATTGTTTTTATATTTGAATTGAGAACCGCAATTATTTTTGGGCACACCTGAGAATATATAATAAAACAAATAGTACAATCTCGAATGATGTATACTCGTAATAGAGCAAGAATGGGTGGGCGACCTAGAAAAATACCCAGGTTCAGAGCAAATGCTGGTAGAAAACCTGCGAGACATCTCCTCATTTCGTGTATGCGACTTTAGCACTCGATTTAACAACACTCAGAATGCTATATAGAAAATTAGGATGATTTTATTAATTGCTTAATTGCCGTTTTACTTAGAGTAAAGGAATTCAGAGTTTGTTTCTAAATTATATTTTCATAATTTTTAACAAAAGGTTGAGGTATCCGTTCCAATGCAACAGATGCTAGAAAAGACTGCCGAAAGATTATGCGTAGCTGTTACATCAGATTGGCCCAAAACTGCTATGAATAGCATAGAGTTGTCGGTAACAATTAATTATCCAACTTAAAAGTCTGTCCAATCCGAAATACCTCTGGAATAATCCTACACCTCAAAGCTACCGTTTTTTCGGCCCTTGAAAATCGCACATCAAAAAGAAGACAATGAAATGGCTCTCGAAGAATACAATCGTTTGGGCGAAGAAATTAAACACCTTAAGCCTTTCAAATTTACAATGGGCAAAGGCGTTACAGTGGTGGTTGAATTTTCAGTATCAAGAACCCTTTTCGATGGGAAAAATGTGAACGCGATTGTAGGAAACAAAGCCACTCAAAGATGCCCAATGTGTGGCGCGCCGTGCAGCAGCTTTCTCGTTTGCTTCATTACACTGTAAGGAAAATATGAAGTTTTGAAATGAAAAAAAAGCCAAAACACGTGAACTTTAGAATGGATCGTAGATCATGGATCTGAATCTGTACCGTTTTTCCAGATATTTTAAATTTTTTTGAAATGAATATCTAACTTTAACTACGAAGAAATTAAAAAAATAACAAATCTTTTGCAATTTTTTAAATCAGTATTAAAGTCTGCTCTTTCGCCAAAATAGCAAGCTACCAGCGACTAAAATCGATGGATGAATAAATATGTTTTGAATAGTTAAATAAAAACGTGCAATAATTTTTTTGTATGAATAGGGCCAGGAAATAATGTTACTCATACGCCACATCGTACTTGGTCGTACTCGTATATGTATACTCGTACATGGCGCACAGTGTACGATTCGATAGGAATAAGATAAGCATATAGAAAAATATGGGTCCGAAACCTCACATAATGGCCTACAAGGAAAAAATAGTGCCATTATATAATCATTATACTAATACCAACATAAAAAAAATTGTTGAAAAATCAACCTTGAAAAAAAAGATTATTTTGCTGGCTAGCTCCAACGAAAAAATGTTGCTTTAATGGACTTTTGTTGTAGATTTTCAACCGAGGAATACAAATTTATAGTCAAAAGTTTACTTAGGAATCTTTTAGATGCTCATTTCTTAAACTGCAAAGTTGCATCTAAATTTGCAAATAATGAATCAGTTTTTTCAGATTTTTTTTGGAGTATGTAATTTTGTAGCCCTTGGAGTTCAAATTTTAAGTTGTTTTTTCGTATGGAAAAATTGCGTCCTAGTTAGAAAAAAAATTATCAAAAATCAACGCGATTCTTTTGGCAACTTAATACTTGCACTTTATAATGGGTTGTAAAACTGCATTCTCAAAAGAATTCTGAAAAAGCTGATTAAAAAGTTTAAAGTTTAGATGGAACTTTGCAATTTAAAAATGAGCATCTGAAAGATCTTTTAGTTAGTTTTCGATAACAAATTTGAATTCATCGGTTGAAAATCTACAAGAAAAGTCCATAAAACCAAGAACCAAAATTTTTTTGTTGGACCTAACTAGAATAGTATTAGGAGATTAAGGATTTTTGTTAGAGATTGATTTTTTTTTTCATTGGCAATGCAACTTAAATTTTTAATAAAATAAATAAGTTACAAATTTGATTTTGTGGATCGTTTAAATTTTTATTATTAAAAAATTGACTGCTTTAAAATATCGTTATTCACCGATGACTGCAAATTGACTCATCAGTCATGAATAATGAAAAGTATGGTCATATTTGAGATTTACATTTATTGATAACGTGAAGAGAATTGGAAGGCAGTAACTGTTGATTAAGCGAAATTTAAAACGAAGTGTTGGACAGTAAAAGTTAGGAAACAATTTCGATATAAGCTGATTTTGGAACTCACCGAGGACGACCATAAAACCATCTCAATTTAAAATTTAAAACAAGAGGTTGGGAGGGAGTCTAACTGCGAAATTCAGTATTTTTTACGGGAACCAACTCCAAGTGGGGAGATCGACTATATTGAAAGCCTTAATATCTGCATTCATTGAAACGATGCAATGATAATATTTGAGAAACAATCGAGTCCAACTGGGTATACATGCTCGCAAAGTAAGAATTCACCTGAATTTTCTGTCTCTTCTTCTACTTAGTGGTGCGCACACTTCGATTAGAAAATTTTGGCAATCACTGATGTACACCCAGACCTAGAGTACCTCCATAGCCCAATTCTAATAATTAAAATGTACCCCAATAAATACAAAAAAAAACTAAATAAATATTTTAGTACATTTTTGTAAAGAAGCATATGTAACAATAAACTAACTTATGAACAAAAAAGTTGCAGCGACTTGAATTATTGATACGCATACCAGATATTGCTGTCACTCATACGCCATGGCATGCATAACTTAAACTGGGAAGCAAGTAAGTAAAGGCACGTCCACATAGATCTTATTATAGTTATATAGCTTAATTCTATATAGCTGAATGTAAAAACTTCAAAGCTCTCAATTAGTACTCGTATCTTAACAGCTCGTTAAATCTAAATTTTATATTTTAAACAAAATATTCCTCTATCCTATGCACTTCGTCAAGTAATATTTCAACAGTTAACAGCGCATCATTGACGTTCTTGCCCGATTTAATCCTCTGTAAATTAATGCCGGCATGTCGCCAAGCTATTGGCCCAAGTCGACCGTGTGTGACAGTATATTTTATTTTATTTTATCAACACTTTTGCTAAAATGCTTTTCGACCTCAGACCTACTACGACTACACTAACATGATGACATTTCTCACACCTTAGGCCACTATTCGCAGACACATTATTACCTCGCTTTCAATAAGTACACATACAAACATATGTACATACATACGTACACACATGCATATAAATTTTAGTGTATGTCCTTAGTTACATACATAAATATGTATGTGCATACATAA
Source organism: Rhagoletis pomonella (assembly GCF_013731165.1). Taxonomy (NCBI): domain Eukaryota; kingdom Metazoa; phylum Arthropoda; class Insecta; order Diptera; family Tephritidae; genus Rhagoletis; species Rhagoletis pomonella. Next base: position 6,639,258 of record NW_023458565.1, read on the forward strand.
ATAGTTTTATGCACTTTAACCCGTTTGCTTGGCCACAAACCGCAAGTGCTTATAATAGCCTAACTTAGAGTCGGTTTTCGCCCTCGCCAAAGCAAACGCCAGCAGTCATAAAACCAACGCATGCCTGCCCAAGTAGATTTATGTAGCGCCTAAAATGCGGCAAATAAAAAATTATTGTTTACATTTAACAGGGTAGCCGGCAAATGGCTGTAACAATAAGTCACGGACACAATGGCACTCAGAATGAGGCAGACAGCGGCAGACAACAAAAATAAGCATGGGGGCACACGCTTACAAAAGTGCAAGCAAATGAAAATGTAAATGCGCATGTTTGCTTACACACATATACAGACGTCAATATGTAATAGGTACTCGTTTAGGTATGTATGTATCCCGCTTGTTATAAAATCTCTATATGCGAATTTACATACATATATGCGGCTTGCCTATGTATATATACACACACCGGCGGACACGTGGTGGCATCTATTTACCAACAACAAATACATACTTATAAGTGCATTACTTAGGTTCCACAAAAGCCGCCTACAAAACAATAAACAGCTGTTGCCACTCAACTGTTATACGCCTGCTAGTATGCAATGAAAAATGTCCCTTTCCCAAAAGCGTGAATGAATGACTGCTAGAATAGTTGGTAAGTGTGCGACGGTGATTTCGTGCAACAGTATTCAAAGGATGTTGGTGTAGTATTGTCGACCGTGTCGGGAAAGCATTCAATCGAATTGCCATTTCGGGTCAATAGTGCGCAACAATCGGGATTTTAACCTAACGCTTACCATCGTTGTGTGTGTTTTTAAAGTTTGCGTGATAAAATTTTCATTTAAAGAATTTAGTTTGTCGTAACACCGCGCGGAAAGCAGAAGTGCCATTCGGTTACTTAAAAGTGTTGACACATTTTCGTGAGTTTAACTCAACGGAAAAATAGCACGGCTTTAAAATGTGAGACTATTAACATGGATTTAAGAATTTAGTAAAAATTAAAAAAAATATACAAACAAATTAAAAAAATTAGAAAAAGTGAATTATGAATGTGGAAAAAATTTAAAAGTGTGCAAAACTTAATAAAAAACAAAATTAAAAGAAAGAAAAAGAAACATTTTTCCCCCAAAAAAAAAACAAACAAAAAAAGTTAAAAATTTTTAATAGTTTTGTTCGTCGAAAATAGTGTGTATTAAAGTTGTTTTTTTTCTTACTATATTTTATAGAGATAATGTGTTTTTTACTGAAATTTCAACACTAATTTATTGAAATTTGTTAAATATTCGGACGAAATTAAAATTTTTTAAGCAAGCAGTTTATGAAAATTTAAAAATTATGCTACCAAAAAGTGTAAACCAAATTTGAAAAACAAAATAAAAGAGTTTTAGGATATTTTAGAAATAAAAAAACTGCGAAAATTTGAAAAGAAATAAAAGGTTTGCTTCATTTATTGAGCTTTAAAATTGTTTTAAAAATGTTTGCGTCTGCCTAAACAGCTGTTTGTTTTTTTAAATCTGTTTGAATCTAACTTTTTTGAATTAAAACAAATTGACTAATATGTTAGTTTTTTAACGAAATATTCGCGTCAAAAACTAATAATTATGTGTGTGCTGGTGAATACTTAGTAATTTAAAGAAACAAAACGAGTTTCTCAGTTGGCAAAGAATTAGATATTTTTTGGCAAATTTGAATTTTATACTAAAAATAAAAAATTGTATAAAAGAATTGTAGGTATGTAGATTTTACACTGCTTTCCAGTGTTACCGTAAAAGCTTTACATACTATGAAGAACATACTTTAAAGTTGATAAATGAAAAAGATTTTACTGCACTTACGAATTATGTAACACCTTTTCAGATGTAGCGCTTAAAATTAATAGCCACATAACTATTGCGGTAAAACTACGACCATTATTCGAGATATGATGCGGCGATTGGTAAATTTTTTTTTTTTTACTACAGTAAAACCTCTATGACTCAAATCACAAATTCAGAGAAAATGCCCGAGTTGTGGACACTTCAACGGAAATTTTTTTTATAGAAACCACAATTACGTACGATTTTATGCAAACTGTGAGCACGTATTGTTTTCCCTTTTTAATATATTTGTTTTTTCCTGTCATTTATTGCTTTGAAAAGAAAAATATATGTTCCTTTTGTTTTTTTTTTATTTTTAAATTTTTTTTTTTATCTTTAATTTACTTTTTAGATTTTGTTTTCTTAAAAGGAAAACTATTTTTAAACTTAATTTAAGTTTTGGAAACTTATATTTTTCTTCTTCTATAACATTTTTTGAAATAAAATTTTCTTTTAATGTTATCGTTTTAAAAATAATATTTTTTTGGGAACTTATTTTATTTTCTTTTTTTTTTCTTTTTTAATTTTTTTTTTTTTAATTTTTAGATTTTATTGTTTTAAAGAGAAACATACCTTTTCAATAATTGTTTATTTTTTAGAAATTTATTTCACTACTTTCTTTTAAATTTATTATTGTTTAAATTTTTAGTTTTTGTTCTTTTAAAAAGAAATTAATTTTAAATTTCATTTCAGTTTTAGAAAACTTATTGCTAAAAGAAAAACAGAAATACGCTCGTTAATCGATCTTTCAATTACTTAGTCTTTCGAAACACAGAAAAGAACTTTCAAGACAGCTGGCATAAGTGGCAATTGTCTTACGAAACACCAAAATTGAAAGACGCTTGCCAGAATTGCATTGAAAATTCAGAGTATATCTACACTAAACCGTACCACCTTACTGACAAAAAAGGCTCGACGTCCACATTCAAGTCTAAAGTATTTTTGAAAGGCAATGTTCGGCATTTCTCTTAAAATAGCTTTAGATAGCTTTTATTTACCGACATTAGGGTGGTGCGTTAGGACGATAAGAAGCAAGATCTTGTGGGTGTGTACTAGAATGGGGTACATGAAATTAATGAACTTTGGATAGAAAAATTGCCTTCTTGAGACAAAAACATCGATAACACTCAGATGTTTTAGAATTTTTTTGAGTGTGCCCATTTAATTCGGCAATTTTTTTGTATGAAAAAAAAAATGCGTCATGACGTCAAAAAAAATAAAAATTGTTAAAAATCAACGCAATTTTTGGGCAGCTTAAGACTTGAACATTATTACCCTAGAATTTAATGGGTTATTAAACTGCATACTCAAAAAAATTCTAAAAAAGTTGCATACTCAAAAAGTTGAAAATCTAGCTGAAAATTTGCAGATTTTTCATAATTTTTGCACAAAGTTTGAAATCTGGATTTTTATGGTGTTTGTTATACAATGAGCAAGACTTTTTTGGAAAAATAATAAACATTAAATAAACAAAAGAAATATAGCCAAAATTGATCAAAATGTTGCTGGCGTAATTAGCTGATCCCAAGTATATCTTAAGTTAAGATCCGACTGTAAAGCTAAAGATTTGCCGAAGAATGTAAAAAATCAGCCGACATTTTTTTTTTTCGAAATTACATAACAAAAAAGCTGACTTCCCAAATATTAATTTGCATTTCAGTACTGCGATACATTTTTTTGATGCTACTGCGATACTGTGATTTTCGAATGACCGCTTTGATATAACTTTTTTATTTATTTTGGTTAAGTTTTTAAATTATTATTAACTTAAATATGGTTGTTCATAAATAGCTACAAAAAAAAAAATAAAACAAAGAATCGATTGCAATATTTCACTAACAGACAAACATTTTGACCACCTGCTAAGCAGATGTCGTTCATTAAAAAAAAAACATAAGACACCGTCCTTTGGTTTAAAGTTTTCTTTATCAAATACCAGACACAAACTGATCAAATTACCCATGGTACATTGGGGTGACAACATCAATGCACACACCGCAAATTTAGAAGATTGTTGTGAACATTTTTTTAATTTTGGTTATTTTTCATTCTTTTGTTGCGCCCAGAATCAGCTCCAGACTCGTAAGCCATTATTATTGATTCATTAATCTTTAAATTGTGAAAGTCGTGCACGCTGCACAGTGGTTCGGATAGCAGATCTAGCTGGACGAAAGTCAACATTTTTTTTGTTTTTAAAATACTTAATGGTACTTGGAATACATTCCTGACAATACATTCAAATAGAAATTGCATTTATTAAAGCATTAACATATGAAAACAAACAAAAAAAGGTAAGTCAACGCCGCCTATTTGAGAACTCTATTTTAAAAGCTGAAATTTAACTTAAAAGATTGCTAATTGCACTCACAAATATTTCCATAATTGCAAATTGACTTTATAAACAAAAAATTACACTTATTCCGCTATAGATTCAGAGGTCATAACGCGATTTATGTCCACATTGGTATAAGCAAATTTATTCTGAAAAATCGTCGTTTTCATTAATTAAAAAAATTAATTAAAGAGTAGGAAAAGTAAAGGCCGCCGAAGGCCGTTATAAAACCACTTGCATATTATTCTTTACACCTTCGCAAATGCAGAGGGTAAGTTCGATAACCAAGTCTAACCAATTAGCTTAGATATTTACATTTTAGTGACAATATGTCAAATCTCAAAAATTCAAAAGTAATTATTAACAGGAATGTATCTGAATATAAATATAAGATTAGTGGCGGATCCACGGGGAAGAGGGGGGGAGGCGTTGTGTGTTAAAACAGAAAAATACTTGGAGTTATAAAACCTATGGTTATGAAAGAGTTAAAAAAATTAGTACCCAGTTACATAGAAATCTACCGATTTTTTTTAATTTTCGTCCGCCATATTGGATCCGCCATTTTGAATTTTTGGTAAATGACTTTAGATATGTAATCAGCGACCCAGAAAACCCCCAGATACCCAGTTTCATAGAAATCTACCGATTTTTTTAAATTTTCGTCCGCCATATTGAATCCGCCATTTTGAATTTTTGATAAGTGACTTCAGATTCGTAATCAGCGACTCAAAAATCCCCTAGGTAAGAAGTGGTGTAAAGATCCATCAACGAGTATTTGTTTAAATAGTTTCGTCCAGCTAGATTTGCGATCCGAACCACTGTGCGCTGTGATGCCGTGTACTTCAGCCCCTTTCTTAAAGTTTTTTTCCACTTTCGATTTCTGTGCTTAAGTAGTTTGAATTTTTATTCTATTGGCAAACATTTTAACACGTGTTTCGATGTAATCATAAATCTCACTTTGCTCTGCTATAGTGTTATTCAAACTGTTTAACAAACGTTACGCAAAGAAAACGTGTCAAAAAGAAAAGTAAACATAAAAAAGTGAACTAAGTAAAACGAAAAAAAACAAAGGGACAAAGGAAATGTATTCTTCGAAGCGTAGCTGGAGTTGAACTTACGAGGGATATTTTTTCATGAAAAAATTACAGCAACATCGTCATCGACAACCATAATATGACCGAAAATCTGCGCTTTGCCCTAAATGATTCGATTTAAAGAAGCATGCGCTAAAGTTCTTATTCGAGTATTTAATGGGACAGTTGGAGTTATAACTCAATATAACTGTACATTGGCATTGAATTATATTTGTGTATGTATACCAAAATGGATGGGGTTCACATTTCATGTGTTTGTTTCAAATTTTTAGGGTAGATGGATAAACATAAATAACAAATAAATATGAAATTTGAGCTTGATTAATACATTTTTAAAAACTTTACAGCACAAAAACAAAAGTAAATCGATTTAATAGTTTTCCAAATATCTCGAGAATGGGGGCGAGGTAAAAATTTGATAAAAATCACACATACACACATCAAAATTATCTATGAAAACAAATCAAACACATGAAGTGTGAACCCCGTTCATTTTGGTATGGAACGCACCATATGCATGTGAGAGTTTTAAAAGCATACTAAGCCAGCAGAGAAACATACGTTCTGCTGAAAGAAAGGCGATTTTCGTACATTTTCGGCATTCGGAAACGTACAAAAAACGCTTTCAACTTTCTTAAATTTTTCGTATTCGATTTAAAATATGCATTTGTTAAAACTGAAAATCTGAAAAGAAGTACCATACGTATTTGGCTGTAGCTGAGTGTACAGAGGAGCGTGCTACTATTTGTTTACTTTCAGGAATGCCAGGTTCGAATGCCATCAGACGAAATAAAAGGTCCGTTAATTATAATAACAATTATTTTTCGAATTACGAAAAAGCAACCGTGAAAAGCTGAAGCAAAGCTTTTTCAACGAAAAGTTCAAACTCAAGCGTTTTAGAATTATTTTTGGTACTTTTCTAAACGTACGTTTCTTTCGCATACTTTAGCGGCAAAACGGATCGTCAAAGTATCCGAAAAAAGGAATCGGTAAACGGATAAAAATCCGCATTTCACGTAAACTTATTTTTGGGCCGTAGATTACGGACCTGTAATATTAAATTTTACCGTAGAAAATGTTACTCATATGCCCGAGTAACAATCTTGCCTGCTCATAAGACTATCCCAAGAATAGTATATGAAAAAAATTTATTCGCAAATTTGTATATGCATACCATCTTTATTTGTGCTTTTGGCCTAAATAACATGTTTACAAAGTTTTTCGGCCGTAGTATAACGATAACCCGTGCCGACTTTAAGTTGAAATTTTAGTTAATATTTTCAATTAGGATTACCAAATCGTCCGGCAAAACTTTGGAAATGCGAAAAATTCAATATTTTTCCCATATTTTACGAATTTCTAGTAAATCTGCAACTTTATATTTTTAAAATGACGGCCGGATTTCTCCCAAGGACATCGAAAAAATGAATTAATGGAAAAGGTACAGTGGCCTCGTAAGGGTGTATTAAAAGGCTGCAAAACGATATGTCTTTTAGTCGAATAAATTCAAAAAATTATTTCTTTCTTTCTAAAACAAAGCCTTTCATAATATTACAAAAACAAACGTGTTGCAGTGTTTGACATGCTCTCTCGGGTTGATTAAGGAACAAATGAGGAAGTATTAATTAAAAATTTGAAAAATATCATTTGAAATTTGTATACTTTAATATCCTTATATATATTCATAGGATTTAAATCAAACTCAGATTCTTCAAAATCCATTCAAAATTAAAAATCTTGAAATATAAATTTTTTAAAGGACATATTTGACATGCTCCAAAAAGATAACTGAAAACAAAAGTTGTAATTAATCTTGTTTCGAATTATTCTTTCAATTGATACCCATATATACATATTTCGTGTGAACTTTTGGAAGGATATTATAATTTATGGTCCTTTGGATAAAATCCTGGCTTCCTTGTAAAAAAACAAAAACGCAGATTTACTAAATATTATGTCCTAATACTATAAGGAGTATAGTAATACCATCTTATATAGAAGTAAAATGAGTAAATTAACAAAACAATTGACTGCAAGTCGGCGCAAGTTGCCGTGGTTAGCGACTGGTATTTTTAACATGGCGGTGTCATAGTAGATGTCAATTGTCCGCTCCGGCATCAGCATGCTACCGGTAGGAATACTAGCATTTAGCATCATACCAGTTGACGGGATAGACTGCCCGTTCATTCCCCGTGAAAAGCATAAGTATGCCATTCTGCTCGCGGCGCTGCAACAGTGGCAATGGTCAACAGAGTAAAGCTTTGGCACGTCAAATGAAGAGATCTGAGTTCGAGTCTCAACGAGCGAATCTTTTTTTTATTTTTATATATTTTTTTTATTTATATCTCCTCTTGTCATTTTTAAATTTTTTGTTAAAAAAAAATATTTCTTTTAATTTTTCATGGTGTTTTAGTATTTAGGGTTTTTTCCAAATGAAATGAAATCTATGTACAATTTTTATTTTATATTTAAATTGAAATAATTATTTAAATTAATTTACTTACTTTACTTCAACAACCCACACGCGCACTCGAATCTGAGATCGCAGAACCAGAATCGATAGTCTTCACTCGACGCCACAGCCGACATTTGTTATGAAAGCAATTAACCGCATTTTAGTTTTGGTTGTGGCTATTCAAATACAAATGCCGTTGATTGCATAAGTTGTTCGAAATCGCCGAAATGGTAGTCCAACGCTTTAGCATATACTAGTTAATGAACTGGTATTTATAGTGGCTGGTTTGGCATTTCACTACGGAGAACTGGTATAATTATAGCATTGACGAACTGGTATGACTTCCCCATTTAATATCAGTTTTCGAACCAGAATTTCTACCAACTAGTTTTCTTTTTTCTATGAGGAACTGGTATAATTATGGTTCATAAGGAACTGGTATGACTTTTATCCTTAAATAATAGTTCATGAACTGGAATTTTCGCATACTGGTTCAGCTTTTCACTGCAGGGTTGTGGCATACTAATATTACTACATATATATGTATATGTATAAATACTATATGTAAGTGTAAAGATGATCTCTTATTTTTTAATTTTTCAAAAAATGACTGCGACCGCAATACGAATGAATTTCAATTCCATAGTTTTTAGTTTATTCAGTTTTTAATTAGGTTTTTAAACTGATATAAAATAAAGACATTTATATTTCCTTGCTTAGAAGCACAAATTTATTTTTATTTCTAGTATTCGGACTAAAGCAAGACTACAAAACAAGTTTGTTAGCATATTTTAATTAATGGTAATAATATCCCGAAATATTACGGGATCCCGCGACTACCAATTAAAGATCCCGAAATCCCGGGATTCACAAAATGGTCCGAGATTGGGTGCCTCAATTTCAAGTCATCAGTAGTCGGAGAGTTAAACATCTTCTCGGCTCTGTGCCAATTGTAACCTGACCGATTTTGGCGCTCACGTGGACATGTAGGAAGTTATAGTCTTTTGGTTGGCCTATATTCGTTTGCAGCTGTCCCTACTTGAGCTGCTTAAACCATATGAAAAAGGAACAGTCCAGCGCCTTCGTCTTGGTCTGCAGGCTGTATCGGAGACACAGCCGCTAAATTTAAACCTAGAATACGTGGTATGGTTAAGAGCACATCCAAGTCAAAAACGAAAGTACACACTAAGAAAAAAATATCGATAACAAAAGCGATAATAGCGATAATAATATAATAAAAAAATCGATAAAAATATCGATAACAAAATCAGTTGCAAAATGTATAAAATAAATCGATTTCAAAATCGACAACCAAATCGATTAAAATATCGATACCAAAATTGATAAAAAAATATCGATAGCAAAATCAATAACAATATCGAAAAAAATTTCGATAGCAAAATCGATAACAAAATCGATAAAATGTCGATTATAAGTATCGAGAATTCCGAAAATATCTAAAATCCCGAAATAGTCCCCAGATTGAGTCTCTGTCTATATCCTTTTGTCTATAATTACCTTTATTTTAATTTTTCTTCCTCTATCTTCGTCTCTGCTTTTATCGGTATCCTCATCCTCTTATTTTTCTTTATATTTGTCTTTGTTTTTACTTTTGTGTTTATCATATTCTTCATCTACATATTCCCCTTCACCTTTGCCTTTTATAAATATTGCGCCATCTGTTATTCAAAAGCCGAAATACCTACACACACATATGTTCTCGTGCAATACGCGTTTTCGTAAAGCTCTAAAAATTACAACTACAACATTTGAGCATAGCCTCCATATCGAAACGTAAGACGTATTCTATGTATATAAATATAAGAAGCATATGCATATAACAACTAAATACACAAAAGCTAAAGCTACGTTCATTAAATTACGATTATGTTATTATAAGCAGCAACAGAAAATAAAAGAGCACTGATGCCCATTAGAGTCAGTACGGCATTTTTACTTGCACTGATTTCCTGTCGCATAGAAAGTGATTTACGTATTAGTCTCTTTGCAAAAGTAAAACTTTCCATTGGATTTATCTCGCAATTTACGAAATCATTTAACTCTGATTTAAGTGCTGGCATATTTGTTCTGCTTCAGCGATTACATATTTGCCAAATGTTGCATATCCTTACCAGTCAGTACACTCCCACAGATACATGACTTAATTACAACAACAGTGCTGCTAACTGTGCATCCGCAGCTTTTGGGTTTGCTTTTCGTGCAGAATTTAGTGTCAATTGTCATACTTTGATTTAAGTTCGCATTGCTAATACCAAAACAAATGTATGTAAGTACTACGTATATATGTACGTATGTATTTATAAACGAAAGTGACTGCAAGTGACATTTATCGCATTTAAGTGATTGTGATGAATTGTGAAAAGCAAATGTATGCGAGTGGTGGTGTGGTCTGTGCAATCACAGTGAAGTAAATAATTCTATGAACGTTTATGTGTACACCGAGAAAAAAAATGTGAACCATATCGTGCTTGTTTCAGACTATAACAGGTATCGCTCACTTGCTGTAAGAGTGTCACAATAAAAAAAGAAAATTTTTAGGTAAGCATGCAGAAATGACCGCCAACTCTTTTTCTTTATTGCTTAAATATTTCGTAGCAGTATGGATTAACAATAGTTAATTGGAAAAAATATGTATTAATTTTTGTTATGGAATCATAAATAGACAATAAACTTAAAAGCTGTTTTTTGGAGTTTTTGATTTTTTGAATTAGGACATCCCTGAAGTAAATGAGTGACATGTTTTAGCGCCAAGCGATTTTTAACTTACTTTAAAAAAATTCTTTCACCGATTTCGTTCTGCAATTCATAAATGCCTGTTCATAGTTCGGAAACATAAAATAAACATTTTTTTTATCATTTAACATCCTGCGTCTGACGACTTTCGAACCCGTAACATTAAAATGTAAATATATTTTAAAATTGTAATAAAATTTCGTTCAAATTTCGCTCAAATTATTTAATTCCACATTTGTTTAACAAATAATTCATGTTTATGTTAAAGAATTTTTAATCGTCACATGCAGTATGAAAAAAAAAATTCCTTATTTATATGGCATCAAACACCGTGTCGAATAAACTCGTGTCAGTGTGGCTCGCTTGAAATGCAATTGTTTATATGCAACAAAGGAATTGAGTCGATCGAACATACTTTCAAACTGCGTGCAATACATGTGGCAATTCTTGAAATTAATAAACATGCCAAAATAATGATTAAATACTCAAACAGCTACGAAAAAGGATCTTAGCTATTAATTTTATAATAGAGCTTAGTATAAATGTAATTTCTAGAACTATTTTAATGTTTTACTTCATACAGAGTTGCATGAAACAACCGTTTGGACTAATCCCGTGTTTATATGCACGATTAAAATGATTCAGTAGCTCTTAATGTATTAGACTGGGTCACTAACTTGTATTATTTTTCTTTCTTTTCACCACATGCCACTATCCCATTCTTATATAGACCCGATTGCTGATTCTGAAAATCAGCAAAAATTGGTTGATAGTACCAAATTCCAATTTGAAAGAGAATCATAGTGGTTTGGTTTATTACTAGCAGTGCCATTTTTGATATATTTTTTTCGTTTTTACACGCTTCTGTTCTGCACTTCATAGAAGATTTTTCACATTTCCGACACAAAACAAAAATTTGTATTATCATTTTAATATGCTGCCTCTGACGGCATTTGAACACGGACCTTCTGAAAGTTAGCAAATAACGTCAGGCATCTCTGCAAACTCAGCTAAAGCGGTTCTGTAAAGTTGTCCTCAATTATTATATTTAACATGATGGAAGCTAACCATATAACAGCGAGCATATCTACACGTTAAGCTACAGCCAGACATACAAATTTCAATCTCATTTCTTACATTCGATGTATTTACCATAAAAAATAAACAATAATTTCGTTGTAAAAACCATTATGCTTTTGGCTCGGTTTATTTTGAGAACCAGTTGGATAATCTTAATATGAAGAAAAACTCCTGTACATCACTTTTTGATAGATTTAGTAGTTTATGAGATATTTTTTAATAACTTCATATTTGTTTAAGAAAAACATTGAACGCTTTCTAAGAGATATCGCATCACCGTTTCGCCATTGCTCCTTCCACGCTACAAACCGAAGTCATTTTTGCATTCTTTTGTCAAAGTATGTGTTAAAAACGATAAATCAATACCATCGACTCCAAAGCCAAATATCCATGACAGTAAGGTAATGTTCTGCATTTGGTGGCACCAGAAGGGAGGGAATCTTGAGTCATGAGCTTCTGAAAAGTGGTCAGACGATTCAAGGGGCTTTCTACGGATAACAGTCGGTATGCTTAAAGAGACTAGTGTTCGCTCACCTATTGAAATTCAACCACTAAAATAAAGCGAAGTTGAGGTGAGTTGAGCTGAGGAGAGTTATGATGAGGTGAATTGAAGTGAAGTGAGTTTAAATAAGTTAAGGAGAGTTGAGATGAGTTGAGGTGAAATAACATTAGTTAGGGTGAGTGGAGTGGAGGGGAGTTGACTTAGCATAACATAACATAACATAGCAAAACATAACATACCATAACATAGCATACCATAAAACACAACATAACATAAGATAACATGACATATCATAACATGACTTAAAATACCATAACATAAGATAACAAGACATAACATATCACAACATAACATACAAAAAATAACATACCATAACATAAGGTATCTCATTCTTCGGTTTTATCTTATTCTTTGGCTCTATCACTTTCCCAATCTCTATCTTTGTCTCTATCGTTTTGTATCTTAATTTTTACTTTTATGTTCATCTTTATTTTATATTAATATTTATCTTGTAATTTTTTTCCTCATCTGCATATTCACCCCCACCATTGTCGTTATATTAAGTATTTAAATTTGCCTTCATCTTTGTCTTTATCTTCTTTTATCATAATCTTTCCTTTTATCTCTTTCTTCTTCTACATCCTCAACTTTACCTTCTTCCTTGCATGAATCTTAATATACATAAATCTTATTCCTAACTGCTGCTTAGCACTTTTCTTAAATTCAGTATCACTATCGAATCATATATTTAGGAGGTGTTTCCGCCCCACTGGTGTCACTTTTAATAGATTTTTTCGCTTTATTTTAAACTAATTTGAAATTCGAGGAGCTGCCTGCACATCAGCCTCAAAATACCTCTCTCTATACCTTAGAAGTATAGTTTAGCCATAAAAGAGGTTAAAAGAAAACATGTTTGCCTATTTATAAATAAGATATAAGTCATTGATTTTTCACCACCACAATGCTCGATGGTACCGGATGGGAGGTCCTAACCCACGCACCTTATAGCTCAGACCTTGCACTATCAGACTACCATTTGGTCTGGTCGATTCTGGACGACTTTGCGGATCGTTTCACTCCAGTTGAAAGTATCAAAAACTGGCCTAATACTTTCTTGGTATCCAAAGACGAAGAGTAGAGTAGAGCTGTTTCAATACTTTCAATAACATACATTGTACCAATTTTTCAGAATATAGTTGCAAAACCGAGAAAAATCCTTTCAAACTTACTTGTAATATATATATGTTTATGTACGTTCATATGCATAATCGCACTTCGCACTTATAAAAACTTCAAAAGTCAGTTGTCGTCGTAAACATCTAAATAAATATTTTGGTGATATAAAACGATTGCCTTTGGCTTTCGGCTTAAGCTAAGTAAATCCATTTTCTACAGGCAAAGTTAGCTTTGATTTGCTTTAAGCCTTGCATTTCACTTTAAGAATGATAATCAAAAAATGCAAATCCAATAAGAAAGTGACTAAAATGTGTGAAAATAGCAAATAATTTTCTCACAGACACATTTCTTTGTTTCAAGGACAGTTGTTGTTTAAAGCTTTCGTCGTCAACTTCTTCCATTGCTGGGGTTGCTTGTGGTTTCTAAAACTTATTCAGCATTTACTATGTAAGTGCGTATTTATCTATGTACATTGTACATGCATAACACGCTACTTTTGAAAAATTGTAAACTACGCTGAGCCAGATATAGACACCTGCTCAAACTTGTGCATACGTACGCATGCATGTAGTATACTATTATCACTCATGTGGTTGTCCCTCAGGCATCGTGCATTTGCATTTCTGACATTTGGATGTGTAATGCGCAGCCAAAGTTTGCTGGATTAGAATTTGCGAGGTGAATGCAAGCATGAAAAATTTAGAATTTAATCGCATTTTCATAGCTATTTTTTTGCCATATTGGGCTGATTGTGTAACTTTTTTTTTGTGCTGATATTTCGTATTTTTTATGAGAATGTACGTATGAAATTCATCCTTACAGGTCTATTCTGCGCTGGTAACATAAATTTTGTAATCGGTAATTAAAGTGTCTGTCAATTTTTAAACCTTTTTCGCATTCTGAGCTCTCTTGTAACCGGTAAATTTGGTTACCATCTCATAAGCTGGTAACAAAATATTGTCCCGTGAAATATGCAGTACAGGAATTTCCACAAATCTTCATTGCTGAGTTGATGAATATTTTCACTGCATTACCAACGTACCTAGAATCGTGGTGACAAGAAGTGGTAAAATTTTTTGGTAATAAAATTTTTCGGTCACAAAATCTTCGGTAACGTGCAGAATAGACCTGTTAGAAGTTCTTTATTATTACCTGTCATAACGAAAATATCTAACTAGATAATTTCAAATTTTTTAGTCATCCTCGAACAATTGGTTAACTAGATGAAGAATCATATGGGAAAATTGTTTGAGACGGGGATTTTTCTATAAAAATTTTTATTTTTTCAAAAGAGTAGCACAATTTTTTTCATTGTCAATCTAATTGAAGTAATAGTAAAGCATCCGCTTTTTTTCCTCCATTTGGAAATGTTGTCGAGGATACCTTGTATATTTGATGTGTATCAAATCCCAAAGATTTATAATTTTATTTTTGAGAAATTTTTTATTTAAAATTCACTTTTAACCTTAAATAATTCGGTTTCTTGCTTATCCTAGAAATAAAGCATACATACATTATTTTTAATATGAATATGTTTTTGCATATTTTTCGGTTTTTAGTGCCACTTTTTCCGAATTTTATTGCCTTTTTCTGCCTATTTTACTATTTTTTGCCCTTTAAATAAATAGTGTTTTAGCTCATAAAAATCCGTTTCCCATTTATCCTCTGTAAATTAACATCAGCTAGTCTTGGCGAGCAATAGGTTTTGTTCCGGTAGTTAAATTCGCATTATGAAATTAAATCTTGTTCAACGTAATAATCACGAAATTAAAATATAATTTAATGTAAAATTTGCAAATCCACTTACATCGCGTGTAGCTCACGCTCAAATACCTAAATAAGTAAATAAAAGATATATGTAATTTGCAAATTTTGCCCGAAAGCTCCCACGAATTTGTGTGCATATTTAATTGGGCCCTCAAAATTGCTCAACAACCGCGAAAAAGGTGAAAGCAAGTGCAAGCAGGTGGCAATAATTGCGCCTGTATGAGTATATGTATGTCTGACAGATAATTCATAAAGTAAATATATGTACTTATGTACATAAATATATGCAAATATACATATTTACAAAAAATTTTTGGTGAATACATTTGCTTAGATGCATCTGTGAATGTTACGCTACCAACACGTGTTCCTTTTGTGTACAAATGCAAATAAAACATGTTTATTTATTTTAGAATGTACCGTTGCTTTTATTTATTTATTTTTGTTTGATAATTGGGGGAATGAAACCGTTATGTTTTTTTTTCGAATAAGAACTTGCTAGCGCGAATGGATTGCAATTAGAAAATAGCAGCACAGAAAAAGAGTTGTCAAGAAATGGAAAATATTTACAATTTAAATTTAATATGCTTTAAAAGATGTTTTTATTTAAACTCGACTTTTATTTATTGAATCTGCTCTAATTAAGATCTACCGATAAATTAGGAATCTTTGGGACAAATTCACAGTGCGTAGTTAACTCAGAACAGGAAGTTTTTGTGCTGAAAATCTATAGTTAATCTTATTAATCTAATCTATATACCCAAGACTCAGGGTTGATCGAGAGCTAATAAGCCAGTGTATAAACTAGTTTTAAATTTAACGAGTAGTTTTAGCCTCTGTGTGGCTTCGTCGGTAAGTCGCCTGTCAAGGTAGACCCCAAGGATGCTTTGTGAAAATGACATATGTGTTTTCAACATAACACCGTCTAGCCATACTCAATCAGATTCCGACACATAAGGTACGGGTGATAGCACAAAGCCATTAGTTACTGGATTTACCTGAAGGTATTTTGTTGATGAGCGGCAAAAGTGTTTGCTTTTTCTACGCCACTCCGAGCCCGTGCCCATCTCTAGTTTTAACAGAAAGCCCCATTTTATGCAAATGGCATCTTAACTGGCAGTGCCCTGTCCGGTAACCAGTAAGAGCTCTAAGACCCTCCCGGCTAAGTTCAGGGAGTCTTTCGCGGTTCCTCCTTGAAGAAGTTATGATTTTTTTTTTATTGTTTCATCAACTTGGTGTATCTTTTCGATGTCCCACAGAAAGGCTCGGGACCCTGCAAGCGCATTTGTGCTCCATGCTTTGCGAGACCGTCAGCCCTTTCGTTGCCTTCAAACCCTTTGTGCCTAGGAAACCCACCAGAGTGTTCCACTTTTGTCGGATCCCAGGTGGTTGAAAAGAGTTATGCAGCTGTCTACCACCCTTGATGCCGTTTTAAAAGAGATTATGGCCTTCCATGCCCATTGGCAGACTTTTATGGAATCTTGGTCCAAGTACGCCTGCCCTAGTACTCCCGTCGTTCATCTTCGATCCGTCAGTATACCACACCTGCGACCTTTTGCCAATCATAGTAATTATCGCTTCACACCTTGTAAGATTTTTAGTAGGATAACTTCGGTGGCATGATGCCCGTGAGCTTGATAGAGAGTTCATCCAGAAATGGTTTTAGAGCGTCCAAGTTATTCCAAGTATTTCCACTTTTCATGCTGTTCACAATGGGCAGCCATAAGGCGGAGCGCCTATCTTTTGCCACCAGACCAGTGCCGCGACCAATATGTCAGTTTGGCTGATATTCCCCAAGTTTTACTTACCATGTAGTCTATGACAGGCATAGAACATCCTTGTAGCCTTGTTGGTAACATTCAAGAGATGTGAGCTCCAATTGAGCTTTTTGTCCAGAGTTATCCCTAGATACTTCGCCTCTTCTGAGAACTCAATTTCTGTCTCTACCAAGGTGGGTCTAGCCAATTTGACTTTCCTTATTTTGGTAAATGGGACAATGGTGGAGTTAAGTGGGTTTATTGACAAGCCATTTTCAGCGCACATGTCTTCAGTTAATTTTAACGTGTTCTGGTGTGTTAGTGTTCTCAGGCCAGCCAACAACGTAGATGACTATGCCATACGCTTAACCATATGCTTTTAATCCATTGCCTTTTAGATTTGCCAGGAGTTCGTCAACAACCAGTAGCCATTGTAGGACCGATAAAACTCCCCCTCCAGCCACAAGTGTCAGTTATTGATTACGGGCTATTAGTTCCCATTTTGAGTTTTTAAAATCTGATTTCAGATTCATTATCAGCGACCTTATGAACTTCCAATTTTAAAACTTTAAGCAAATTTTGGGCAGAGCTCTCGGCCGGTCCATGTATATGTACTTGGTTAAAGCAATAGAAATTTTACAAGCTTTTTATATTCCATGAACATTATAATATGCAGATTTCACAATCGTATTCAAGATTGGCAAGTGCGGCAATACTCGCAGTTGCATTCATCAATTGCATGACTACAAAGTGCTTATCATTTTATCACGCGTTTATACCAGCGTAATGCCTTTTGCTCTTTTTAGTAAATACCAAAGGAGTAGTTGGAAAAAAAACACATAGTGCGAGTAAAATTTCACCAAAGTGATTTACAACATACTCGTTTCACTTTACGTTTCATTGTACCGCAGCTGCGTAATTTTTTGATTACAATCAATTCGTGAAGTGTCACTCATACGCCATGTGGGTGAAATGTATGCAAATGATTGACTTCATCCACATAAATGCCACAATGTTGGTTAATTGAACAACCTAATTTACATTAATGTATGCAAATTATTTTTCAATTCAGAATTTGTCAAGAATCTGAGTGAGCAGGAGTGAAGAGTAAAGAGTGTGGTATTTGTACGACGCGGGTAGAGTTTATTCCTGAATTGCCTCCTCAGTTAAAAGTAGCAGTTGTTGGCAAGAGTGATTCTCCGTTGGATTTCAATGCTGACATTATTATTGGTGTTTCTCAAATAAAGAAAACCTTTACTGTTCGAAATTACAACTGCCAACAATTAGATATGTACGAATACGTGCATGCCAGTGCGCCGTATATTTGCTCGCTGACAGCAGATACTTCATCTTGTACTCGTTTCCCTCCAGCCATATTTCATTTGTTTCCATATCTAACTAGCGGAAGGCAGGACAAACGTTGAATTCGTACGCTCTTAAAAAAGATTGGACTAGGGCGATTCATTTTTGCAGCTCTTATTATCTTTTGCAGCATCAGATCAAAGAAGTCGCAACGTTGTAACCGAATGGTTCGTAGAAGTCCTTCCTAATTTTAATGGAGCCGTATCAGTTTCGAAGGTAAATCAAATGCAGACACCGCGACAAGTTTTTTCTTGATGTCGAAAGCGGCTTTGAATTTACAGTTTTAGGTGTTAATAACAGTTTATAGAGAAGCTTACAGTTGTGTAAATCACTGCTCGTAGTACAAATTACAGTTTTTCCATATTTACAAATTGAACGTATAAATTAAAATTTATATTTCGATTTGTTTGTAAGCCAATTTTTAAGATAAAAGGTAACTACAAAGAGCCAACAAATGGTTTCCCTTGTCCTTTGCATTCTAGGCACCAAAGGCGGAAAGAAAAATTTCCCAAATCAATTTGAATAAAACAATTAATAAAATGGAAATCCCAGCACACTCTGGTATTTTAAGTAATTAAGGTTTCTTAGAAAAATGCTTCAGGAGGTGCTAAATTTGAGGCAATTAACAAAAAATAATGAACCAGAATTTCATTAAAACAAAATGTGATATCTATTTTATAAAGTTTATTTTAGGTTAGTCAAAAATCTAAAAGTTTTAATTTAAATCGATCGTGTATTGTTACATACATATGTTTAATGAAATCAAAAAACCTTAATTTTTCAGAAACTCTCTTCTCTTTTTGTTTACTCATAAAAGTTGGGGTTTTATTTTCCGTAGAAAAAAATCACACCACCCAGTAAATTAAATTCAACTTAACTATGGTAAGCAGAAAATTTGTCTCCCTAAAAATTACCCTAAACAAGTTTTCCTCCAAAAAATCCTCTGTTTAAAAAATTTGGGGAGAAATAACGTAAGTTGGTAACACTGGTTTCAATGTGCTTTGAAAATAACTACGAGTAAATACCACAATACTAGGTATTTAATAACATCCAAGGTGCCGCCGCGAGCCTTCAGTTTTCCTAAGTTCAATATAATTTTCTAAGATCATGAAAACGCTCGAATGCATTGATTATATGCCATTTTATGCATGCTCAGGTTATTTAAATTCCTAAATTATACTTTTTAATCCTTTATCCTATTTGGGTCAAATCTAGTATATACCAAATTTTTTTTTTTTTTTAATTGTCTTAGGGAGGTGAGATTCATGGAGGATAATTACTATACCAAATTCGAAAATTTGAGTCTTAAACATATATCTAAAAAATTTTGTACCCAGTACTTATTAGTAAATACAAATTTGGCCATCACTGAGTATTGTCTGGCAATTGTAACTGCATACCCAGTAGACCTACTTTATCCCATACATGTAATTAAAATCAAATCTATTATATATATATATATAGTAAATATATGCATTGGTAATTACTATCAATTACAATTAGCTTTTTACCAAACAAATTGCGAGCTAAACTATCTATACTTTTCGCACACGTAAAACGCATTAAAAAGTCACTCATACGCCCTGTTGCGTCATTCGCATAACGGGCAAATGCTTTCCATCGCTTCACTGCTGCTTGTGTCATCACAGAAAGCTTATTTTGTGCATGTATAGAATACATATATAGCTCATAAATTAGAAAAGGTAATAAATTAAATATTCATTTGGCAAGTGTATTCAACGCTATTGTCGTCATATTTGATTAACTATAAATAAATTTACGCATAGCTCATTAGCTAGAAGAACGTTATAATTTTGTAAATTTTTGCTTTATTTTAAACAACTAATATTTATGCAGGTGTGCGTATGAGTAAGAAGCATTGTTTGTTAGTGCGTTTGCATAAATAAATATTCAAGCGCTGCTGGCTTATTAACAGTATTTAATTAGACTCTCATAACAACCACAAATATGCGTAATTTTTATTTTCGCGTAATTTAAATTAATGTACATACATATTTAAATACATATATTGTACTTGCATAAGAACATGAGTAGCCAGCGTTTTTTTTTTAATATTAAAAGCATAGCATTAAATATTGGCGCTTGTAGTACGTGCATTGATTGCGGTCAACCCATTAGCTTTTCGATTTCATGGTGTCAGAAATTTAATTATCGGCAATTTTAATGTTTCATGCATATATGTATGTAAATATTTTAAATATGGTATTTGTGGTAAAAATTTATGAAGCGAGTATTTTTTATGAATTACAATGAGTTTAATTACATACAATATGCAAACATTTAAACAGCAAATAAATATGTAAACATATATAGGGGATTCACAAGACGTGTTAACCGTCGTAAAATCTTAAGCTTAACACTTGTTTATGTAAAATAGCGGTTAAAATGGTTGGGGGGTTGGCTAATTATATATTCTTTATCAGTTTAAAAGAATTTCGGTTTAGTTAGAAATCCCCTAAAACCATTTTAATTAAAAAAGATGTTAACCTTAAGATTTTACGACGGTTAACACGTCTTGTGAATCCCCTAATACTTTATAAATACATACGTATGTAAAAATAACTGATATAAATATGTGCCACATTAAAACAGATTTTTTAGACCAAAGAGACATGCGGAAGGACGCTGAATAAATCACATCAAATAAATGCAGATAGACATTCATCAATATATGTTCATAGAGCTCTTTAATTAAAACGTTTTGTGCAAGTAGCATTGCTAATTATTACTTTAAACAAGCAATTCTGGCATAACCCTTTGCCGTTATTTGTACAATATATCATATAAATCCTAAAATTGTGACGATCTTTTGTCTTTTCAAAAGAAAGGCTTAAAAGCAAAACAATATTTTTTATATTTGCATATTCATCGGTTCCTTTGATTAAAAAATTTATCTTTACCGCAGTTGGTTGCAAACTTTGCTAATTACCAAAATTAAAAAAAAAAATCAATATCCATTTGTATACCATGTCCCCACCAAAAAGTTAACCATTTGAAATCGAACTTGACCACATTACTAACTATTTTTGTCCACACTACAGTTTGAGGTTTATAAAACAGTTCAAATGTAGCCAACAGTGTTCGGACTCCTCATAGTCGATTCAGGAGTAAATCGCGTCGAAAATAAAAATTTCCGTACTAGATTTGAATATTTTATTTTCGCATTCGACGATGATTGTGCGACTTAAATATTTTCTATGCATGCAAAAATAAGAACATGAGGCAATTTCAGAAGAATATGTTGCATATTTAGGAAGTTTTTAGTATTTTCTTTAAAGTAGAATATATCTAACAGACCCTTTTTTTAAAGAGAAATAGGACCTAAGGATTTTCTACTTTATATAAATTTCTTTCTACATATATTTTTTAACAATGTAAATGAAGTTCTGCATCCACCAAGTTCTACATCCATATACCAAGAAATAACGAAGTTACTTTATTGACTAATTTTTATGTACCAGTTTCTTTCTATTAGTGAAATTTGGCTTAACTTAATTTTTTTTTTTAACTGAAAGTCGGTGGTGGACACATTACAAAAATTTTTTTCAACATTTTTTTCAATTTCAACGCTAATGATACACAGATGGCGCGAATACACAGCGCAGACTTTCGACGTGGTTTTAATTTGTGTTTGTTTTTTTTTAAACCCCTCAATGAAATGGTTAAGTGCTGTCATTTTTATATGGCGAAACCACGCTAAATCATATGGGTTATCGGGTTGGCCAACTCAACCGCCATAACTACGTGGTTAAGCTCCGGTGGGGGCATAGTATTCGCCTACATTCACTTTTTCATAAAGGCTTTAGTTTTTATTGTTATTTTGAGCTCTAGGTCGAGGGTAAATAAATCAGTTAGATGTCTTATATTTCTTTTTGTTTATTATTGTCGATATTTCGCTTTTAATATAAAGGCTTCTTCGGGAAATCTTGGCTTTGCCTGGTTGGCCTTATATTAGGGCGGAATATCGCCAATAAGAAACAAAAATGAATATAAGACATTTAATTTATTTACCTAAGGCGTAGAGCATAAAAAAACAATAAAAAGATTACAATAAACAGCCAAAAAAACCAACTTAACAAAAAAAAAAAAAATTTGGTAAAAAAAATAAGGAACTCATTAAAAAAAATAAGATATATCGTACAAATGCCACGAACTCATAAATCCTTTTGGTTGATATATCGTAAAATACTGGGAAAGGTTGTTGGCCTCTTAGAAAACCACCGTTACAAGGTAAGAAGGGGGTTTACCATTTTTCAAACATCTGTATATGTTCTTTAAATATTCGTTTCACCATGATCTTCCATAGTATGTTCACTTAAAGCATAGACAGATGGCAACGTTGATCGGAATGGCAAACTAGCATGGCCATCAATCTCGTCGTCGGTAATTCAATTTAAATTGTATTGCTATCTGAATTATTTAGTATGGCGACTGCATTGCCGATGAAAAAGTATATAGCCATGCTAGATTTGCATATGTTCTCAGTATTCTACGCTCTCCTGGTTTTGGTCAGTGTTGTCATCGAAAATTCCCTTGATCCGAGTTAAGTTTGGGAATTAACGCTGGGACTTAATCCGGATTAACTGCAGTTAATTCCCGAGATAAATCCGAATTAACGAGTTGATCCGGATCAACGCTGCCGTCTGTCTATGCTTTAAGACTTAATGAGATGAAGTTATATAGTTATAAGTAGGCGGTACCACGCCCATTCTCAAAAATACCACAAAAAATTCATTTACAGCGTGGCGACGAATAACTGTTACCCAGTTTTTTTTGAGAAATAAAAGGGTCCTTTATAGATTTTGTAATTGTAGAATGCCTAGATAAGTACATAGTTATTTAGATTAAATTGAAATCAGAAAATATCTTAAAAGATTAAAATTAATAAATATTTTTTTAAATCAGTTTTTATACATATATATGTATGTATTTAGGTATTTAGACTTTACTTAAAAATCGGTATGTACATACATGCATATTTACTTAAGCTTAAAATTGTACTTCCTCACTCTTGTACTTCACTTCATTGACTGACTTCAACTTCGCTGCAAATTGTTTTTTTGCGAGACAAATTTCCACAGAAAGTAACGGTAGAAAAAGAATTTTTGGATATTCATTCTATTTTCAGCTGACTACGATGCAGCATTCTACTATGCATTCCCCGCAATGAAGCAAAGAAGCGAAATAAAAAAAAAAATATTGTAGGACATTCTACTTTGCATACCCGGCAATGCCTAAAAGAAGCAAAAAATAAAAATCGAAGGCCCTATAACGCTATGCCTTCTGGAACACGTTACCACTAAAAGCGATTACCGATTTTTTGCTGGCGAGGTAGACGACGACGCAGCACAGCCGAAGAAGCGAGCGCGACGCGGCATGAGTCGATAAGACGTGAAAGCATATAAGTATGGTAACTTCTGTTGCTGCCGTCGCAAAGAGTTGTGCCTGGATTATTGTCAAAAGTTTAAATAGCTTCCAAAATGCACAAATAAAAAATAAGAATAAAAATTCGAATTTTGAATATGAGTGGAAATATTTATTTCTTTGATTTTTCTTCAATAATATCAAATTTGACTCCCAATATAGAATTAGCGACTAATTTGAAACAGGGAAGTAGGGTTAAATATTTTTAATTTTTTTCAACGATAAATCTTTATTTTATCGGTGATTTGGCTTTTAGATTTTCGGCTTAATATATCAGTTAAATTTTGTCTTAATTTTTTTCGATAAAATATAAAATTTCAAATTTAATAGCTGGACACGTTTTATTGCTTCATATAAACAAGGTGTTAGTGATTTATGCAATTGTCAGAAAAATAAGCGATACAATATGAAGATCGATAGTACACTGTTATTTTTAGTCGAAAAATTAAAAGTCAAAAAAATTTTATTTTTGATAGAGAAAATTGAGGTCTAATTTTAACTGTTATTTTTGACTGAAAAAAATTTCACGCAAACGAAAGTCAATATATTCGCGAAACTAGGAGCCAAATGTAGTAAAACGAAGTTTCTTAAAGCTAGTTTAGTACCACTCGTAAATAGGGCTATTATAAAATTTGTTATATTTTTGTTTAACATGAGAGGGAGGGGTATGTATTTTCTACTGGGATATCAGAAGCGCATACCGTTCTTAGAAAATGTTTCTTCTTGCTTGCTTAATTCTTAAATTCTTTAATCTGAATCAATATTTAAATTTTTTCATGGGCAAATTGTCTAAAGTTTAATTCCGAATACACGCGCATGATGCCACTCGTAAAAGAACACAGAAAGAGTCTGCGCTCAGCAATCTTAAAAAAAAAACTATTTTAAAAGAAATGCATTTTCGCCTGAAATGATTTGCACACTTCTAAAACTGGTTGTATCTGAGTACACTATTTACATACATACACATATACATATATTTATCGGATTAAGCATTTTGCAAGCAAATGGAGCACTAAACTGCTTCCAGCCAAATTTTATATATATTTACATACAGCAAGCTCAACATGGTTCACTTAAAATATACAAATGCATGCGCTCCCTATCCATTTTACAGATCTCTGTTATACAACCCATCGTAATGCGT
Source organism: Rhagoletis pomonella (assembly GCF_013731165.1). Taxonomy (NCBI): domain Eukaryota; kingdom Metazoa; phylum Arthropoda; class Insecta; order Diptera; family Tephritidae; genus Rhagoletis; species Rhagoletis pomonella. Next base: position 6,663,982 of record NW_023458565.1, read on the forward strand.
TTTGCTGCCGTCACCTTTGGCACTCACTTTTGCAGTTATACTCGACCAGTTTGAAATAAAATTTGCTGGATTTAATTTATGTGTGTGTGTGCGGTGTGCTATGTTTATGAAACTTTATGTACCTTTTTATTTGCATTGCCGCGAGTATTTCGCAATTCGCATGTAGAATTCAAAAAGCAGCTACGAATGGGTTGTACTAAATTGCACAAATATGTCTTCTTCAAACTTGAATTAAATTAAACAAAATTCTTTATTTATGTAGTAAAAGAGCAGGAATCAGCTTTTATTGAGTTGATAAATAGCTTAACCTTGTCGTTAGTTTAGAAAAAACTAACGAATCTTAGGTTAAGGGACCATTTGCTCCATACCGCAATTTTCATATACTTAAAATAATAATTTAATCTAACTATTTAGTGCTCACCCAGCCAGCGGTTAAAATTCAATCACTAAAATTGAGGAGAGTTGAGGTGAGTTAAGTTAAGGTAAAACGAATTGAAGTGAAGTGAGTTCAGATGAGGTGAGATTACATAGTTAGCGTGAGTTGAGGTGAATAAAATTAGTTGGGGTGAGTGGAGTTGAGGAAAGGTGAATTGAGGTGAGGTGAATTGAGTTGAGATTTAATGTGGTGAGTTGAGATTTAATGACGATCGAAGTGAAATGTGCCTAAATTGCTGACGGTGTTACACATTTCTTCCATATAATCTATGTTCGAATTTTTTTTCACATATGGGAGAAAATGAGCAACGCACCCCACAAAAAAAAATTCTAAAAAATTTACGCGAACTCTTAGCACAGTATGGTACTCAAATTGAATGAGCCATAAAATTGTTTACCCAAGACTATATAAAAAATCGATTTTTCAACATAAAGTCTGAAGCCATTCATCTAAGCGCTTCAAATGGATTTTTTCTTGCTTATTTTCTTCGGCCCTGAATATAACATAACATAATATACCCTAACTTATCTCAGTTTCAACTTTTTCCTTTTCTCTATATTTTTCTCTATCGTTTTTATCTTTATATTTATCTTTTTAGTTTTATATTATCTAGGTACTAAAATTTACCTTCCTCTTTGTGTTTATCTTTAGGTTTCTTTAATTTGTTTCAATCTTTGCATTTATACTTTTCTTCATCTACATATTCGACTTCACCTTACTCCTTGTATAAATCGTAATTTAAGATGACTGGTTAGCACTAACTGTAGGTTAAACATGGTTATCGGCGAGATCAACCCCATAACACATAATACGGAGTCGATGACGTCGATAACGATGCTTAACCTGTAGTTAGTGTAACCAGACATTGAGTAACCGGCCCTAAATCTTATGCTTAAACCGGAGCACGTTTATTTAATTCAGTATCAAAATTGAAGCATACATTTACGAGGCATTTCCACCCCAACCATGTATACGTATGGCTTTTGTATTGGTGGTACTTTTGAATTGATTTTTTCGCTTTATATTTAACTTATGCCGAATTTCTAAGCTAACTTCCCAATGTGTAAGCATTCCGAAATCAAAGTGAGACAGTCGAGTATGGTTTTTGTGTATGTTTTGTGTACGTGAGTGCCGTTTTTGTGTATGTGTTGTAAACATGTTTATTTATAAACGAATGTGTTCCTTTTCTTTTGTAAGTGTTTATTGATATATCTGTACTGTAGTGTTTTCGGACGGTACTTGCTCTTACTGCCAATATAGGAGTATTACATATATGTCTTAGAAGTATATTCAGCCGTAAAAGGCGTGCAACAAAAATAGGTTTTCCTATTTATATATCAGATATTCTCAGGGAATGGATTTTATGGAATTTGCCGTTTTTATGCTAAAGAGATAGAGTATATTCGATTAAAAATGTCCACGATTAGGCTTTCCCTGATTCCATATATTTATACACATTTTTAAGATATTTGCCTTGTTTTGCCTATTGTGCCTTTAAAATAGTGATTATAGCGAAGATAAAGCCCTTATTCCTGATAATATAAAGGTTTCAAACGTCCCATATTTTAATTGGGCGCCACTTGTATCAACTCACGTTGAGCGTACCTTTATAAAAAAATCAAGCTGATAATGAAGAAAATCGATGGATAAAAGAAGTAATAAGTGGTCATATGAAAATGCGCAAAGATTTTTTGTATGAAAAATGAGCTGGTAAGAATGTTACTCATACGCCATGTACATCTAAAAATATCTCGAAAACTTATCCATAGAATTAAAAATTAACTCGATTCTCGGAATCAGCGAGCAATTCTATATAAAAACTGGATAGTGGCGTCCGTTGAATATTTTTCCTGTAAACCAGTTTTTTAGTGGCTTCTTTTGCTTCTTTTGCTATTTCTTGTGCCTTTTCCTGCTTACTTCGCTATTTATTTTGCCTTTTTTATAGGGTTTTAGGTCCTAAAAATCCATTCCCTGGATATTATATCGTATCTCTTGACGAACGAGTATGAATATCTTGCTCAGTTTCAGTGGCCCCTTCAATTAATGTTACTTCCAATTACGAATAGCTAAAAGTCTAACTCTGACATAAGGTGTTCCATTTGCATTTATTTCTTCCTTTGCAAGCATTTAAATAAACAAATTCATCTAATTTCCTTTGGCTAAAGTACGACACACAATTTTAAAACAGATTATAATTATTTTCTAAGCAACAAAAATTTAATCTGATTTGCAGTTAAAATTTTATTGAATGCAAATTTTCGCATAGAAAAAAGTTCTATTATCCTCATTCTTTAGAAGCAGGAATTCTTTAAACAAAGTAATATTCGGCGCAAAATTTAATATAATCATATACGTTACCATGTATGCATACATACATGTGTAAGTGTGTATGAATTCCTCTAAACTTTTACTTTAGCTGCGAAAATTCACTGCTTCACGCGGTCTTCTAATCACATATTTATATAATAAGTGAATTAATCTCACTGCTAATTCACTTAAAAGCGCGTGCTCGTCTGAATATTCATTGTGGTAGTAGCATGTGAGCACAATTTCATTTGTACATACATACATACATATCATGCAGCCGAACATATTAAATATTACGCATACGCCATGTCCGCCAATGCTATCCCTCACTTTGCTTAGGCATACGGTGACCATACGTTCTGAGTTTAAAGGGTAGTCCAATATTTTATCCTAGTGTCCTTCATACATTTTTTTAAAGGACGTCTAATGTACTTTATTTCTTGAAATGCTTTTTAAATTTCTATGAATTTATTCAATGGTAAAATTTTCGGGACGTTGTTATTTCTAAGTCGATACCAATGCATATTAAAAATATTCCTTTTGTTTAAATCGAATGAAAAAAGTTATTTCCTATTTGCTCTCGCCAGGCAGTTGGGCAGCAAAATTGAGAGTTTTTTTATTGATCGCGTCATAAATCGCAAATGATCGCTGTTGTGAAATATTTGGACAAAATATAATCCTAAAAAGTTTGCAAGAACTTAGAGAAAATTTTTTTAGACCAGTTTCCATGTGATTAGTCGTAGCGTAGCACTTCACAGCGCAATTTTGTGTAGAATATTTTCCTCTATAACGTAATATTTTTGTCTTTTTAATGTCTGAGTCAGAGTTCTTGGCGTTGAATTGGACCGAACTGGTAGTTTTTCATTAATTTCAAAATCCAAAAAAAAAAGAAATAGATCCCATTAATATTTCACTACCGAACTAGGCTTACTAGTTGCGCAATAGGCGATAGTTTTGTAGAAAAATTTTCAAGAAAATCGATCGGTACGTGTTTTTTGGAGACCCGCATTTTATATAAAAATTTTTATAGAAATGGTCATTTAAAAATCTCTTAGATTTTGTATTCCAAAAGTCTTTTGAAAATGATATATTTAAAAAAAATTGGCAAGGATGGTTAACGATTTTGGTGTGAGGTTTCCCAGAGATTTATACTGAATCTAATGTCTATGTATCTTATGTACCTTTGCTGAAAATATATATTTTATTAATATAAATACTAACCAATTACTTATCTACATACGTGCCAAATTTCATTCCAATCTGTTCATCCAAACATACAAACTTTCACATCTTCATGCCTCATGTAGTAAAATTTGCAAGTCAAAGAAGTGGCAAAGGACAAAACGAAATTGCACAAGGAACAAAACCAGCATCTTTATTCCGCCACATAAATATGTAGGTTTATGCACATGCTATGTACATTGAAATGTATTTCTCCTGTGCTCAGGAAAAACAATGACAGCCTGCAACATGAAGTAGGAAAGAATATAAGAAGCGTGTAAGTATCTCTTTGACTTTTCTGTGCAATGTACACTTTCCAGGTACGGTTAAGATTTTGGCAGGTAACGAAAGCACATAGATACAACTTTGCATCGCATTGTTAACAAAGTTTTTCCAAAATACTTGTGTGCCATTGCTTTGCAATAGGCTCGCAAGGTTGTTAAATGTTTTTTTTTTTTTTGTTTTTGAGTAGGGATGCCTTGCTCAAATGTTGTAGCTGTAGTTGTTAGAGCTTCCAAAAAACGCTTATAGCACGAGAAGTAACGAAGCGATTTCAAAGAAAAAAATGCACCGTTTCAAAGAAAAATCTCAAATTTTCCGACAGATTCATTATTGTAAGTGATCAGTTCGTTTCTGTCGTAGAAACAGTGGTAAATACTGGCTTATTTTGAGATCAATTTTGAGCCTTTAAAGTGCTCTAGCAGGCTAGGTTTTGCAAATAAAACTTACATTTTCGAAAGGCATATGAAAAAAAATTAGAGCAAAAACCGCATTGTAATAATTAAAATGAAAGCCAATGAAATTCTCCATAAACCGTTTATACATCACTTATACACTCACCAATAGGGCTTACAGTTTCTGACAAATTAATTAAATAATCATTTCGGTTTTTTTTTATTTTTTAAAGAAAAAAATAAAAAAAAAAACGAAACTTTAACAGAAGAAAAATTAAAAAATAAAAGGTTCTGTGCCAAATTTTTGCATTTGTACTAAAGCCTGTTCTGTTACCAAAAAAAAAAAAATCAAGTTACTGACGAAGAAAATCGATGGATAAATACGAAATAATGAGTGGTCAAATGAAAATGCGCCAAGATTTTTTGTAGGGACGAAAATGTCAGCCAGACGATTTCTACAGTTTATCCTTCTTAATTACATATGTATGTATATAAAAAAAAACCAAAAGAGTACAAAGTACATTATGTTTTCCTTCTTCATGAATAGCCAACTAAAAAACAGGGACGAAAAATAATCATTATTTTTTAAATTTTAACTAAAAAAATCAACAAGTTGCAATCGCCGTAAAACAATCTTATTTATACCCACGTATTTGTTTTCGTACGTCCCACTGTACTTTACAATAATTTCGTTTCGAGTTAAACCAATAAAGATTACAAATAATAAATAATATTTGAGTTTTAATTTTTCGCTCAAATTATTACAACTTGATTTTTTTTTTTATCAAAAATAATGATTATTTTATGATTTTTATTTTTTCGCTCAAAGATAATAATTATTATTGAGCTTTATTTTTTCATTTAAGAATAGTGATCATTCCAAAAAATTGGAAGCTATACCAGCGCGGTTTCCTCCGCATCCTTTTCAGAGGTAGCGACACCCTAATTAAAGGAATAAGTCTAAAAATTTTCAGGTAAAAATTTCAGTAAGCTGCGTCTGTATAGCATTTTAAGATTTATAAATAAACATTTTTTTTAAGTGGAAAAATAAAACTCAGTAATAATTATTATCTTTGATCGAAAAAATGAAAATCAAATAATAATCATTTCCGTTGAGCAAAAAAATAAAAAGCAATAAAAATTATTATTTTGGAGCGAAAAAAATAAAACTCACTAATGATTAAATGCTGACTTAAATTAATTTACATAATGACTACCATCCCTGCTAAAAAATCGTTTATATGTAACTTGGCAGGCAGGGAAAATTAGTCTCAATTTTTGGCACCATTTACCCCACTGTGCAACTTGTCTGCTTATTAATGCTGCACACAGGGATATGCATATGTATATCGTAGTTTGAAGTACAAAACCGCGTAACTGACATTTGCTGCCAAACATTGGATTTGCTCACACAAGCTCTTGGCTCAATCCTTAGCCATTCGTCCGGAAATATACTAGCCAGAAATGCGATTGATTTATAAAAAAAAGAGAGCCATTTTGATATATGAGTGTTTTTATTCCCTAGAAAATAATTCATGCAACCTCACATACGCTGTTTTTTATTTTAAACGACGATATGTAATTTGCAATTTGCTTCACCACTTCCTTTTCCTTCCATAAACTGAGCTGTCAGTGGCTGTTCGCAGCTCTTTCAATCACACAGTTTCTACGGTTGCTTTTATGTTGGTATAAATTCTTCAAACGCTGTTGAAAAATTTAATTGAATTAATGTTGGTGCACAATATTCTTACACGGAGGCAGACTGCATCTTTTAATACCGGGATATGGATTTTAAAATTATGTCACTCTGAATATTAATATTTTTGTGGAAAATAATAAAGTTTTCGTTTTTATTAAAAAGTTAAAGGTGCAAAACTAATTGAACAAGAAACGAGAAACAAGTACTGAACTATAATTTTGAATGAAATTTAATTTTTTAAATTGCATTAAATGTCTAATACTATGATAAATAAATTGATTACAATTGACAAAAGTCATTCCTTAAAGGCTAATAAATATAGTCATGTCCCGTTTAAATCAACTCTTAAATTATTTATATTATTATATTAAACTAAATACCTGGTACGTATTTTTTAAGTACTTTATTCGATAACGATAACACCTGCTTACTAGTTGCAGAGGTTACAGTAAAGTTCAACATATTAATACCCACCCAAAACTTGTAGCTCGGCTTGAAATACCGAGGGATGTTCTCCAACAGAGAAGTGAGGATTATCTATTTGATCTAATAAGCTGGTGGATGAAATCTTCAACTTAAATTTCATCTAGGCCAGGTTTGATTTCTTGCAGTTTATCTAGATGGCCACAATTGCCAATCGCAATCACTGATGCGACATTTATTCATATTCGATAATATAGTTAGATCATAAATAAAACGGATTTTTCCCCATTGTAAGCATATTCGAGCTCTTAGTTGTCCCAAAATGTAAAAATCCTGAAAACTGTGACTGATTTCGTTTCGTTTTCTTGGTACATGTTAGATACATATCATCGTTTAAAGTACAAAACCGCGTATCAACAAAATGCAAAACCGCGTATTTGAGATTGCATAAATTATTTTCTAGAGAGTAAAAACACTCATATGTCAAATGGTTCTCTTTTTTTATAAAGCAATCGCATTTCTGGCTAGTATATTTCAGGACGAATGGATAAGGATAGAGCCAAGATCTCGTGTGAGCAAATCCAATTTTTGCCAGCAAATGTCACGCAGTTACGCGGTTTTGTACTTTAAACGACGATATGCTTTTCAATCCGGAATCATTCGCAAAGACCGAATCTCATTCTGAAAATAATATAATGCTTATTCTCATACCCAACGTCATAGTTTTCCGTGTATTCATTAATTTTTAAAATTGACTTCGAGCCGGAAAAATACTAAATTGCAAGTAGAAAGATCGCCAAAAAACATCAGTAGAAAAATAGTGGTTTTCGAATTTCGGTCCACTGCGGCCATACATACATATATTGTCGTTTAAAGTACAAAATCGCGCATCAACATTATGCGGAACCGCGTATGTGGGTTTGTACTTTAAACGACGATATGCTTACATATGCAAATTATGCACATACGACTAAAATAGTAGAAGTAATTAAATGCTTAAATACTTGTGTGCAAACAGAAGTACGTAGTGTACCTTGATTATCAAACTGCAACGACCCACGTTCCGGTATTCACACACACATAAATATGTATGTATGTACATAGCATGTTTATAGGATTTTCCAGTTTTGACTTTAATGATACAATAAACCAAATGTGAAATATTTCGCCTGTATGTAAATAATCTCCCGCTGGGACAAATATTTATGACAAAAAGCACATGCATGTTTTTAGGCTAAACCATTTCGACATCGCACGGTTGGCGTAAATAAGTTTAATGTTAAAATTTGAATTCTATATGGAAATAGAGGAGTGAAATTCGGTTATATACTTTCGGGCACATAGGCAGACAAGAATACATATATGTATTTACGAGTAAAGCAATAGTTTCGTTAAATTTTTTATTGAAGATTCAGCATAAAAAATAGATACGGGCTCATTGTTACTGAAAATGGGCGGTGAACCCAACGACTTTAAAAACGTTGGCTATTTTCGAGAACCAAAATTTAACTTTTACCACCCTCAGCTATTCATCATTGGTAAAATTTGACCAGACAAAATTTATTAATTTCTTTGTGTGCTTCGCCAGATCATATTTTTTTTTATAAAAATTTATATGAAAAAAAAAAAAAAATTATAATCTTGTTTTAGTTATAATGAGTAATATGTATAAACCTATACATATTCCACTCTGCATTGGATACATACCAATTCTACAGAAATCGTGTAAAGATGCTCACTGGATGGAATAACACGCTTTCAGAAAATTATTTCACGGTGAAATGTTCACCACAGTCGGGTCCATACCGTAGGGTCCTACGCATTTGTACGTTACGTTGACTCATTCACTATGTTTTCAATACATCTTACCGATGCACGCAATAGAAGTTACGCCTGAATCTTATCAATCTAGCAATCAGTGTGCTTCGATGATTATTTCAATGAATTCCTGGCTAGGGTCAGCTCATGAGCCACTTAGCTCCCTGATACTCCTGCATCCCAATCGAATTTTCAAAGTGCCTTGACGCCTCATTTGTTTACTCAAATTACCGCAGAATTCTTGCCTGGAATCTTTCTTTGCGGCTCTTATTGGACTTTTGTATTTTTTACAGTTTTCCTTCGTCGAATAATGAACTTACGCGCATAAGTAAATTGAATGATTCACCTACATGTCAAAGAATAGATAAAAAGGGTTTCAAAACGCAATTGCGAATGAGTTGCAGGCTCTTTTTGAGGCAGGTAAACCTCTATATCTGCGACAGGTGGTAATAAACGTGACCACCGCTGCACATTAGCAGAGAGAAGGCAGCCAAATGATATCTAGTTAACTTTACCAGGGAAGGGTGGGGTAGAGGGAAGGTACCATCCTCTCGTAACATGGAATCTCTCCGAGAATTATAAACCAATTCCAAGTGGAGGTTCGGGCCATCAGTCTGTGTGCAGATATTAATCTTAAGTGAAAATATCGCAACGAAAACATCCTAATAAATAGTAAGCGATAGTCAAGCCGCACTCATTCTCTTAAAGTCAAGTATGTACGTCTTAAAAGCGTGGAGAGACTGAACGCCCTAGCAGAAAAAAAAAACCGGGTATTCCTTCTCTGGGTCCCGGCCACAAAGGCATAGAAGGAAATGAAGAGGCAGGCAGGCTTGCTATGGAGGCAGCGGTAACAATACCAAAGGGCCCGAGTCCTTCTTTAGAGTAGGAAGACAAACTTACGTCGTTTTTTATTGTAGCACAAAAGTCTTAGAAAACAAGTAAAGAAGTATAAATTCGGGCGAAACCGAATTTTATACATTCGGCGCGGTTATCAAATATTGTCGTTTTAACTTTCTCTCAACTACCTTTGCATGATAAGCAGGGGTGTTTTGCCCTGATTTCAAACGTTTTCTATAATATACTGACTTAATGAAATCATTGAATCAAGTTTGGTAGAAATCGATAAAGCGGTTACCAAGATCGACCTCTGTAGTCATAAAGTGGGCGGTGCCACGCCCAATTCCTAAAAGCCTATAACATTCTTGTTTATTGTTAAGAGACTGTTGTAAGTATTAACTTGGAGTAAATTAGTGTCCTCAGTTTTTGAAATATCGAAGTTTTCGTATTTTTGAAATTTACCGTTATATGGGAAGCGGGTGTAATTTTAGTCCGATTTGAATAATTTTCAACAAATTGCTTTTCCGTATCAAGATTATAAGGTGCACCAATTTTAGTTGAATTTGGTCATAGTTTTTACCATAATTCCACTTCACATACTAAATACCGTTATATGGGAAGCGGCGTTGTTACAGTCCGATTTCGCCGATTTTTAATACCTTTGGTAAAGGGCAACCGACATGCCAAATTTCGTTGAGATATCTCAATTTTTGCTTGAGTATCGTGTGTACGAACGACTTTGGTGAGGTGAAAGCCAGTTGCCACAAGTGCCCTATTAATTTCAAAGTTATTGAATTTCTTATGAAATCTTAAGGCAAAGTATTTTCTTAAATTTTCTTAGGTATTTCTCTTTTTGCTTTTATTGCAATAATCTGTTGCACTGATTCCATTCCTCAGAGTTGCTTAATATAATTACATGCCATTGTTGTCACGACTATGTAGATATTCGAAAAGTTATTGACTGCTGGTGATTTTCCATTTACCAATGAGTTGGCAAAGTTTTGTGTTCGCATGTTTAATATTTACTGCGAGTTCATTCACAAATTCTTGCATTTCTTCATATTTGTGCCCACACTTTAACTCATCCTTACTTATGTATGCAGATGCCCTGCAGAAGATTTCTTTAGCCGAATAGTAGTTCAAGATGCGTTCCTTTTTGCCACAACACTAGTTCCCGCTCAATCTCCGACAACGGCTTCAACTGTCTACTTTATAATGGAGGGGTCATTGGCGGTTGACAGTTGCCCCATAATCATTCCCATGTAGACAGTTTAGAGACAAACTAAATGAAAAATCACGTATTGTAGCCAAGCGACCCGTGAGCCGATGCTGCTTAAACAACAACAACGCATTATGTACTTTGTTCATGCACGTTGAGTCTTGCACAGATGAACGACTCGTGGTTAGATACAAATTTTTTACACTTCATCTAGTATCCAGTATCCAGTGTTTCTCATCGCATAACAAAGCAATCAATCCAAGTCTTGTTCTATTAGATACTATCTATGAGCTGGTAACTTTATTTCATGATGACACTTCCGCACTGCAGGATATATAGACATATGTGCATACATATATACATGCCTACCTACACTCAAGTATACATATGCACATATGTGTCTCAGAGTGATATATGGCAGTGTTGTGCAGATAGCGTGACCTGTGGTGATTCATTTATAGAAATGTATGAAGCAAAGGAGCAAGGCGAAGAGAAGGCTCACAAACTAGTTTAGAACTAAATAGTCGAGGAAGCGGTAGTAAGCATGCAATGTTTTCCTAATACCCAAATTGCTTTCCATTTGGCCAGAAAGTTTTCAGACTATCTTAAATTCAATTTGAATTTTGAAATTTTAACCAAAAAAATTAATTTTTTGTAAGCGTCGCACTTGGGAGTTCTGTATATAAAAACTGTTCGAAGGTCAGCTTTGGCAAAAGTCCAGTTAAACATACTACTCCTAAAGCTAAATAACCATTCTATTCCAACTTCCTTGAAAACTCCTCCGAAAACAGTTGGGAAATAAATGGGGAATGACCTGACCTAAACAAGCAGAATACAGATTCGTAATCTACGCTCCGTAAACTACACTTTTTTTGACATTTCAAAACTCAAAAGTTTCCCTAAAGTGTTATTATTTTACTCAAATTAAAAGTTTCGATAACTACTGATCTTCTAGGGACACTGTTATTTTTATGGCGTGACAATCATGAACTTGCTCACATATGCTATACCATGTAAGTCTAACACTATCTTGTGTACATGCTGTTTGACATCCATATGCATACATATGTATATGAATTGAAGTTATGAAACAACACATCCATACTTCCAAAGTTGTTTCTCACAACAAAGCAAAAATTTTGTTGCGGGCATGTCTTTTACGCATACTATGTATGTACATACACACATTGGATATGTGTGTGTACACCTTTATGTAGCGCGAATGCGTTGGATGTTCCCTGTGGAGAAAATCTCTAGTTCTGAACTGATGCGCTTCTAGTACATTTAGACCCAGTTCGCGATAAATCTGTTTTGCATGCAAACAAATAGCGAATTTAACATGGCGATGCCCTAGGAAGTGTCAATTGCACCCCGCTGCATCCCATTTTCGATCGTCCGAACTAGTCCTAAATTCCACAGTTCCGAAACAGTTCTAAAATCGACAGACGAAAGAAAAAAGTATCATGATTTGTCAATCTTTTCGGGGGTTTTCAGTGTGTGCGATTTTAAATTATTTAAAAAAAAATGTTTTTTGCAATTTGAAATTAAATTTGTTTAAATGATTGTAAGAAATGTACGTTTACAGTAGAATAAAAGTGCATTTGAACAAAAAAGCCGCCAAACACATATCTGTGTAATGTTAACAAGCCCCCGCTGCATCCCTTTTTCTATAGTTCCGTCACCTTAGATATAGATTTCTACTGAAAAAAGTGAAATAAAAGAGGATTTTTTTTAAAGTACTACATTTCACTGATTTTAAACTGGTGGGGATCTAGTTACTATCGGACTGGTTCGTTTTTGGTGATAAAGATCTTGTACGGAACTAGAAATTTGATTCACTAGTCCGCGGTTTCCGTGCCGGGTTATAATAACCTTTCTGTTATCATTTTCGCGATTTGAAAAAAAGTCGATGCTTTTGTGCTGGAATTTACCAAAGAGGCGGAAATACGTGCGTTGGCGAGGCGAGGCCTAAAAGCAGACAACAGTTAAATTAGAGTTATTAACGTACATGTAAGAAATAGGTGAAAGTAGCAGTAACCAAGATAATTTAATATGTGCGTGTGAGCCAAATATTTATTAGTATTATTACGAGAGATCGTAGAAATTGATTGCCTGGTTGCTACTTGGTTCTTTTTTGTAGTCCAAAACGTGAACCAAAATTAAAAAAGGGTACCAAAATATTTTCTAGTTTCAAAACGAAGAGGTCCTTCTCAACTTTATTTTACACAACCGTGTCAGTTTCGTGGGGATGTAAAATTCAGATATTACGGCATATAGGCAACTCCTTTTAGTGCTGTTGAAAGTGGCTTTGAAATCTTTTCCGAGATTCGGTATATGTTTAATACCTGATAAGGCCCACTCGCTCTATAATACTTTATAGGCCATATTAAGAATGCTGTTCCGGCGGTAGTTGGCGTATATGGCGGGGTCACCGTTCTTGTTGGCTGGGAAGAGCATACTGACAATTCCAGTTGACGGGCATGCGTTCGTCGCATCATACTACTGCAGCTGCTGGGAGATTTATATTCGTACCTTGTCATAGTCGGGTGGTGGGACATCGATTCCATCGTCTTTGACTGGATGCTAGGTTTCATCTTCTCAACTGAGTGGAAAAGTGTTCCCTCCACAATTTGGATACGATCTGGCCATCTGCCAGTGGGCCGCCGGGTATGTTCTTAATAAAATTGCTACTGGTCTTGAGTTCTTCCGTAAGTCTGAGCGCTGGTGTGAGAAGGGAGTGGCAAATAAATTGGCCGTCGTTTGTGATTGCAGCTTTTCGACGTTGGCCTTTCCCTGCATTATTGGACGCACATATTTTGTTGCGCAGAGATGCGTTTGTTTCTTGGATAGTAGCCCAAGTCCATGTTAGACCTTCGCATTTTCCGATTTTAAATAACAAAAAATACGGGTATGTTTATTTTCCATATTCTTCAGTTCTAGGGGTAGCAGCAAGTAAAATTCAGAAAGTTTATTTTCCTGCGTATTTTTGGACCACCCTATTGCGCAACGTACATATTATCTTTTTTTATTCACCATATTTCATGTTGCTAACTCTCTCTTCCTATTCATGGAAGAAAAAAATTTCCCCAACAGGCATAGATTATTGTATACATAATTATAATTTAAGAAATCAATGACCAAAAGCTGTCGCGGAACAAATAGCGTCAATATTGGGCTTCAAAGGTAACTTAATTTAAAAAGAACTTCTCTAACAGATCTTCCGTAGAATTTTTGGGTTACTGATTGCGTATGAGAGTGGCCCAAAAATTGTTTTCCTGGAAAAAAGCAAGAAACCCCACAGTTATAATAACAAAAAGTAAACACTATATTTTTTTTTAATTTCGACAATTTAAATATTAAGACCTGCCAACGAGCACTTCAATTTTTCCGTGTTAAATGCGTTTACGAAATTTTTTTTTTTCGATAAATCAAGATCAAGTTTCAAAAAAGTTAACATTAAGTAATTAGGTTTTAAAAAGGACACTCTCCCAGGTAATTTGACCTTTATGTATAACTTTAAATTATGAGCACCCGGACCACGTACAGTTACTCTTTCTGTGAGGTATTTACTTTGTTTGGCAAATTGTGGAG
>NW_023458565.1:6688206-6713785 GCF_013731165.1 Rhagoletis pomonella
GGTAAACAATTATACGATTTAAGAAAAACACAAGTTTTTATATATATGGGCATATGATTTCCCACATTTTTGTATAAAAAAAGTATGTTAACCCATGGCGACCGAAGGGTCTAAAAGGGTAATTTTGTGACTTGTAGTTTGATTTTTTTTTTAGATACTCAAATGAAAGAAAAAAAAAAAGATTTCGCTTAGATATAAAAGCCATTTAGATAGCGGTAATTTTCGAAAAAATTGTGCGAAACTATATTTATTTCAATTGAAAATATGAAAGGTCAGAATTTATTAATTGTAAAGGGTCTTTTGTTTCCTCTCTTTATTGAATTCTCCCCTCCAAACAGTAAATAGTTTTCTATGGATAGTATCAAGATTACCTACAAAAATACCTATCCGTTTTCTCGGAGATCGCAAAAAATCGTCATACAAAATACAGTGGCGCGAGCTCATAAGGTATTGCTTTCGTAAGGCTTTCGTAATTATATGTATCTTAAACAAATGTATCCAAAATTTTCTAGGCATACGTAAATTAAAAATTTAGCAGAAACTAATCGTTGATTAGGTAACAAAAAAAAATTAAATTTGTCACGTAGACTTTGACCGCGGATGTTTACAAAATTAATTTTGGCCAGGACAGGAGGAGGTATTTCGCCCATGGTACTGTGGTTTAATTTTTTTTCACTTTTTGTTCAAAAATTTATTCATCCTACATTTAAGTTTGTGTAGAAAATGATTTCAAACTAAATGCTCGTATTTAGGCAGTTAAATACACTTAGGTCTCTTTTTATGCGGATTTTAATTTATGCGGTTTTTCAAACCATTCTTTCGCTGTGGCGATTTTGCTTTTTTGACAGTTTTTATTACTTTTTTTCAGTGTGTAAGCGACAATGCTTCTGATAAATAATTTGTCTTTGTATTCTTACATAATTCATGCTGTTTTCGTATGGAATAGTAGCTTATGTCGAAGGGCTGGCTTTCGTATAATGCGGCATTCGCAGCATACGATTGCGAATGACTCACTGGCGTCGAGCCATTGAAGAACTTTTGATAAATAAACGCCAAAAAAGTAGTTCCAATACTAGCAAGTCAATATTCTTATTGAGTCTCATCAAAAAATTCCTTGTTGTTTAAAGAATAAAGGAAATGCCGCATTATACTAAAGCCAGCTTCCCGACATAAGCTACTATTCCATATTTATTATGGTATTTTTTTTTTTGGTTAAAATACAAATAAAATTTTATTTATTTCATTAATGTTCAGTTTTACATGGAATAATAAGTGTTGCAGTGAAGAAATAAACTGTTTTCTTTTTTGCTTAATATTGTCTCACTGGAATTTGTATGCAGGTTTTTAGAATTTTTTACATGGAGTATCTGAATTCATGTGGGTTTTGAAAATTCTGTAACGCATCCCCTGTTTTTGTATGAAAGTAAAAAAATTTTTTATGTGGATTTTTTTTATGCGGCTTTCTGAGGAACGCATGTAAATTTTTACTTACTACATATAATGGGTTGTTGGGCACATATTCGATTATTTAAACTTAAGCTAGTTATATGGCTTTATTCAAGTTTAAAGTTGTGCCATATCTTAAAAATAAGGCAATGTATAATGCAAAAATCAAACGAGTTGAGGAGACATCATGCACTTGGATCCATATCTTGTTTTGCTCGAAAACACGTTTAATATCTGCAATCATTCTGGCTCATGGTTGGCAGCACATTTCCCGTTCACTACACATTTCCGTAATCCGTCATTCGAGCGAGCTCGCAGAAACAATTCGTACGGCAAGGAATGCCACCCCGTCATAGAGAAGAAAGGTGCTGATACGGGTTCGGGCGCAACGTAGGATATGCTAAAGCTTTCAATGCCGAAAGTTGAAAACGGAACAGTGACGTATTATAAGATATAAGAAAAATCGGAACGGCATCCTGGTGGCGATGGCATAATCCACTTTGCCCATTCAAATTAATAAAAAGTATAAGAAGAGTTTTCATGCAGTAAGATAAAGAAGCGGTATAAATACCAAAATAACAAAAGTTTCCTGCCTTTGCGCAATTTATCTCAAAATTTATCACTTTAGAATTTGCATTAAAATTAAGCTTTTACTAAGGTCACACGTCCAGATATTAACTCGGATCTTGAGCGAGAAAAATTGGCCTATTCAAGAAAATCAGTTAAGTAGATTCAAGATGACTCAATATTTTTGTGGACAAACAATTAGTTAGCTTATGCGGTATAAATTTATTTCTAAATATTATAGCTTGATTTTTTTTCTTTGGTATCTCGATAGATTTTCAATGACTTATTCACTCAATCGATAAGCCATCATTATCGCTGTATGTTTCGATATTGTTACAGATCTATTTGATATTCGTCGTAGCCCTCGATAGGACCCAGGTTCTATACCTGTTTCTGCCAAAAGCCATAAAAGTTTTGGTCTAAAAGTGGAGGAGAAGCTTGGAAAAATACAAAAGTAAAATGTGGACCTCAAATACCTATTTATTTTATAGCTAGCAGACCCGGCGAACTTCATATATGCTAATCTAAGCAAAAAGCTACCATAAATACGATTTTTTCGAATAGATCGGTCCCTGGTCCACCTACTGGAAAAAGTATTTTGTTTTATCTAAAACATGGTGGTTGCTGAAAGCTATTTATATACAAAATTTCAAGAAAATCGGACCAGCCGTTCGCGAGATTACCTGTTACAAAAAAGAGAATTGCTCTTTATATAATTAATATAGATTAATTAGTAACTGCTTTTTTGTATTAAATATATGTAGCTTTCAATATACATACATAGTTTGAATATTATTAAAAACGCTTATAGGTATGTATGTATGTATGGCTATTGATAAATTAACATGACACTCAACGCGATTTTTTTAATGAAAACATGCCCTTTGCTCAATAAATGCGGCACCTTGGTTATTACGAGCCTATTTAATATATTATTTCATTATTAACCAATTCACTTTTTTACTTTCCACTCAGTGCACAAAGCATAACGAAAAAAAATTATTGCCATGCCAATTATACGCATATTAATGACTTGACTTGTGATCTATAAAAAGTCCATCACAAAGGAGGTAGACACAAGATTTTCTCGGCCACTTTCTGTGGTTGACGCGCCTTTAATGCCATTGTCAATGTCACGTGAAATGCCGCTATAATTTACAATGTGAAACCGTTAAACAAATAGCATACGTAACTCATACGTCATGATGGACCATTACATTTTGTTTTTTTTTCCCGTACAGTGGCGAGAATATGAGTAGGGACATTTTAATAAGTTTTGGTTTATTTTTCTTTGTTTATTGAATTATAATAATATAGAATAGGCTATAAAACTGCGTAGCAAATTTTTTCTTAATATTCTGGTTAAAAAGTGCGAAAATTTGATGCAATTTTGTAGAAATTTTTCGAATTTTTCCAACTTGTTTACAAAGTCTGGAAATCGAACGTCTTTGTTATATAACGAGCAATACTTTCATGAAAAAATAATAAACATTAAACTTTTTGAAATGCCGCGTCACTATTTATGTTTTCGCCACCGTGCACATGTACTACATAAATTTTGTGTATATCTACGTGCGTACCTCGCGAGTATTATGAATGTTGTAACTTAGCCCATATTTATTTGCATATAAAAACCGTGACGCTTAAACATAGCACTTTGCAGGGGTAATTACATGATTTGTAAACGACTTAAATGCGCGTCAACTGGAACAAATAACCGAGTAAACGAGCAATGTTTAATTTTTATGGCCGACCTGCAAAGAGAGCTCATCTCGTAGGCAAATAAGCAGTTATGAATACCGCGCCGTTTAAAAATACTTGTTGTTATTATTATTATTATTTCCGTTAAATTTATGTTTTGTTTTTAACTTTTAACTTACACAGAAAATATAAACCAACTCACACCAGCTGTGCGAATGGGAATCGAAAGAATGGAAAACTCTAAAATGTACAGCAACTGTTGCAAATTTGTAAACGAAAAATTGTTCTTCGCAAGTTTTTCGGATCTTACTGCTTCAGCTGCTGTAGTGTATTTCAATTTGTTGATACTTTTCCAACTTATTTTGACAATGTACTGTACATACATACATACATATGTATGCGAAAGCGACAGAAAGCTGTATTTGCAATGAAGTTGCTTGGTTGAAAGTAAAAATGAAAAATATGAAAATATGCTGACTAAATGCGATGCAACTATTTTTTCGTGTTCGATACACAAAGTGCAATAGTAGAGGCGAAAATTGCGATTAGGAAACTCAATTCTCGTTGAGCGAGTCCGAAAACATGATAATATTTATAAATTCGTAAATTTTTAATTCGAAGCAGTATGCATATGTATTATGTCAATTTTAAATTCTGTTGGCCTATAAATTACCTATTTACTAAAAAACCTCAGTCATCTCAATTTCCACGCGCCTAAATTCAATTTTAGTTATCATAGAATTTTAGTAAATGAATGGTGAATTTTTCATCGTCACAAAAAAATGTATGCAAATCTCTCAACATTCTTAGCGATGTATACGTTAGGTTTGAATGAGAAAATCAATTTTTCCTTTTTGAAATTCTAATAATGCGGAAAGAATAATATTCAAGATCGCCCCAATGGCCTTACAAATTCGAAAAATTTCCCAAATTGTCGAGGCCTGACTGCCAAAATGATGTAAGCGATTTTTCCCCCCCAAATGAATATAGATGCTCTAGGAACATTTCTGCATCAAGGAAGATTTTACGAAAATCTCGCTTACATCTTTTTTGCGGTTTAGGCTCATTATATTTCTTTTATACTTTTTAAAAAAAAAATAAAGGAAGAGTTTTGAGTATGCGGTTTTGTAGCCTATTAAATTTTAGTCCAATAAAGGGCAAGCTTCAAAGTGATACAAACTCGCATGCATTTTGGGCATTTTTTTCTGACAGTAAATCGATGGCCCTAAACGAAACGCCCTATCTCAGAAAACGTTTCAAGAACGTCGCATTTCAGAATTTGAATTTGAATTTCAAATTCTGAAATAGGTGTTGTTGGAAAATTTTCAGAGATAGGGTATTTTCGAACTGGCTGCCAAGATAGGTCGATCTTCCACTCAGCCATCAATATACTATGTTCGACAATTTTTTTCTTTTATAATGGAAAACACTGTCAGAAAAACATTACCAAAGATCAATGCAATTCTTTAGCAACTTTATACTTGCACTTTGTTTTATTAAAATTTAATGCGTTACAAAATTGCATACGCAAAATCTATTAAAAAGTATAGAAGAGCCATAATTTGAAAATTTTTCGAAACTTTAATGCTTTCGGACGACCACAAACTCATATGATCTTAAACGGATCATGTTACGCTTATATTGAAAAAAGTGATTTAAGGTCCAATTTTCAAAAAAAAAAACCTTGAAGAAAATATGAGTTTTGCAAAAAAATTAGCTCATCTTATCTAATCCAAGAAATTATTCCTTTTATCCAGTCGACTAAAGAATTTGTTTCATGGTATATTTACACTAGCGCTGTATAATGCATTTCTCTTCTATCTTTTTTATTTGAAAGTTCGCTTGACCGGGCATTGAAACCGACTCCTGCCTAGTGGTGTTACATTCGTCTAATTACTCGGCTCCCCTATATGAAAAAGAAGCTAGTAACCTAAAGAATAAGAAACATACAAAACTACTTGCGGCTGGGCGTATGAGTAACCTGTATGAAAAATGGAGCAGCATAAGCCGAAGGCCACCGAACATTAATTTCTACCACTTGGCTTATTTTGAAGCACAAAGATAGCACAGCATTACTAAAAGATAAACTAAAAAACAAGTAAACTAAATTTAGAAGCATATGTAAATATGCTATTGTCGCATAGTTAAAAATAGTATTGCTACCGAATTCCGCACTGTAAGTAGTTTTTTTTTGTCGAAAAATCATTTTCCTCTCCGCTTACTTACTTATCTCGCAAAAGGAGGTCATGTAAAAATATTCTGTGGATGAATCGTGCTCAAATAGAAAACAAAACACAATAAAAAAAGATAAAGGCAAAAGGCGAAACAGCTGCAGCTGATAAAAATTGGTATGCATCAGCAATTCGTAAACGAGACAAACAACAAAAATAGGAACATGCTTAATATACGTACATGTACATTAGGGCGGAGTAATTTAAATTTGCAAAAAGTGTGTGGCATATTCGGATTCTACGTTCGATGCTAAGCAAAAATGGTGCACAAACTATATACCAAAAAATTACGTTTGAACCTGCTAATTTTTTTAATGAAAAATCAGTTTATTATAATTTGCTCTGAACAAAATTAATTTTCCGTTTACAAAATCTTGTGTTTTTTTCATATTTATTTTATATCTTTTGAAAATTGGGAGGGTCGAACGTCATTTAATTATATCCTTGAAAAGAATCGTAGAATTGAATTACTTCGAAAATTTCGCTCCGAACAAATTACTCCGCCCTAATGTACATGTATGCATGTACTCAAAATGAAATGCGTCGTCAACAAACAGCTTCCAGAAATGTTGACACGTCACGCTGCTGTTGAATTTATTGCTCATTGCGGCAGTTGCAGATAAGTTGAATAGTGCGACATTTTCAAACAACAGCGACAGTGAGATTAGATAAGGAAGCTGCAGACGACGCTGGAGATAGTGCCAACAATGAGCAAAATAACTGCAAATGTTACAGAAGCAAACAAAAACAAGTAAGAGCAGCGCTGTCTTCGGCTATGCCGAAGGCTTCATACCTTTCATGAACATCTGCAAATTTTACTTTGACAGATTACTGCTTTTGAGTACATCTGCATACATCGATAGAGGAGTTACATACCTATATAAAAAATCGCATCTGAACAAACAGAGGTATGGAAGATATACCTTATATTAGCACCAATCTAAGTGATTTTCACTGCTATGTGATCGGTATGTAAACCGACACAATTTATTGGGTTTAGTTTCCTACATAAAGGAGATATATCGCAAAAACTGGTATCTGAACAATCAGTGCTATAGGAGATAAAGCTTATACAGCATAGATTTTGACGATTTTCTCAGTAGACTTTGTATTATTATTTATAAAATATCTTACGAAATTTATCGGTTTTAGCTGTTCAAATAAAGGAGTTTTACAGTAAAATCCCATATCTGAACAATCAGATGTATGGAAGATATATGTTGTAGTCACCCGATCCTTGTTATTTTCACTGTAAGTATTCTGTTAATAATGAGTGAAAATGGTGCGAAATTTCATGTTCCTAGCTGCATAAATGCATGAATTATAACGAAAAATCTCATATCTGAACAATCAGTTGTATGGGAGCTATAGGTTATAGTTATCCGATCTTTTTAATTTTCACTGTAAGTTTTCTGTTGATAATTATTGAAAACAGTGCGGAATTTCCTGTTCCCAGCTATATAAATGGAGGAGTTATAACGAAAAATTTTATATCTGAACAATCAGTTGTATGGGAGCTATAGGTTATAGTGAACCGATCTTTGTAATTTTCACTGTAAGCATTTTGTTAATAATGGGTGCAAGTGCTGCAAAATTTCATGTTCGTAGCTGCATAAATGTAGAAGTTATAACGAAAAATCTCATATCTGAACAATCAGTTGTATGGGAGCTATAGGTTATAGTGACCCGATCTTTGTAATTTCCACTGTAAGTATTCTGTTGATAATAGGTGCAAGTACTGCAAAATTTCATGTTCCTAGCTGCATAAATGGAGAAGTTATAACGAAAAATCTCATATCTGAACAATCAGTTGTATGGGAGCTATATGTTATAGTGGTCCGATTCTTCCGGTTCCGACAAATGATTAATACATTATAAAAATACACCCACTTACCAAATTTGATCCGGATATCTCGAAAACTGAGAGACTAGATTGCATACAAACAGACAGACAGACGGACAGACGGACAGACGGACAGACGGACATGGATAAATCAACTCAGCTCGACGTTCTGATCAAATAAGTATACATTTTAATGGGTCTATCTCTTTTTGTTCTGGTACTTACAAACATCGGACCAAAGTTATAATACCATTTCATGCTCATGAAAGGTATAAAAAAACGCGCTGAAAAGGCAAACAAATGGCTACACGCATGCTCACCCACACACATGCACACACCGGGCGAAACACACATACTTCTACCAGCAGTTATTTATGTATATAAATCTCAATAATCCTTCGAAAAAATCCGTGGGTTAAAATCACGCCAGCCACTCGCTAGTAATGCAAAAAATTACTTTAATTCTTCCATTTACGTCAGCTAAAATTAAATAACAATATGTGTGTTTGTATTTTAGCACTTGTTTCTTGTTGAGAAGTACTTATTTCTATGGTATTTATAGAATTTACAAAAAAAAAAACTTCATTCGCATTTAGTTAGTATAACTTCGATATTATAAATAAAAGTTGTGCGTGGATTCCATGCGCGTGTGAAGTGGGACTTTTTCTTCGTATTACCCGTATAACTCGTACATATGATATGAGTCTTTTTTTACAAAATTTTAATTTTAATGTTAGTCTTGATAATAATCTTTTAATAGCACCGAAGGTCCTAGCAGCCAGTGTGCTAATTAAGTTAGGGTTATATTGTATATATCCCCAACAAATAATAATAATAATAATAATCTTTTAATCTTATTTTTAAACATAATCCTTAACTTAATTTTATTCCTAATCTTAATTATCATCTCAAGCTTAATCTTAATCTTAAACTTTATCTTAGTCATAATATTAATGTTAAACTTAGTCATCTTCTTCTTAATCTTAATTTTAATCTTAATCTTAGTGTTATTCTTAATCTCAATCTTAATCATAATCTCAAACATAGTCTTAGTCTTAAGGTCAAACCTCATCTTAGTTTCAGTCTTAGTCTTAATCTTAAGTTTAATCACAATCTTATTCTTTCTTGATCCTAATCTTATTCTTATTCTTAATCTTAATCTTAATAAAAATCTTACTTTTAATCTTAATCTCAATCTTAATATTAATCTTAATCTTAACCTCAATCTTTATCTTAATCTTAAGCTCAATCTTTATCTTTATCTTAAGCTCAATCTTTATCTTTATCTTCTTCTTAATTTTAATCTTCATCTTAGTCTTATTCTTAATTTTAATCTTAATCTTAACCTTAATCTCAATCTTCATCCTAATATTAAACATAATCTTAGTCTTGATGTCAATCCTCATGTAAGTCTTAGTCTTATTCAATCTTAATCTGAAGTTTAATCATAATCTTTTCTATCTTAATCTTAATCTTATTCTTAATATTAGTTTTAATAATAATCTTAATTTTAACCTTATCTTAAACTTAACCTTAATCTTAATGTTGATCTTAATCTTAGTGTTAATCTTAATCTTAACCCTAGTCTTAACCTTAGTCTTGATCTCAATATTCATCTTTATTTTAATCTTATTCTTAACAATCTTAATCTTAATCGTGCCCAACTACTTCCGCCATCCCTTCTCTTCTTTCATTGCCTTTTTCGTTTCATTAGAGTTTGGAATTAGAGCCCAACGATCGTGTCGCTTTTTCGTAACATCGATGTTTGCATTTACACCGAACCGACTACTAAAAGTCTCACCTCTACATTACTATCTTTTCGGATCTGGAAGCTGTGTATAAAATGAAGATCCCAAAAATACGTAAAGTGTCCTACGATTGCATAATCGCCAAATCGGTGTTGGAAAAATTCAAAGCCGTTTTCTCAGCTAACGTAGGCTTGGGGACAATAAGGGGTGTGGATAAAATTGTAAAGGGCAAGGAAAACGTATTCCTAATAATATGAACATTTCAAACGTTCCATATTTAAATAGGGCTTCACTTGTATCAACTTATGGCGAGCGCACATTTAGTACATTCAAGGCTTTTCTTCGCGAAAATCGAATGAAAAATACTACTTATGAATATATGTATATAGCAGCCCGATTCGAAGTTGAGGTAAGATATTACTAAGAAGCGCATCTATGAGCTTGCCGTGGCGATATGTGAGCATATGTATCTGAAGGGTGTTTCTGTCCGGGGGTGAACTATACCCAATCAAGGGAACTTCTTACGCTAACCAAGATCCAATCTAATCACAGTACGATTGAATAATCTCATCTTAAAAACAGCATGTTTCAAAATATATGAACACTACTGTGCATATCTACACACTACTTATCTATTATCTCATCACATGGGAACACTCGTCGTTGTGACATTTTAATTACATTTTAATATTTATATAGCGAGCGTATGCCATACTGAGGAATTCGTTTATGAGTACTAAGAAAGAAAAAAAGAACGAAAACAGATATAAAAGATGCATGAAACAGTTACTTTTAATGCGATAACAATTTCTCATCTCCGATTTTGTTATCTTCGTATTTTTAATAGCTTCTTAATTGTTTAAACTTTCGGCAGTTGTGCGGCTATGTGACTTTTAAAATACTTTTGCATACTCATACATATGTATGTCCGCTCGCACATATATATATATGTATATATAGATACATATGTATGAATCTGTTCATATGTACATAAGTGTATTCAACAACAAAATTTTATCTAGTGCAAAATCATAGCTTAGCGCCTTTAGCTACTGTAGACTGCATAACAATTTTTATTCGGCAAAATTTGTTTGAGCGAAAAGTATCTTTGCGGTACACGCGTGTGCACTTTTTTAATAGATGGTCATGTGTTTTTGTTGTTGTTGCTTTACAGCTAATTTCTAATATTTACTGAACTACAAATAACTATTCGAAATACGCGTCGACAGCTCAATTAATCAGCGGCGAGTTAATAATTGAATGACGTTTTGAGAATCGCCAGGGGGTCCAAAGCTGAACGAGAGCTATGTACGATAACAAGCAGTGAAATTCGCATTTGTCAAGTGCAGTGTTTATTATCGTTTCGGCAAATCGCTTAATAACTCAAAGTGTGTCAATGCGTGTACAGTTCGTTAACAATTAAGTATGAAAAATTTTAAAAAGTTGTAGTCTTTAAGTTGTGTGAAAAAGGTATGGTGTATTTATGTAACAGACTCAAATATTTCATCAAATAAAGATTTAATTTTGAAGTGGTAAACTCTGTAAGAAAAGAAAGCTTTTAAGCTTCTTACAAATATACCAAAATATATTTTTAGCAATTTTTCGTAATTACAAATGGGTGTTTGTTAGGGCTGCATTTCAGGACATCGATTAAAATATAATTATCTCTCTTTGTATCATTAAAATCCCGTCGGGTAAGTAAGGCCACTGCTACACTTACCGTCATTTTGTGTCATCATACGTGCCAAGCTGGTGACTAAAAAAAACGTATGTTGGTATAACTCCAAGTGGGGCGTGGCGGAAGTTGCGGGCGGCAGAGATATGAGCACTTGTGTCCTTTCAATGAAACATATAGTATGCCACCATTACCTTTGTTGAAGAGATTTTATAATGTTGAGTAACCTGAGACTGAATGCTGGTTTGATAACAGCACTAAGCCCGGACTCGCACATTGTCCAATCTTCACTAATGGCTCCAAAACTGACTCTGATAAGTTTCACTTTTCTCTTGGGGAGTATGCTTCGGCCTTCCAGGCCGAGGTATTTGCAATCCTTAAGGCCGTGGACTACGTGGTGCAAAATCTGTCTGCAGTGACAGCCATGTTGCACTTAAGGTATTGGCCAGCCCTCTAACTACTTCCAAACCAGTCAAAGTTTGCTTTACTCTAGGTGGCAAGTCACTCGGGAATACCTGTTAATGAGACATCTGACCACTTGGCCAGAGTTGGGCAGACCAGGCCTTCTTTGGTCCGCAACTATGTGATTACTCTGCGTTTAAATACATGGAGATAAAATGTGTTAAATATATACATATATGCATATATTAGGGTGGGTAAATTTTTTTCTACATCGTTCCTAATAGATTGGGATTCTAAATAAAGTTCTACGAAAAAAAAATGCATTAGACCATAGTTCTAAAGTCAATTTCAAGCCTGCAAAATATTAAAAGAAGCTATCTTTAATTAGTACAAATTTAATATGCCGATTAATATTTATTTAAGCGTTACGAATGTTTTTTAAATGAAAACTTGTCCTTTGCGGTTTTTTTTTTTTGGCACGAACAATTTATTTTCGATTTAAATTTTTTATTTATCGTTCTAATCAATATCACCTCAAATGCCTCGTAACCACGTAAACCTCGCATATAAACCGATTTCAATTGTCTAAAAATTACCATTTTTTTATTTGTTATAAAAATAAATTGTGTTTTTAGCCATATCAAACTTGCACATTTAAATTAAATGGGCTTTAAGATTATATACTCAAAAAAAATCTCACAATTCTACGCAAAAAGTCTGAGATTTGGACGAAATTTAAAAAAATCATTATTTTTTACTTAAATCTGATTCTATATGAGTTTTGATAGAGAATAAACTATTTTTTTTTTGATAGGAAATTCTTAAAAATAATAAAATAAACATATGGGGTAAAGAATATCACATGAAGTGGGGGTGCTATTGATATGACCGATACTGTATGTAGGTTTGAAAAATTATAAAAACCGAAATGAAAAAAGAGCGTGCTTTAATGCGAATATTCGATTTCAGATATAAAACAAAGCTGATGTGTTATATACATATGTATAAAAAAACAATGTGCACAAAAATACTGCAAGTGAAAATTTGCACCACAAAATAATTACGATTTTATGAATCTCAGTTAAAGTAAGAAAAATCACATAAAAGTAGTGAAAATGACAGCCAACAACCAAATCGTCAGACAATTACAAACCTAAAAATCTTACGAAATGAATCTGTTTGCGCCAATTGTAAATCTAACCACCGATCTCCCCACCAGCCACGCCAATGAGAGCAGCTTTTTGCTCTCCAGCAATTTGTACAACGAAACTTTCAATAACAGCAGCGCTCTTCTGGAGCAACGTTTTGTCAATAGTACGGACATTGGCTACTTCGACAACTATATCAATAGCAGCAGCGAGAATGCGCTCAACCAACTAATCAACAATATCAGCACCAATATATATGATTTCAGTAAACAATTACTGACCACAGTCATCAATGCAAATGCAAATGTTAACGCTATACCCGCCGCCACCAACACATTGCACATCCTACCACCGGTGGCACCACCGACAACCAGCGCGCACAATACCACCAGTTATGCTAATAGTTTTGGCAGTGAAAATGTGGCAA
Organism: Rhagoletis pomonella; assembly: GCF_013731165.1. Taxonomy (NCBI): domain Eukaryota; kingdom Metazoa; phylum Arthropoda; class Insecta; order Diptera; family Tephritidae; genus Rhagoletis; species Rhagoletis pomonella. The sequence continues at coordinate 6,701,395 of NW_023458565.1, forward strand.
ACCACAATGTGTCATTTCCTCTGCCTCAATGGCAGTTTAATGCCACAAATCTATCGTCAACGATTGCCGTCGAAGGCGCGGGCAGAGCTGAGAGCAGTGTACTCGATTGGGCTGCAGTAAGCGTGAAGGATGTGAGTAAAGCTGCTGATTCTTGGGTGCCAAATACACAAACCATTTACAATAATTTCGATGAGGAGGATTTTGATGGCATGGGGCCATGTCATCCGGATAATCCGAATTTCAATTGCACACAGACTGAATTTGTGAAGTTTTTGCTGGGACCGCAAACATTGCCGCTATACAAAGTGCTGTTGGTGAGTAGAAATAAATTTGCTTCTATTTTTATAATTTGCAAATATGTATGTACGTATGTATGTATTAGGAATGTTAATCCCGAGATACCGGCATTTTTTTTTGGTTCCGAAAATCCCGGGATTATCTGCCATTTTCGTGATTTGTAATTTGCACTGATGGCAATAATAGAAACTCCTTTTCTTGACCAGTATTGGCTATATATTTTTTTTTTTTTTTTTTTTAATAACCATGGGCCAAATATAGTAAAATTGCATTTTTGGTTTTTTCCTCTGATGTTACTAATTCAAAAATGATTTAAAAACATTCAGTAAAAAATATGCTTGGAGATGAAGTATGGGCATCAAATTAAAGAGAGAATCCCGTAGAATTTAAACGGATTCAAGTTTTTGCTGCATAAGGCCTGGTAAATATTGAAAATGTCCTTATAAAATTTTATCCTTGAAATTTCGCAATGTCTGTTTTTGAGAAAATTGTATGTTTAGAACTTATATAAACTCGATAACATCCTAGAATATCGTCCTTCTAATTTTATCAACATAAACCCTTTTTTAATTCTAAAGAAATTTCCTCTTTCATTTGGTATCCATATTTTTATTCCGCATTTTTAAATAATTTTTGGTATTAATCATATCTTTGAAATTACAAGGTCCTTTTATCGTGACGTCAGAGAGAAAAAATAAAAATGCCACTTAAAATAAAATAGTAGGTTTCAAACCCATTTATTTATTATTTACTTTATGGTAGGAGAGCTTCTCAAACAATATAGAAGCATTATTTTCAATTTAAGTTGTTGAAAAGTAATGAATATCTAAATCCCGGAACTAATCCCGGGATTCCGGGATTGTGATAGTGACATACCGCAAATCTCGGGATCGCAAAAAGCGAAAAAAATAACATCCCTAGTATGTATGTATACATCAGTTACGAGTAGTTTCTGTGTTATTGAATTATGAAAGTTTAGCTACAAAAGCAATTTATTTGTGTCTCTTAGTAAGGATTTGGAGCTACTGAGCCGCAGTTTTGGGGAAATGATGGAAGCAAAGGTAGCAACATATGTATTTTCGGTTTTGCTCTAATATTTTCTTTTATGTTATTTTATATTTTGTGATTGAAAATGGTATCATTAAAAAAAATACCCACAATTCGAAATGCTATTTGTATGGAAATGCCGAGCGTCGATTAAAGCAGGCATGAATAACCGTTTTGAGCATGTATGACATAATTAAAAAAAAAATATTTATGCGTAAAACGAAAAGGAAATATTAGTTACATTGGTCAGCAGTGTTTTTGGTGCCACACAGCTAATTTTTTTTGAAATTCAAGATGTTATATTGGATTAGTGTTCGCAATAATCGACTACTTTTTTTATCAACTATTTAACTTGTTTAGGTTTAATCGGATTAGAGTTAATCATGTGTAAATTAATTTTAATTAAACAAGTAATCGCAATCGTGATTAAAAAATTAATTTTTGTTAACTATTTTTGAATTTGATTAGACAGATTTTGTAATTAAGGAATTTAAAATAATATTATTATTTTATTAAAATGACTCCAAAATATTAAAAATATGCTTGATATATGCCCCAAAAATGCATATGTATAACAAATTTTTTTTCGATTATCGCATAAAAAGTTTTTGTACATACATATGTATTGAAAATGAACGCTCTACGTCACAAGACTTTGTTGGACAGAATTTAAAAGATGACAATTATCCAGGTGAAAAATTTGCAATATTTTATTTTATTGAAGTGTTGCTGATATTGAGAAGTTACTTAGGTGCAGAATAAAACAAGCTAATCAGTTCGCAAAATTTTGGAAAACGGGCGTGGCACCGCCCACTTATGATCGCATATATGTATCTCGGTAACCGTTCTACCATTTTGTACCAAACGCGGTATGGTTATTGTGCTTGCCACATAAAAGCAAAACGTTGAAAATTTTGAAATCAGACTAAAATTATGGTCGCTTTTCATATAACGGTAAACTTCAGGAATGCTTGAAACTTCAAAATTTCGAAATTTAAGGACTCTAATTTACTCAAAATTGATGCACGCGGCTTACCATGTAGCGGTATTTTTCAGAAAGGTGAAAAACATATATTTAATACTTGCGCCGGGTATTTAATGTGCGGCTCCGCCCGAACTTAGACATTCTTACTTGTTGTACTTGCATTATTGTACCACAGAAAATAAATGCATGGGTTTTTGGTTTTTTTTTATATATGTTACCGCATAACGATAATCCTTTTTTCATCGGAAAGATGGTACCTGAGGGGTAGTCTCGTAATAATTTTGTTTAGATCCAATAATTGGATCGTGAAGATATTAACGATATCCTTAACTTTGTGTATGAGAATTGAAGACGGTTTAGTTTTTCGCTTAAAAATTACTTGTTAGATAAACAGAAGTGAACAGGTGAAATATTTATTTTGATAATTTTCTGTTCAGTTTGTTAAATGAGCCCTGGAAACCGATTCGTATTTGTTACGCTATTATAAAAGGACACACGTAAGACTTCGTTTCAAACTGTGTGTAAAAAGACGCCATTCATTTGGCTGATATTCCCAAAGTCCCGTTTCCAGAATAGGGCCTTGCGTAGCTGAACAAATAACAATATCATTCTCTGATTGAAAAAATTATAGCAGCTCTTGCTATCTTGTACTATACGACAATACTTTTTGCACCTGACGAGTTTATATAGATAATACTAAATCCCTTTTCAAATTATTTAACTCCTTTTGGGTGAAAGGGTTTGGCCTTGTAAACGCTAAATCTTGGAATAAAATATTTTAATAGGTATTTCCTTTTAATTTAAGAAGGGTCTTCTAGCCGATTTAAAGTCTAAATAAATCATTTTTTCAAAGTTAACAACACGAAAAGTAGCACAACAGAAGTAAGAGTTATCAAAGTGATTCTTGTTTTCCAACCATTGCATTGGCACTCCGAACCTCAGACGGTTTCTTTTATCACTGACCCACCGTCAAAATAAAAAGCTTTGATCAAAGCTATTTGTGAATAGCTTTCTACTTAATAAATCACAGCCTCTGTATGTTCAAAAAATGAGGAATTCCAAATTGCGCCCATAGACATTAGTTCCTATAAGAGATAAATCAATGCCCAGGCAGAAATTAACGCAGGCGTTAATGCACTCCACCGTACCATCCAATGCTTTCAAATGCGTTTACCATCTAACTATAACTCTCTATACAACTTTAGATCAGCTATCTCAGACAACAAACAAACAACAGCTAAAATAGGTGAAAACACACTGCATGATTTTCCTATACTCGTACCGCTAATAATTATATACACATAGAACTTTTTCAGCAACTTACATTAACGTACAACAACTTTTTTCTTCAGTAAAACTTATTTTTATTTAACAAACAGGCTACCTATTTCAATAACTTTGAAAATATCAATTTAAGTAACCTTGAAAATTCAATTTAAATATCGCCCATACGCGTCCTATTCCTAATAAAAAACTCTATTTTGCACGGCAAATTAGTTTGGTGTTGGTTTTGGCGCTGGCACAGCAGACGCCTTTACGGTGAAGCTTAAGCAGCGTTACTGCGACCAGTAAAAGCAAATATTTATCTATTTATTTTTGCTGATAATCCTATTTTCTGCTTCACTGTTTGCCGTTAACCCTTCACAGTTTAATAACAACGTCCCTAGCATGCCTTTATATGCATACATATTTACATAAGTACAATAAATATACCATGGCTGTAGGCAGATGCATAATCAACTTAATTTACCCACACAATAGTTAAATTTGCACCTAACTAAATAGTTGGAGCTGGCCATGCGGACAAAATACATATACATTTATTTATAGCGCAAAAAGAATTTAATAACAATTTAATATAACTTCAATCTGCTGAATATGGAAAGCCAAGTGAAGCGGCAGCAAGGTATTGAAATATTTACATAAATAATGTGGTTGTTCATACTCAGGTTATTTGGTTAAAAATTATTATTCTCTAGCGTATTTTATTGTTGTAAACTGAATAAAAAATATAACCACATAACCAGATAACCTGATAGCCAGGCTAGCGTGAACAGCCACAATGTAAAGGCCGATGTACTTAAAGAATTCTGAGCATTATTAGCTAATTTTTCTAAAATAAAATATGTATTATAATTATATGTATTTATGTTGGTAGCATGCTTATGTAGGAGCATATGTATGTATAAAGTACATCCCACTAGAACTTGAAGGGAGATCTCACAATGTGAGGAATAAAAGAGCACTCCCTTTCCTTTGGCCTGATTGCGGAGCGATAGGAGAGATTTGTCGGTTTTGAACTCCTTTATAACTCGCTTAGGAGTCAAATCGAAGATCTCCTAAGTGAGCAACAAAATAATACTCCCAGAGCCATGATTTTGGAGCAATAAACGATTTTTGTCGACTTTGTACTTTTTTATTACTCGCTTAGGAGCCAAACGGGAGATCTACGCAGTGAGCAATAAAAGAATACTCCCCGAGTAATCGATATCGGAGCAATAATTGAGATTCGTCGGTTTTGTACTCCGTTATTACTTGCTTAGTAGCAAAAAGCGATGTCTCCTAAGAGACCAATCCAGGCGAATTCCTTTTGATTGTTAGGGGAGCTATAGGCACCTCGTTCAAAAGAAATTTTGTGTTATCGGAAAAATTTATTATGAAAACAAAAGATAATATTTCTTATTGAAAAAAGCAAAGCAGGAAGAAGTCAATTAAATGGGACAGCCAAAGTTAAGACCCGTCGGTATGTATGACAACATTTGCCTCAGCTTATTAATGGTTGAATTACTTAACTTAAAATGCATTTCAGATTGCGCTTTCATATATTTTCGCGTTCAGAACTTTTACTGGGTATCGGAAGAAAAGAGTGACCTTTACCAATAAGAGCTGGTAAATGGCTTGAAGTGTCGCGTTGGGTATGAGCAAAAACGAATTAAACGAACCGCCTACAGACACTTACATACATACATAAGTCAGCATAGAATTTCTGTCTGAGGTTGGCTGCAAGTTTTAGCAACATAAAGGGTTGGGTTTCTTTGCTCTACCAGGTGAATACCAATCAAACACTCTCTAGATCTAGCATCTTCATCACAATAATTTTATATTGTTCAACGTTCATATAATTTTTCTATATAATTATTCAATGAGCATTATTTATGTACATATGTATGTTTTACCTGTTTACTAGCCTAAGATGTCATATTAGCGTATATACATATATATATGTGTATGTAAGTATGTGATAAAAAAAAATGAATAAATGCTACGTAAGATAGCAAAATATTTTTATGTAAATAGCTTGTTTTGAAGCTCCATGCGGAGGAATATAAGACAATAGAAACGCTCTTTTTTTACTCGCACAGGAGGTTTGTGGGATGACTCTGATGGTTGTACTCCTTTATTGCTCGTTCGAGAGGGATATAGGATGTTTTTATTTATGCCCTCCCTCGTTGCATTCTTGGGGGGTTTCTGGGATATGTAGTAGTGTACTCTCTGATCGTTCGTTTAGGAGGTCAAAGGGAATACTCGCCCTCCTAGGACATCCCGTGTTAAAGGGGACATACAAAATAACACGCTTTCATAAATCAGAATATTTAAGTTTTGTGAAATGAAATCAGTTTTGTGAATTTTAAAATATGTAACCAACCCTCAGTCACGCGTTTCGCTGTTTTGCTTTATTTGTTAACTTACTTTTGAAGCTAAAAGCCCAAAAGTATATTTAATGTAGCGATTCAAAGTTATTACGTACAAATAAAATATATAAAATTTTATTTTCGTCCGTAAAATCGTCTGCAACCTTTTTAGCACATTAATTTACAAATTGGTAATTTTACCTTTTTCCCACAATTACCTCACTGCACACTGGGGTGGAAGCCAAAAACTTTCGCAAAATTTTTGAAGTATGCAAGTACATACATATGCACAGATGTGTATTTAATGTATGAATTCGAATTTGTTTGCAGTCACCTCCAGAAGTGAAGAATATCGAGAATTTGGAGACCAGTATTTTTTTACTTTCAAATCGGTTAATATTTAATCGTGGCGCCTGGGCCTTGAAGTTTCCATATATTTTATATGCGCAAATTTTTTTTTTGCAGAATTCCTTTAAAAAACTTTGATGCAAAAAATTGTACGTACAAAAAATCAATATACACGCGAAACTAATGGCTTTCCTCTCTGACGTCAGAACTTTTTTAAAAGACTTTGAAATTAAAAAAAAAAATTTAAAAAAATTCAGTGAAATGGGTGTAAAATAACAGAGAAAATTCTATAGAAATATATAAAACTCTTATAAGAGTAAAGTCTAAAAGTAGAGTCTTACAAAACCTTTATAAAACCGATTGGTATTCACACATAGAAAAGAAATATATATCGGTAAGAATGGCTCATATACATCGGGGGAAAAATAAATAGGGACACGACAATTTACCAAATTGTTCCTATTTTTCTTTTATATACAGTGGTGAAAAAATAAATAGGAACACGGCATTTTAACAAATTTTTCCTATTTTTTTTTTGTTATTTAACATTTATTATTTTTTATAAAAGTGTACTTCATTATCTAACAAAAACCATAAAAATTTATGTTTCTAACTTTGTACAAAAATTATAAAAATTTGCTTCAAAATTTTCAACTTTTTAATCAGTATGCAGTTTTATAGCCCATTAAATTTTAGTAAAATAAAGTGCAAAAGTTCTCAAAAATCGCGCTGATTTTTGATAATTTTTATTCTGAATGTATTACGCACTTCTTTCCATATAAAAAAAAAAAAAAATTGTCGAACATACTTTTTATATAAGAAAAAGCGTTTAAAAAAATTGCCAAAAATCAACGCGATTTTTAGTAAAATAAAACTTACAATTTATTCTACCGACATTTAAACATCTGATTAAAAAGTTGCAAGTTTGCAGATTTTTTATAATTTTTGCACAAAATTTGAAATATGAATTCATATGTTTATTGTTAGATAATGGGCTATACTTTTATAAAAAAATAATAGATATTAGAAAAAACAAAAGACCAGTACGAAAAATTTGTTAAAATGTCGTGTCACTATTTATTTTCCAGTACTGTATGTATGAAAAATTACACAGGCGACGCCTCTAGCCATTGAGGGTCTCACCTTTAAGCTATCGCTTTGCAATATATTTAACTACGAATGATTACTTTTTTGCCAAAAAATTTTTGTTTTGGTACCAGTGTGCATTGACAAACCAAATGAATTGATATTTTTCATTTCCATCCGCCGAATAAATGAACCGCACCTTCTATTTATTTTGGCCAGTGAAAGCAGTCAAAAAAGGAGTCTACTCGTATTCCAAATATTTACAGTTTGCGGCGAAGGTGTTAGACGTTTCTTTATGCTCATTAATTTGGAAATGTTATTTTCATGAACGCTAAGGTGTTCAAACAAATTTTATTTACATTATTAAAATTTAGTCAACTCAGTTGTCCTTAAACCAAAATAAAACTTACATATGTACATGTTTATGTATATGATGAAAGCATAAAAACTGCTCAGTTATTAAACTTCATTCAATTTTAGTATACAAAAAGTACGAATTTTGTTTTTGAATTATAAATAAAAAAAAACTATCTAACGACATTATTAAAACTTCAAATCCAAAATATATAAACATGCGCTTTGTTCAGACTTCCTATATTGTATGCTACAATATTTTCAGTTAAAATAAAATAAGGTTTCGCTATTTTTTAATTAATTTTTTTCCAAACTTCCTGCTTAATTTAAATAATTATCTTATAGTCAAAAGCATAAATTCTCCTCTTTTGTTTTGGTTTTGCGAAACTTTTTAATTGCTACGAGAGTTCGTCAAAAACTGAGTTTGTTCTTTTTCCATTCCCCCTGCTAGTTTACTGCAAACTTTAAGCAGTCACTTAATGCGTTTAAAAGTATTTTATTTAGTTGAAATGCCACAGTGGAATGCACTTCTAAAGTAAATAGTATGCCAATGTGTGTGCAGCAATATGAGCTTATATGGTACATATAAATACGTTGTGCAAGTTTCCCGCCCCTTTAAAAATCTATTATCGCTTAACTGCAGCGCTGGCAAGTACTACATGCATACATATCGCTCTTATACTGGATGAACTTTATCTTGCTAATCTATATGGGCCACTCCACACAAAATTTACACCTCAATATTTTTTTGGTGTGAAATATTTTATTTTTACATCCTTATCTTTTTATTTCATCATAATTTTCCAAAATCTCTAGAAAAATTCGAAACTTTGAACTCACAAAAAAGTACATATCGTCGATGATTTTGCAAAGCCGCCCATCGACCAATTGCAAATCGCCTAAATCGCCGTTGTTGCAAGAAATGAGATTTGGTAACCCTGAACTATTAAATATATATTATTTTATTTATTTTTTTTTTGCATTCTAAATAGTTGTAGAACTTTGTGGAGTACACTGTAAAAATTTGAGAATGGAAAAACTATGCCTGCGTACATAAAGTTTCAGCGCGATTAATCTGCACACACCTCATTTCCTCAACCACTTTCTTCAACTCATAGGAGCCTAATTATTGGATATTTTGCCCAGTATGTGAACCGCCAGCTGGTAGTGGCTTTTCCTGATTTGATTCGGGGACTTCTTGTGTTTGTTTTTGCCCCTCTTCGCCCCCAGCCGCCGTTGTACTATGGCTGGTACTACCGGCGGGGCTAGGGGCAGAAGCACATTCTTGGGTGTTGGAATACCTTGCTGAGTACTGATTTTTCTTCTGCTTGTGCTTCCGGTATACTGTCGTTGGTACTACCGGGAACACTTTCCAATGTCTCCTGACTGGAGCCAAGTAGGGTGTACTCATCAGACTCCGTAACAACGGTGCCCGGGTTCAGATAAGAAAGTGCCGAATTTGTGCTGGTTTGTGTTTTTGGTTTTGTTCTCATGTTTCGTCATGCATTGTTTTATGTTATTTTTTTGGAAAGAGCTCGTCCGCAGAGCCGGCATACGTACAGAAGGCACCTATACCTCCGACTTGCCCAGGCATCGGAGGGGACCGTTCGCGATCAATATACACCCGCGGACCATTTAGCCGTCAGCACGGGTACCTCAACACCTTGGTTTGGGGCTTTTTTTTAAATTTGCATACATATTTCATTTATTATAATTTTACAGCGCAAATAGGAGGAAAGACATTTCCATAAATAATGCTCTTAAGTTCATAAGAGCGATAAAAACTTTCTGAAAACTGTCACCTAAACTTCTGCTCAATAAAAATTATCCCGTAGAGATATGAATTCATACTTCATACTAAAACGTTGTTGCTAATCACTGATCTGGAAAGTAATATTTTTTTTCGTGGCGATTAGAATGCAATAAATAAGTTTTGCTTATGTAAACATTTCCTTACGCATACATTTTCAAATATTCATAATGTTTTTATGCTAATTTGTTACTTTTTTCTATAAAAATATTGCGCAAGTTTTAACTAAAACCATATAAATCAAAGTTTCAAACTTTATACAAAATTTGGTTTAATAGCCCATAATATTTTAATGTAATTAAGTGCAAGTTTCGACCGGCTAAAAATCGCCCTGATTTTAAATTTTTTTTTACTTTTTTCTATTTTTTTGTGACGGCTTTTGCGGTAAATTTTGTATAAAATTTAAAACTTTTTTTAAATGATTTTTTTTAAAGCTCGGTCAATATACTTTTAGAAAATAACAAACAAAATTTTACTTCAAGCTCGCTGTGAATTAAAAAAAAAAATTGAAACGTGGTCACTTTTTTGAGTCACTGTATAACCCTGCATATGTGCATTTTGATATTTTTCCCTGATTGCAAATTCAAGTGGTGGTTCATATTGAGTTTCCCGCAAATAACATTTAAACTTTTGCAAAATGTTGTTAATTTAATTGCACAAATTTGCTGAAACCAGCATAATATTTTCTTTAGTGCGCACAAGTATGTTTCGAATTTGTGATTCGATAACGATATGACATCAGTGAAACCATTTAAAGCGCACCATTGACCTTTTTGAAACGATAGCCATTTGCTTGTATGCCTTAATATGAATGAGGAAAGCTTTTTACCCAAACAGCCCAAAAAGTTAGCCATTATTGACGCTTAACTTGTTCTTGCTTGTTTTGTTGATAGCTAAATTTAAAAGAATAAAATGTGTATATATAGCTACTTCAAAATGTACACGAGCGTATAATCTTTCAGAGTGAATGTTCAGCATTCTACCAGCAAGGGTGATGATGCCTTTTGGTCTGATTATGGCAACTTAACGTAATTTACAGGCTCTCACTTAATCATTCTCTTAAATGGATGTTACCTATAACCGAACAGCCGAAACTTAACTTAATGCCACGTCGAAATCTGTTTCATTTTGATTTTCTAAGCTCTACGTTCCGTTAAGTTAAGTTAAGTTGCCATAATCAGGCTTTTAAAATGGTTACTTGCTACACAAAGTTGTATGTAAATAAAAACAAATTTAGGTAGACATGGAGTAAAAAAAGTACAAAAATTCTTAGGTCTCTTTTTTATGTTTTAATCTACAATGGGTGGAAGATTAATTCTATGAACAAAAATGTTCATGTTAAAAAATCATTTCCTCAAATAAAATTTCTGGATATTTTCTCAGCCTTCAGTAATGCCACTAATGAAGGGATACCCATGAGCTGGAGTTGTAAAATGGTAAAAAAATTCACAAATCAAAGGTATTTTGTGTAAAATTCGGAGAATATGTCCTCGATTGTCCCAACAATAAAACTACATTAGATTTGCCAAACTTACAATAGCAACAATAGAAGTGCGACGAAATTTTAATAAATCAACGCTGGAGTGAAATGAAATTCGTTCGAAACTTGCTGGTGAACTGGCGATGATTTTCTCTATAGAGCTGGAAAACAATCGATGGCTCTATCGATAGTATTGTTGGTTTGCCTTTTATAGTCGCTATCGGCACCATCGATAGTGTCGTTTTTAGTTTGTTACTATCGATAGTTGTAGCCGCCGTCGATAGTCTTTATGACTATCGATAGTTACTTCTCTTTTTCAACTACTCTGTCATTATTATTTTAAGTTTATTGGGGCAAAGGCAAATAAAGCGAAAAAGTTCATATAAAAGTGCGACTTTAAACTTAATTACTCATTGAAAACGAAACAATGCTATAGTAACGATGGTGCAAAACTTAAACTAGAGAAAATATCGATAGTTTTCAAGCTCTACTTCTCTACTTCGAAGAATTTCAAAAAGTGGGTTAGCAAAAATGTTTAAAATGAAAACCTACTGCATACGAGAATTTCAGTTTCATACAGTTTTTTCGCGAGCAGGATTTTTATTGTAAAGAGCAGGCTGTCGCTTTTTTTCTATGGCTTGGTATCGAAACAGTAGATGCACAATCCTCAATTTGGATAATAAGATTTTTTAAGCTATAGAAAATTAAGAGTGGAATAGATTGAAGCATAGGTAGCCAAACAGGCTAGCATATAAAGGGTACGACTGCGACTCGACATCGATTTTTAACCGACTTCCAAAAAAGGTGGAGGTTATCAGTTCGTCGGTATATTTCTTTTCTTATCTCTGACGTCATTGATGTTACTTCAGGAGTCCCTCAGGGTAGCCACCTAGGCCCGATTCTGTTCTTGCTTTTTATAAACGATATTTCTACAGATATAAAATTCTCCAAAATTTTAATGTATGCAGATGATGTAAAACTTTATAAATCGTGCGTTTCAATTGAAGAAAGGTCTTTGCTACAATCAGACTTAAACAGCATGGCTTACTGGTGTAAAGTAAATCTTATGCCTCTAAATCTTAAGAAATGTAAAGTAATGTGCTTCTCGCGAAGAGCTGTTCTGCCAGTTTCTTATATAATAGGTAACCATAACCTGGAACAGGTATACAATTTTGTGGACCTTGGTATCACAATGGATCCTAAGCTTAATTTTAATCTTCACATTAATGTGACAGTCAACAAGGCTAAAGGTGTACTTGCATTTCTGAAACGATGGTCAAAAGAATTTAGTGACCCTTATATCACTAAAACCCTGTTTACAACATTAGTTAGGCCGATTCTGGAATACGGCT
>NW_023458565.1:6718785-6734323 GCF_013731165.1 Rhagoletis pomonella
TTTTTTTGCGCTACAGGGAGTATTTAATGTGTCTGCAAAAGTAAACAGAAAAGGAGGGAAAGTAGGACAATCTTGCATTGTGAAAATGTGTATTTTACTACCTACGAATATACAAATGTATGAGGTAATTTGGATAATATTTAACTTATTGTGTGCCTTTTGACTTACGCAAGTTTTTGCGATGTCCAGTGATAACAGTGAAACTGCGATTTTCTCTTAATACATATATATGTGAATACACAAGTATGAATATCTGTTTTGGTTTTAATATTTATAATGTTTTACAAGTTACAATTTTTTTGTTATTTAGAATTTAGAAAGATTCAACAAATGTTCATAAAAACTTTGTTTTGGTATGCAGTTACAAGGTGTATGAAATTTTGGTAAAATAAGTGCAAGTTTAAAACGGCCAAAAAATTTCATTGAGTTTCAATACTATTTTTTGCTGAGGGCTTTTTCGTATAAATAGGGCACTGTAGGATAACTTGCGTGGATTTTTTTTTATTTTTTTTCAAAAATTTTCTAGCGCATAGTCTTTCACAAGAAATATATGTTTATATGGAAAAAGGTGTAAAACGCTGTCAACAAAAAAACATAATAATATTAAAAATCTATGCGATTTTATAACCGCTCAAAACTTGCACTTATTTTACTAAAATTTTAAAACCCTCGTAACTGCATTCTGTAAAACTTCTGATTGAAAAGCTCAAAATTTATATGAAAAATTTTGGAATTTTTCTAAATTCCGTATAAAGTTTCAACATTTTATTTATATATGTAGATTTCATTAAAGCATAAAAAATAAAAAATAAACATTTAACACTGTTCGCGCCTAACTGGTAACCCTATTGTAAGGACCTGATAGTTAGGCAGTACTTAACATAGTTTGTAAGCTTTTGCTAGTTTGGTAGCACTGAGTTGTAAGCTGTCCAACCAAGCATCCGTTTTAACAACTTAATAACTAGGCCTTTTTGCCTTTTTCAATATAGAACGTGTTTATTTTTTCATCTGGATTAATTCGCTAAATTATAATTGATTTTCGACTGCTTTTAATTGCTCACAAACACCATTCATCCACTTTTGACCGCCACTGTATATCTAACATGATATTATAGAACGAAATTAAGCAGAAAATAATTACAAAAAAACGTTCGCTCTTTTCCTATTTTTCTAGATCACAATAATCTTTGGAGGCATTTTCATCACCGGCATGCTGGGTAATATTCTGGTTTGTGTTGTTATTGTACGACATCCCACCATGCATACAGCCACAAATTATTATCTATTTAGTCTGGCAGTTTCGGATCTAATATATTTGCTTTTTGGTAAGTAAAAAAATTGTATATATTCAATGAATTTTAAATTATGTAGAATAAAAGCTTTTTTTCTATATTGAATATAATAAATGGATTCTTTTGAAATACAAAAACCATATACGATGTTATATAAGTAGATTCAAAAACAAAAATTAACACAAATTCAATTAACATAAAATTTTAAAAATTTTGTAATAATATAAAAAACGCTTTTTATTTATTTATTTTGACTAACATGAAATTCAGTTTAAGCAAATTTTTTGGAGTTTCACAACAATATATAAGTGTACGTTTCCCCCAGTGCAGTGTTGTCCCCAATATATATGTATATAGAATGGCGCTTACACATACGTGCGCCTTGATGTTGGCCCCATTAGGTGTACATAAATATGTATTTACAAAGCATTCATATTTGTTCTGACAAAAAAAAAAATTTAGGTTAAACAATAATAAGAATGGTTACAGGTTTTAGGCATTAAACATGTATTTCGTTTGTTTGAGTAGAGCCTCCTGAGTTGAAAACTTGATAAAATGTTCCATAATTCCTTCGGCTTCAGATATGTACTTCCTATGTTAATATGTCTTAGAACCGCGGAGTAAATAAGAAAATTATGTTACTAAGGTTAATGGACCATTTTGGTCCTAAGCATTTATTAGCAAGAATATGTTCTTAATTTGCAGTAGATCGGATCTCTGTTTGGCGCTGGCAGAGCAGAAAATTTTTATTTTAAATTCGGTCATCATGCTTCGTGAAGCTTAGACACTGGCAGACAGTATAGGCTCTTGTGGCTAGCTTTGCTAAACACGAATGTACGATTAACTTAGGGATAAACTACTTTCCTAAATAGCACTGATCTTCTTACATACGAAACTTCCACATACATATATTACGTGTTACATTAGGTTTGTTGTTGCAGCGCCTGCAGAGATCACGCTTTATACGCCTATATAGTGCATATTTATTATGTGTTCGTTTAAGTGCCTAATATTCTCGTAAGTTACTTCGAAAAAGGAATAAAAAATTGATACATGTTACTAAATTGATTTTAAGATATTTCATTTACAAGTATTGTTTGAACCCAAACTGGTCACAGTGCACAAAATTATACATATAACTAGTTGCACAAACGACAATCACAACTATAGCCAACATAATGAATACAGTCAATTAAATGCAAAACGAAAACAGAAAACTGATTAAAATTGTCTGCAATGTAGATTACGACATTGTGCTCATATGTAACTATTTATGTACATAGATTTATATGTATGTACATATATATCTGTATAAACAGTTTATGCAAATAAGTAGGAAAATAACAAATAAACAACAGTAATGTCACAGCGTCACTCAAATCAAATTGTAAAATTAGCATAACATAATAACAGGCAGACGTTGTTGCTTTAGACAGCCAACACATTTTACAGACAGCAAAAGGTTTGGCAACATAGTAGTACTAATACGCAGACAATCTCCTAATTCATAAACACCACTGACGCGTCGGCAAGCTCTGCATAATCACATGCTACTTATCTATGTACATAGACGCATGTCCTTGGCTAGCCTAACGGTGCTTTTAGGCAAGTGTGAGGGATCTAAGAGACAAGAAGAAATAGAGTTCTTGATGTTAATGAGTACCAAAATCTACATGCTCTTTCAAAACTAGCAAACATATATGTATTTTCACCTTCTAAGTGCTAAGTAGGAAGATTTTCACTAACCCATTTAATGAGCTAAGCAAGCACAGTAATATATGTATGTATGTATGTATGTACATTTGTATGTACCATCTCGGATCAAAACAATGAATTTTGCCTCTTGCTGTTATGACATTTATACCAAGTATTTACTATTATTACTGTTGCATAATCGCATTGCCAAGAATTTAGAATTGTAAAATTATTTTCGTGCACACTTGAAGCCACGCGTATACTATTCATTTAAATGTAAATTAGCAAAATATATGCTTGAATTTGTGCAAACACTTTGCCAGATTACCACATTCTTGAGACAATCAAATTTAATAGACAAGGCCTAGTAATTGTGTTCTCTTAATTGATGTAACAATTTTGTGTCATACGAAAGAGCTTTAAAATAGAGGAAATTGTAAATAGGTGAATTAAAGTGAAAAGGCGGTTTTCGGCATTTGCTATAGCTTATCATGGTTGTTTTTGTTAGCATGACTGGTTTTGTTTGTTAGCAAAAACACCAATCCTTTAACCATAAGCACACTTACAGTTTGCAAAAAAAATTTCAAAACATTAAATTGTAAAGAAAAAAATTTCATTTGGAAAGGAAAAAAAATGACAATTTCTAAAAATTAAACGAAACAAGTAATTTTTAAGCAAGAAACAAAACCGCTAATTAAAATCGAGATAAGCGACAAAAGACATAACTAAATGTATACTTTTGGATAAACTAAATTGGAATTCGAAGTGAGATTGAAAAAATTCAAAATGGCGGATCCATATTGGATCTACCATTTGTCACGGAAAGGCTAAAATCGCACGTTATACATGGCGTATGAGTAACATTCTCATCTCTACTGGGTAACAATAAAATTTAAAAATTTATGGTGTTTGCGTTTCTACCAAAAAATTTCGCATTTTCATTGTACCTTTCTATTTTCGCGTTCGATTGTAAAATAAGGGCAAACGGTGAGAAAAAGGTGTTTTCGTTTTAATTAAGAACAGAACAGAAAAAAATAGAAGTTAAATTAAATAAATTTCTAAAATTTAAATGAATTTAAAAATATTTTTTTTTTAACTATAAAATCTACGAATTAAAAGAAAATCAAATTAAAATAAAAAGATATAAATTAAAAAAAAAAAATAACCATAAGTAATTTTTGAACAAAAAATACAACCGACATCAATGCTCATAAACAATTAATTTCCAATTTAATCCTTGAGGTATTATCTTTCCGATAACAAAATAATAATCGAAAACGATTCAAATGTTTCAAATTGATCCGTTGCTATGCACAAAAAAAAATCCGTATGCATTTTTAACCTGTCTCCTGTAATTGAAGTCGGTCAAAAAATTCGCTGCCCGTCGAATCGAACCGTAGATATCTCAAATGGCACGCCAGGTTTCATTCCCTGCAAACACGCATGCAATTCTGGAAAGCTTTCTGCTGGGGAGAAGCTTCAGAGTCAGGCAGAATTCCTTTAGAACGGAAAGTCACCCAATATATGTATGTAGGTGTCCTTCAAGGCAGTGTTCTAGGACCCATATTGTACGTAATATACACTCGTGATTTGCAAACTGATGACAGTCTTAGCATTTCAACGTTTGCTGACGACACGGCTATCCTAAGCAATAGTTCAGGCCCTAAAGAGGCTTCTTAAAAGCTGCAAGAATATTTGAAAAAGTTAGAGCTATGGCTAGGTTATTGGAGGGTAAAGTTTAACGAAAGCAAGTGTGTTCAGACAACATTTACGTTGAAGAAAGAAACTTGTCCACCGCTAAAAATAAACAGCAAGGCTATATCACAAAAAGATAGTGTCAAATACCGTGGGATGACACTAGATAGAAGACTTACCTGGAAAAAAACATATGGAAAACAAAATTTCTCAAGTGAAACTAAAACAAGCAAGCCTTCAAAGGGTTATGGGACGCAAATCTTAATTAAGCCTAGATAACAAGACGTAGCTTTTTAAATAATATGGTGATTAAACCATGTTGAGCATATGGAATCGGGCTTTGGGGCACAGCGTGCAATTCCATTTTGAACAGACTTCAAAGACTGCAGTCAAAAATTTTACGCGCCATATGCGGAGCACCGTGGTACACAAAAAAATACGAGTATCCACAAAGATCTTAATTAAAAATACGGTGCATGAGGACATAAGAGGGCTAAGCACCAGTCACTCAGCATGGTTAATGAACCACCCAAATCGACTAGCGAGAGATCTTCTTAGCCCGAGATATGCAAGAAGACTAAAAAGAAAGGATTTCTCCGATATTATCAAATGATGCGCAATATAATAAATTTCGATATCTGTAATAAATATATCAATTTCGGCTCTGGAACTCGGTCTTTCAGACCGACTACCCAACACCAGTGTCAATGCGGCTCGGAAACTTGTCCTTTCCGACCGAACACAGCCTACTGGATTGTAATTACTTAAATATAGAGAAGCGAAGGCGCGGCATGGAAACTAGTCCTTTCGGAGCGCATGCCCAGCACGATAACCAGCGATCCTCCTTCTCGGATTCTTGTCCATTCCGACAGCCGCAACAACCGTAATAAATACATATGTATGAAAAAATAAAAAATGTCTAAGCTTTACCGCAGAAATTTTAAATTTAATGGTAGTTTGTAAGATTTGAAAACTTATTGTTAGTTTCGAAAGAAAGATTTAATAAATAAATACATATTATACAAAAAAAAAAAAATTTATTAAAATATGGCTTAGATTTCTTAAATCCAATTATGGCAATGTGTATGAAAAAAATAGAATCAGCGGAATTGCAAACTTTTTAATAAGAATTTCAAAAAAAAATCTGAAAATACTTTATATGGAAAAAAGCAGATTTTTAGTCATCTGAAATTTGCATATTATTATATAAATATAAATGCCCGATTTTATCTAGAAATTCCTATTAAAAAGTTTGCAATTTTGCTCAAACTTTGCATATTTTTCCTAATACTTGGCTTCATGCCATATTTCAATACAAAATTAACGAAAAAATTTTAGCATGTACACAATTTTGTAAATACCAAAACATTTGCTGTTGTAATAAAAAAAAAATAGATGTCACATATTCCTCTTCTATAAAATGCTTTAAAATGCCTGGGACTACTTCTTCACTGCTACGTTTTTAGCCAAATTTTCTGCCTTTTGGCAAATCTAAATATTGTACGCCAAAGTGTCACAGCTTCAGCTGTATTTTTTGTTAAATATTCAATTTACTAAAGATATTGCATTGCGATTATTTTTTGCAACGCCTAAGATTTATAGGCTTGCATTGAACGGCAAAGCAGTGAGTTTTTTTATTGATTTTTTCATATAATCATATCGGTCGTGCCGACGCATACATAAATAATTTATGCGAAAACTTTACGCAGCAGACTGCTTATATTTGTGTAAGCTCTTTTTAAATCTCCTTATTAGTATTTAAAGAGCGTAAATGCGCACAGGGCAAATGTTTGCGGTGATTTATGTACATACATACATATTTACTTATATAAGTGAACTTTTACGATTGCAAGTACTATTAAACAGAAAATTTTTCGCCACCAGCTGTAAAGCCATAAGCTTAAAAACATAATCCGAAACCACAAAATTACATAACATTTTTTTCCCCCCCCTCTTTATGGCGAAATTTAGGTTTACCTGCGGAAATATTTTTATATTGGCATCAATATCCCTACCTGTTCGGACTGCCCTTCTGCAAGATACGTGCGTTCATTTCAGAAGCGTAAGTACTTAATATGAATAATTTACATAAATACAAATGCAAAATGTGTATTAGCCCGGGTCGGTCCACATGCGATAAAAATAAACTTTGCATTTACCACCACTAAATTGATAGCTTACTTCGAGAGTATTTCAAGGTCATAAAAATGTTCATCCTTAGCGAATCCTAAACAAGCCCAAATTTTCTTTTTAACTCCTTTATTTATTACTGGATTTTGAAGTGTGAAACATTTACTTCGGTTGAAAGCGAAATTTCAAGGAGAAAATGTATCGCTTACTAAAATGTTTTATTTTATGTAGAGCAAAGTTCTATTTAACGACGTAGAAATTGAGTTATTTGAACTAAAATCCTCTTAAAGTAAGCTATAAAACTAGGTGGGTAATTGCAAATTTATTTTCACGATCCAGTCTAATGTGTATGTACTTTTCATATACTTTCACTAGTGAAATTTTACTTTTTCATGCGGTTTATATTATGGTTTCATTTGAAATTTTTCTTAACCATAATTTATATTTTTTCTCCTTTTTCTTAGTTCGACGTACGTCTCCGTGCTCACCATCGTCGCCTTCTCCATGGAACGCTTCCTCGCCATTTGCCATCCATTGCATTTGTATGCGATGAGCGGCTTCAAGCGTGCAGTTCGTATTATTGCCGCCCTTTGGATTATAAGCTTAATAAGCGCCATTCCGTTTGGTCTGTGTACGGACATAGAGTATTTGACTTATCCCCTCAGTAAGTATGCCAATCATTTGTACAATAAATTTTATGTTCAAATATTTTCTTTACCCCTTACAAATGTGTTGAACATTTTCAATTGCTGTCAAATTTTCTCTAGCCCTATTTAATAGCGTGTACAAGTATTTGTGCTTAGATATGTATGTATATGTATATATGGGTATATTTAAATCAGTTTTTTTCTCCTCTTCAAACAGCCGACGCAAAAATACCCGAATCCGCCTTTTGCAGTATGGTTGATTATCCTGAAAGTTTCCCTTTATTTGAGCTGTCCTTCTGCGTTTTCTTCGTTATACCGATGTTGCTGATTATAATCTTGTATGGCAAGATGGGCGCGCAGATACGTTTCAGCACCACGTTGCAATTGGGTAAGTGCAGCGAAAGTGTTCCTTAGAAACACATATTTAATTATAAAGAAAGCAGAAGTTTCATATAACATTATTTCTAATGTTTCTACTATTTAATTAAAAGCGTCTCCTATTTCCCATCCTTTTATCTCATTTTTTCATACAGGTGTTCAACAAGGCTCTATGCATCGTGAATCTCGACATCAGCAGTCGCGTAAAGCGGTTATCCGCATGTTGGGTAAGTGACAAACGGAAGTTTCTATAATTACGTACATACTTTTCTATTAGGTCGACAACGAACTCAGGTGCGCACTTTAAAAATAAATTAGATATATGTACACTTTTCTTATCTTCTGTTAAGCATAAGGAAAAATACCTCACTGAGGCACCAGCGCACAGTGGTTCTAAACTATCATTTACTATTCATAATGCAGTGGAGCCTTCATTTTTCATTCAGTTTGATAACTTTTTTTAATGAAAGCTTATAAAATGTGCCCGAAACCAGTTGATCCCGATTCTTGAATTTCCACTGCCTTGTATTCAATTTTTTAGTGCAAAATGCAGGAAAAATTGCAATTTTGAAGCAAATCGAATCTCCTGTTGCAGCTAATACATATTACATAATAATTAGTTGGGAACACGTGTAGGGCTCTCCCGAAACAAAAAGAAAAATAAAAAATGTTGTAAAAAAAGTTTTTATCAAAATAAATTTTTTTTTTAGTTTTTAGGAAAAATTGGGGTATGCGCTTTTATAGATATTGAAATTTTAGCATCATAGAGTGAAAGTTTCAAGTGGTTAAGTGTTCGCGTTGATTTTTAATTATACATATACATAAGAATATAAACTACACAACACGCGGTTTCACGAAACCAATTTAAGTGAAATATTCTTTTTCTGTCAGTTTACATACTACTAAGTTAAAAAAAAATAAAAAATTTTTTTAACTCCAATTGATTTCATGAAACTGGCTTTAAGATTTAACCATCTATAAAATTGCATACCGAATTTTTTTCTAAAAACTCAAAAAAAAAAAATTAATTTTGGTGAAATTTTTTTTATAACATACCAATTTTTTTTGTGATTTTTTTCGGTTTTGGCGAACCTTAATTTTGTTTTCGTTTTTTTATGTATTTTTTATTAACTGGAAGAAGAGAATCGATTTTCTTCAAAATTGCTACTTTTTCCGCAATTGCACTAAAAAAATTAATTCAAACATACAAAAGTTCAAAAATTGGGCTCAGCTAGTCTCTTACAAATTTTATAAACTTTCATTAAAAAAAAAATAATCAAGTTGGTTGAAAAATCAAGGCTCCAGTGAATTCCAGTTTTGAACCACTGTGCAGCGGAGCCAACGCTTGTTCTATGCAACAAAAATTCTTGTGAACTAAATTCCTAAACTAATAAGAACATTTTCGAAATATAAACAGGTTTCGTAAAACCTCTCGCGTGTGATACCCAAACTAAAGTAAAGGTGGCAGCTTCCTTTGAGAATATCTTTTAATTAAAGCTTTCTCAAACCTCTTTTGTTTGACACCCATAGTAAAATATTTTGTTAAACTTGTTAACCATGTACATTTATTTTTACTTTTTGCACAGGTGGCGATCCTCTTAAAAAAGATTTTTTCATTTAATTTTTTTTGAACTCCTTTTGTTTGGCACCCATGTTGTTGTTTTTAACTTAAAAATTAATAGACTTTAACTCTCAAAACAGTGGGCAATCTTTTTTAAAATATTTTCGAAATAAATCTTTTTGGAAGCCCTTTCGGTTCACATAAGTATACAGTATTGTAATATTTTGTTTACCTTAGTTCTAAATTGATTTGAACTTCCAAAACAGGTGGAAACTCTCTTGTAAAAATACATCATTAAAATACGTTTAGCGTCAAAGAGCCACAAACATGCTCACAAATATTCCCATTCATTATTCTAGTAAAATTTTTTCCCCAATTAAAAACGTTTTCATCCTGTCTTTTGCAATTTTACGAAAAATTTAATTTTTTTCCACAAAAACATTTTTCTCTAGTCCAGATTGTGTTTTGTCAAAACCTCAAAGTATTTAATTAGTCCCACAATTTTCAGAAATGCATTCTAAAACAAGCGCCTTAAAAAATTCTTAAGCAAGGCAAACATATTTTCTTGTATGTATACACACATAAATATATGAGTATGTGCGAGTACCATACTATGATCGAGTTTATTGTGCATTCCCTTTAACTGCTGAATCTGTATGTGTGCAGCCTTCTAAATCGGTATTTCAACTGTTGCTGTTTGCCGGCCGAGAAATCCTTTTTCATGTTTTCAAAAGCCACAAAATAAACACTGGTACTCGAGTATGCCTCTATATATGCACAAATGTATGTTAATTTCTATAGTGAATATGTACAAATATATGTATATATACATTAGGGTGGTGCAAACCCGGTAAAGTCAGAATTGTAATGCTCTCACCACCTAGGATTGTTCTATATCGAAAAAAGTATACCGCGCTGAGCGCTTTGAGCGACCTCTAAATATTTCTTGATTTCAAAATAAAAAAGTAGGAACACATTTTTTTCGGTATAGAATAAGCGTTGGGGGTGCGAGCATACAAATTCCGTCTTTACTTTTTCCAGATGCATATTTGGACCACCCTAATGTACATATATGTAAGTAAGTACAGTAGACTAGCAAGAATGCTATAAGTTTCAAGGCTTTCTGCAAAAATTTTATTGTCAACCGCTAGCTCGTTTACGGTCAATAGCCGATGAAGAGCTTGTTGTCTGCGGTTAATATACAAATAAATTGGAGATAATGACCATTAGAGGATCCAAAAATTCACAGAAAATTCAACCTCTATACTTAAAACTAAAATTTTTGAAATTTTCCTGCTCGGGGGCTCGCCAGTATTATAGAAAAAGGAAAATAAAGAAATCCGTATTTTTTATTTTGAAATCGGTTAATATTCAATGGCAGTTGCAGCTCTTTGCTATCAAGATTTTTTCGAAGTTCCGCTTTTCGTTTGCTTGCATTTATTCAAGGATTTCAAAAAAAAACTAATATGCGGCAATGACACTTTAGCTAAGTGTTCGGCCGAGCTTTTCTTCCAATTTGTATCGTACGTCCTGATGTTATAACAGAAATAGAGGGCTTACAATTTCACTCCACCTCCGATCGGCAAATAGTTTTATAAGAAGCTTTTTCAGGAGGGGAGACGTTTGACCATTAGACGAATTTCAAGGACTATATTCGATTACTCGATTAAGAGTAATCTCGATTAAGAAAAGCAATGTCCGTTGAATTTGAAAATTTACTCCCAACCAACTAACCGCCGCTAAAAAAGTTTCCCTTCAAAAAAAAACACCTCACTTTTGTTACTCATGTCTTTAATCCTTATATAAACCATGTCCAGTCCTTACTAAAGTAAGTAGCAAGCATTAGTAAAGTAACTGTAGTAAGGATTTTATTTTATAGAGTTTTGAGTTGTGTCGTTTTTACAGAGGTACGTCGATATGTACTTACAAATACGAAAAATATATTCAAAACGAATTAACAGTTATACAAGCATACATAAGTACGTGTACATGCCCCACCTTAAACTCAAATCAATTTTCATCGCCTTTTTGTTCCATCTGCAACCGTGCAGATGTATATTCGTGTAAATATCAATTAGATTAACAAATCGCTTCGTTGCACATTTATTTAGCTATTTGAGGTATACATATACATACGTATTTATATGGATGTTGTTAAATATTCGGCTATTAACTTCTTATAGGTTGTACACATGTATACATACGGTGACCATTCGTCCCGTTTTGTGCGGCACAATACCGATTTTGAGAAAATTGTCCCGCTGAATATTTTTTTAAAAGTCGGGACGTATATGTGTTCCGATTCTTTATATTTGTGGCAGAACATTCGTTATCACAAAGAACATAGAATATAAAGGAGCCATGAACATTGCCATCTTTACATTCTATGATCTTTGGTTATGTTTTATTCTGTCAAACTGGTTCTTCCTCTATATTGCAGCCTATCACACTTGGCTGGATTTTGTTTTAAGGTTTTAATTATTCTTTAGTGGAATACTAATTCCCTCAAAAAACTCATGAATATGAAAAATATAACCTGTAGCAAAGATATAAATAGGGAAGATATATTTTAACATTATTTGGCTTTTACCCTTTCGATTATTTAATATTTATTATATTTTATGAAAGTGAAAGTCAAGTCAGAATTTCAAACGTTGTACAAAAATTAGCTTCATCAAAATTTTGAGTTTTTTAATTAGATTTTTTAGAAACATTCCGGGTATGCAGTTTTGTAGCCCATTCAATTCAAAGTGCAAATTTTAAATAGCTTGGACGTACCGTTGACTTTTAGCTCATATTCTCCAAACAAAAAATGTCGAACATACTTTGTATAGAAGAAAAAGCGCGAACAAAAAAAATTTACAAAAATCAACTGTAAGTCCCAGCAAACTTCCACTTTGAATTGCATGGGCATACTCAAAACAATTCTAAAAAATCTGTTTAAAATGTTTAAAATTTGTATCAGCATTTGTTAAAATTCAAAATTTTTAAATTTTGATTTACATAGTTTTTTTAGATAGTAAGGTATATTTTTATTAAATATAATGAAAATTTTTTAAACAAAGAAAAGTAGCCAAAACTTGCCAAAATGTCTCTTCCCTATTGACATTCTCGCCACCGTAAATATTTTGTGTGTTTTTCTAATTCTTTTGTTTTAAATAAAACTGTATTAGAAGATGTTATGTCTTTTTATTCTAAAAACAAAATTTTATGCTCGGATTCGATGCATTACAAATGTCCCGATTTTTGTCCACAGAAATTTGGTCACCGTAATACTGTATACATGTATGTACATGCAGAGTGCCTTAGTTGGAGCTGTAACAGAATAAATGTATATGAAAACCACAAACAAAGGTACAAAATTCTCACACAGAATTCTGAGAATCGTTTTCATCTCGAAATTGTGTGGTCACTCGGAAGAGAGAGGCAAATATTTAATCTTTTCATTACGAATTCCTAAATGAGAATTTTTCATTAAGTAAGTCCACAAATTGATTCGTGGAATTAAAGTTGGAAATTTAAGAAAAACGGAAAGGAATTAAAACTTAGTATTCATAACCGAATTCCATTAAATATTCTATATGCTCGTGGTAAACATAAAGTTTGTCATAGATAGCTAAGTTTACACATCTCGTGTATTTTATTGGCATTTCGTTTTAAGCAGAAATATGATTCAACAACACGTTGTGAGTGTTGAAATCTGCTTAGTTATCTAGTTATTTCGTTTGATGGTTATCTACATGTTTATTTAGTTTATAGCAATGAAAAGCAGTAAAGAATAACAATTTTTAACCAGATAACCTATCAACCGTTGTTGTAGAAGAGAGAGGCATACTGGCACCGTTGGAGAGCTTGTATTCGCTTTCGTTCGCTCACCTAAAAGTAAAACCAGTTGCGGGATTTTCTTAATTACTGCTGTTTAGGTCCGCCAGACGCCAAAGCGGTGATGGTGAAATGAGCGTGTTCTAGCACCCGATATGGCAGAGCAGTAATGGGAATAGTGTTCTACACTTTCAATGGTCGACAAGCCCATTCTGCTAGCATGCCCACCCATTAAGCAGTGACTTGCTATAATTCCGGTCACTTGCCCAAGGAGAATGAGTGACTAGTATTTTTTCTTATCAAAGCTGGGCTATATTTGTCGGGTCGTCCCTACACATTGGTTCTTCTTGCCATCCTTTATTTGCCTTCTCGTCGAAGGGTGCCATGTTTTGCAGGTAGATAATATTATGCTTTGACATCAAACAGGATGGCTTCCTTCTTGTAAGCTCGTCTCCTATTCAGTTACCCATCAAACGAGGGTAGTAAGCTTATTACCTAACTTGTTAAGGACTTGTCTGCATTATAGCATTCTTACGGAGTTAATGCTTACTGAAAGCAGACTAGCAGAAGTTCCGATAAGCCAAAGTGCTGCCACTTTTTTAACCACGAGCTTTGCTTGAGCAGAAATTCCGTGAGACCTGCTTCTAGTGTATCCTGCTTCCAACACTAAAGTTTTGTTTAGAGCGTTCCGTAAAGACGATTGTAGAGTTATCTTGGAGGCCCAAGACTGAATGGTCTTTCCATTCACTCCACGAAATAAAACCGTGTGGCGAACTTTTCCTTTATATAGAAAAGCGGAATTGTGTAGTCTGGCGACCTAAAAGTATCGGGTATTGCTTAGAAAATGTGTTGTGTATTTCCCTTTTGACAGTGCGCTTAGTTAGGGAAGAAACGATACCATGCAGGTGTCGATACCTTTACTTGAAAGTAGTATCGTAAGAAAGTATCGATACCCGAAAAACATCGGATGTAAAGTATCGATACCCGAAAAATATCGGATCTAAAGTATCGATACCTACTCGTGTCGGTGCTTTTGGCTGTGAGGGTATTCCGTATGAACTGGATTAAATTTAATTTTTTTAAGTAATAAATTAATCATCCTCGGCGAAGCCTAAACTCCGAATAATAAAAGCTAATAATGAAGGAACTGAAGATAGATAAAATAACATAGCAGAGCAAAACTATATCGAGCCCTAACCGCCAAAATCACGTAAGCGACATTTTTTTCAAAATTTTCTTTTTGATGCAGAAATGCATCTAGATGCTCTAGGAATATTTCTGCATCAAAAAGAAAATTTCGAAAAAAATGTCGCTTACGTTATTTTGGCGGTTAGGGCTCGATATGTTTAATGATGAATGGTATTTAACAGAGTTAATACCTTGGAAAAATTTACAAGAAGTTAATCTCGTTTAACCATAGAACCGTGAATTAGGTACTCAGTACCCATATTCATGTTTGATGTTTATTTTCGGTTTTGCGACGTCGGAAATGGATTCCCTGATACAAGAACAGCAAAAATGTCTGTTAAAAAGTTCATTTCATACTGCTTTCAGGAAAAATATTAACATCTTCATAATTTGAAAGTGGCTGGCGTTTAAACAGCCGTAAGGCACTGGGCGATTTATATTAGTGGAGGAAAAAGTTCCAAAGGAAAACTCGTTTGGTATCGGATTTCGCAACGAGTATTTTTTTCTATACCTACTCAGTGCTTGGTGCAAAAGTATCGATACCATAATTACTTGGTATCGAACGAAAAGTATCGAGTATGTACTTGTATTTACTCGTATCATTAACTTGAGTTATGATTTTTTTTTACATCGAAGTTTAGTAAAATGAGTACGTTACAAATTTACAAATCTTTTCAATTGTTTTTAGAATTTTTTTGAGTGTGCAGTTTTGTAGCCCATTATATTTTAGAATAATAAAGTGCAAATTTTAAGCTACTGCAAAATTGCGTTGATTTTTAATATTTTTTAGGCCTACGGCTTTTTGCACTTTTTTCTAATGGAAGAAAATGCGTAGAACCGTTTTCAAAAAAAATTATAAAAAAATTAACGTCAGTTTTACAATCGCTTTAAACTTGCTCTTTATAATACTAAAATTTAATGGGCTACAAAGCTGCACATTCAAAAAAATTTAAAAATTTTTAAATTTGTAATGTACTCATTTTACTCAACTCTGGTGTAAAAAAAAAAATCATAACTCAATTTAGTGTAGAGTGCACCCCATATATACTTAAATATTGCGCAATACTCAGAGCTATCATTGTAATTTTTAACCGACTTCCAAAAAAGGAGGAGGTTATCAGTTCGTCGGA
>NW_023458565.1:6734423-6738300 GCF_013731165.1 Rhagoletis pomonella
TTTTTTTATGTATGTTACCGCATAACTTTGGACCACGTCAACCGATTTCGATAATTCTTTTTGCATCGGAAAGGCAGTGTCTCAGAGGTAGTCCCATACTAATCTGGTTAAGATCCGATCAGCGGATCATGAGATATATATATATATATTTTTTTTTTATATGAGAGTTGAAGTCGGTTTTTTTTTTGCTAAAAATTACTAGTTTTCAATATTTTTTTTTCTGAGATGGCATATTTTCAAAAACTATTTTTTTTATCAAAAATTTAGTATGTAAAAAACTTTTCAAGTAAAAAAATTTCTAAAATATTCATAGAGAATTTTGATGTGTGTATGTGTGATTTTTGTCCATTTTTTCGCCCCGTTCTCGAGATATTGGAAAACTATTAAATCGATTTGTTTTTGTTTTTGTGCTGTAGGGTTTTTAAAAATGTATTAATCAATTTCATATTTATTTATTGTTTATATATGTGCATCAACCCTAAAAATTTGAAAAAAATCACACACATGAAGTGTGAACCCCGTCCATTTAGGTATCGAATGCCCCATAAACAAGCTAAGTTATGAACACGAGTTGTACATGCTTGAATTGACTTTTAAGGAAATTTCCACGGCATAAGCAAGTTAAATAAAAGCTTTTAAGTACCAAAAAAAAAATTTTATAACTATATACGAGCAGCTTCTTGTAACGTTTTCTACAACACCAAAAAAACTAACGAATGTTATCGGGCAAATCAACAAACTTTTTTCGACATTAAGAATTTTCATACAACTTTTTTTGTGATCCCCATGTGGGGGTGTCCTGAATATGAGTGCCTTGGACCGCGACTACTTCGACGCATGCTTTAATCCGCTACGGGCTGGACTCCGGTTCGGGCTTTACTATTCATACAAGTCAAAGGATTCAGCAGAGAAACTTGAGTTAAGTTATTTAATATTTTGTATAATAATACTTTTCCCTCTCTCTTAGGAGCCTGCAAAGCATCCATTGTAACAGCTTTAAAAAACTTTGAAAGTTATAAATTAAAAAACAAACTCATAAAAGCAAAACATGCATACGCACAAGTGAAATTTTTTCGCTAACCCTCAACAACTATGCAAAACTTTTCTTAGTTCACTTAAGCGCACTTTCATACGTAAGTGTGCCACTAAGTGAAAATACTACATTACAGCGATTACGAAATTTACATAACTACTTTTGCACAAAATAACCTTAAATGATGGGTCGTAAAACAGACAAAAAACAAACGATAAAATGTGCTAATTACGAGGAAGCGAATTGCAACTGAGCCCAATAAACGACCAAACATTGTACGAAATCTGTAGTCACCCATTAAAAGTCAGAATGGCAGGTGGCCTGTACATTTCAGAAAATTGCTTCGGCTTAGAGTAGAGAAGTATGTATGCGAGATCCGCTTGATTCCAGTTTAAAACACAAATAAAAACTTTTAAATTTTAATTTAAGTGAAAAATTATTTTTTATATCTGAATTAAATATGGAAACTAACAAAAAAAAAACAAATCATTTTTCACTTAAATTGCTTTCGTTAAGCCGGCAGTAAGTGTCGAACTTTTCAAATCGTTACTGAACGATGACACGTAAATATGTACGTATGTATGTATATATAACTCTATACAGAGTATATTCAACAGGTGACTAATTTAAGTTATCAATATGTAGCAAGGTGGGCATAGGTGTAGAAGTCTTGAAAATATAAACTCAAAAAGCAGACCCACGGTATTACTGAAAGGTCGTTGGACCTTGAATGCTTCTTTACTCATTCACCTGACTTGCGGATGGTCGGGCTTCGACTCTGAAGAATAGCGAAGAGGTACAATTAATTCCATCTTGTTCAAAGGAAGCCAACTCGCGTAAACGCTATAGATTTGTGTGATGGCTGAACCCTTCCACTACCAGCCACTAGTTAGTTTTACCTAAGGAAATTCCGTGTAGAAAAATACTTAGAAACTTTAGCTCTAATCCTTTTGCCTTTGCCTTTATAAATCTCTTCCTGGTTCACTGCAGCAAAATTCCATTGACTAATTTACAACTTAGCATCCAGCCACATGAGACTTTTTTTGATTAAATTGTGTGTGTGTGTATGCTATACTTATCTGTTATCTCCTTGCTAGGGCTGACAGCAGTGTGTTTGCCAGAAGCGATGTAATGCTACAAAAAACGTACGGCAACATTTTATATTTCTTTTTTTTTCCTACGCATGTATTTTGTAGCATAGCATCGCTTCTAGCAAGCACTCAGCCGTCAACCGTAGATACTTGTTAAATATTTATTTCACTGAATAATTTTTATATTAGCTTGCCTAAAATAAACTCAACTACATTAAGCTCATACAATTTAATTAAGTACACAAAACGAAACTATGTATATGTGCTGCAAGCCGTACGATTTATTGACCCCATAGGAACAAAATAATAGATTGGCGTTAGTAGTGTTTGGCCGAGCTTCTCCTCCATAGGAATATCCATAATAATATTGCAGGACTTTCTTTTTCCTTCTCAGGAACTCTAGAGCTATTGAAAAGTAACTCAGAACAGTTTTTTTAACCGACTTCATAAAATGGAGAAGGTTATCAATTCGTCGGAATATATGTATATGTTTTTTATATATTACCGCATAACTTTGGGCCACGTTAACCAATTTCTATCGGATCACTGGATCATAAAGAAATAAACGATAATCTTAAATTTGTAAATGGGAATTGAAGTGGGTTTTATTTTTGCTTAAAAATTACTTGTTAATTTAATATTTTCGACATTAAAAAAACAAGTTTTTTCGGCGTAATTTTGCAGAACTTTTTTGAGAACTCTAGAACTATTAAAAGCTACTCAGAAATTTTATTTTTTTTTTTTACTTTTTGCCACATGTTGTTTGCTAGGTGAATCTGGCATACAAAATTTTTGAAATTTTTTTTTTGGCAAAATCTGTAGCATTTTTTTCCTTTTAAATAACTCTAGAACTTTTGAAAAGCTACTCGGAATAGCCTTTTTTTTGTATTTAATCGTCATACCGTATGCCAACTTCACAGACATTACACACGAGGCAACGGTCGAAGCAATATGCCTGGCTGCTTCAACGGTTGCCTCGTGTGTAGTCAGCAATATATGAATGGGCTTATAATGGTTAAAATATGTACATATATTAAATATCTGAGACCTGCGCTATCAATTCTCTATAAAAATCCCGATATATTTTTGCTCCTACCTCTGAACCAATAAAAATGCGCTTCGCTACGAGTGCAATTAAAAAGCGTTCTTACTGCTTTTTTAAAAAAGTTGAAGTTTTCCCATTACCTCAAGTTTTGCTTCAGGGTTTATAGCTGTGACTGGTTGCTTAATAAGCTTACATACTCGTAGAATCGTTCTTACGGTGATGGTAGGTTACATAAGGCAATTGCGTAATCCAGTTTTTCTAGTATGTATGTATGTACCTTACTATTGTTGTTACTTTGCACTACTTATTTTTATTCTCTTTTTTATCGCTTCTTGCAGCCGCTGTTGTCGTAACATTTTTCATATGTTGGCTGCCATTTCATATGCAGCGTCTTTGGTTCCTCTATGCCAAGGAAAACAACAATTTCCAAGAGATAAACGAATGGATGTTCTCTATTGCCGGCTTCACCTACTATGTGTCGTGGTAAGTACATTTTTGCTGTGGTAAATGATTGTATGTAGACTAACTTCAAACTTAAAGCAGAGCGAATAATGTGGCATATTCATTTAAGTATAAAAATTTATATACTTTGGTGTACTTACATATAAATGTGCAAATACATATGTACAGATGTACATAGTAATAGGTACAAAAGACTGGGTTTATTTTCATACAAATAGATATAAGTTTGCCATTACCCAACTCAAA
>NW_023458565.1:6738400-6741885 GCF_013731165.1 Rhagoletis pomonella
TTTGAGTTGGGTAATGGCAAACTTATATCTATTTGTATGAAAATAAATCCAGTCTAATGGACCTATTACTATGTACATCTGTACATATGTATTTGCACATTTACATGTAAGTACACCAAAGTATATAAATTTTTATACTTAAATGAATATGCCACATTATTCGCTCTGCTTTAAGTTTGCAGTTAGTCTACATACAATCATTTGCCTCAGCAAAAATGTACTTACCACGACACATAGTAGGTGAAGCCGGCAATAGAGAACATCCATTCGTTTATCTCTTGGAAATTGTTGTTTTCCTTGGCATAGAGGAACCAAAGACGCTGCATATGAAATGGCAGCCAACATATGAAAAATGTTACGACAACAGCGGCTGCAAGAAGCGATAAAAAAGAGAATAAAAATAAGTAGTTCAAAGTAACAACAATAGTAAGGTACATACATACAAGAAAAACTGGATTACGCAATTGCCATATGTAACCTACCATCACCGTAAGAACGATTCTACGAGTATGCGAGCTTATTAAGCAACCAGTCACAGCTATAAACTCCGAAGCAAAACTTGAGGTAATGGGAAAACTTCAACTTTTTTTGAAAAGAAGTAAGAACGCTTTTTAATTGCACTCGTAGCGAAACGCATTTTTATTGGTTCAGAGGTAGGGGCAAAAATATAGCGGGATTTTTATAGAGAATTGATAGCGCAGGCCTCCGATATTTAATATATGTACATATTTTAACCATTATAAGCCTATTCATATATTGCTGACTACACTCGAGGCAACCGTTGAAGCAGCCAGGCATATTGTTTCGACCGTTGCCCCGTGTGTAATGTCTGTGAAGTTGGCATACGGTATGACGAAAAAATACAAAAAAAGGCTACTCCGAGTAGATTTTCAAAAATTCTAGAGTTCTTTAAAAGGAAAAAAAAGGTCTACAGATTTTGCAAAAAAAAAACATCAAAAATTTTGTATGCCAGATTCATGTAGCAAACGACATGTGGCAAAAAGTAAAAAAAAAAATTAAATTTCTGAGTAGCTTTTAATAGTTCTAGAGTTCTGAAAAAAGTTCTGCAAAATTACGCCGAAAAAACTTGTTTTTTTAATGTCGAAAATGTCAAACTAACAAGGAATTTTTAAGCAAAAAATAAAACCCACTTCAATTCCCATTTACAAATTTAAGATTATCGTTTATTTCTTTATGATCCAGTGATCCGATAGAAATTGGTTAACGTGGCCCAAAGTTATGCGGTAATATATAAAAAACATATATTTTCCGACGAATTGATAACCTTCTCTTTTTATGAAGTGGGCTAAAAAAAACTGTTCTGAGTTGCTTTTCAATAGCTCTAGAGTTCCTGAGAAGGAAAAAGAAAGTCCTGCAATATTATTATGGATATTCCTATGGAGGAGAAACTCGGCCAAACTCTACTAGCGCCAATCTATTATTGTTCCTATGGGGTCAATAAATCGTACGGCGTGCAGCACATATATGTACATAGTTTCATTTTGTGTACTTAATTAAATTGTATAAGCTTAATGTAGTTGAGTTTATTTTAGGCAAGCTAATATAAAAATTATTCAGTGAAATAAATATTTAACAAGTATCTAAGGTTGACGGCTGAGTGCTTGCTAGAAGCGATGCTATGCTACAAAATACAGGCGTAGCAACAAAATGAAATATAAAATTTTTCTGTACTTTTTTTGTAGCATTACACTGTCAACCTTAGCAAGGAGATAACAGATAGGTATAGCATACACACTCACACACTTTAATCAAAAAATGTCTCATGTGGCTGGAAGCTAAGTTGTAAATTAGTCAACGGAATTTTGCTGCAGTGAACCAGGAAGAGATTTAGAAAGAGCGCTGCCTTTTCGGAATTAAAAGGGAAAGGCAAAAGGATTAGAGCCAAAGTTTCTAAATATTTTCCTACACGGAATTTCCTTAGGTAAAACTAACTACATAAATAACTTTTGTACTTGCTATTTAGTGTTGTAAAAATACTAACGCACTTGGTATTTAGTAACATAGTAAATAGTTAAGTACTTTGGTATTTACTACAAAATATAGATGTACCAAAATACTTTTTTACTTAGTACTTATAATTTGCCCACCACTGTGTCAAACTATGTGAGTGTAGAACATAGAGGTTATACTCCAGGTGGTACTCCCACGAGTGGAAATTGACAGAATTCTGAAGGGTTACTATTACACAAATCTACAGCGTTTACGCGAGTAAGCACTTCCTGAACTAGATGGAATTGAGTGTACCTCTTCACTATTCTTCAGAATCGAAGCCCGACCATCCACAAGCCAGAGGAATGAGTAAATAAGCATTCAAGGTCCAACGACCTTTCAGTAATTTGCTCGCCTTGCTACATATTGACTACTTAAATTAGTCACCTGTTGAATATACTCTGTATAGAGTTATATATACATTATATACGTGTCATCGTTCAGTAACGATTTGAAAAGTTCGACACTTACTGCCGGCTTCACGAAATATTTAATTCAAATATAAGAAATCATTTTTCACTTAAATCAAAATTTAAAAGTTTTTATTTGTATTTTAAACTGGAATCAAGCGGATCTTGCATACATACTTCTCTACTCTAAGCCGAAGCAATTTTCTGATATGTACAGGCCACCTGCCATTCTGACTTTTAATGGGTGACTACAGATTTCGTACAATGTTTGCTCGTTTATTGGGCTCAGTTGCAATTCGCTTCTTCGTAATTAGCACATTTTATCGTTTGTTTTTTGCCTGTTTTACGACCCGCCATTTAAGGTTATTTTGTGCAAAAGTAGTTATGTAAATTTCGTAATCGCTGTAATGTAGTATTTTCACTTAGTGGCACACTTGCGTATGAAAGTGCGCTTAAGTGAACTAAGAAAAGTTTTGCATAGTTGTTGAGGGTTAACGGAAATAATTGCACTTGTGCGTATGCATGTTTTGTTTTTATGAGTTTGTTTCTTAATTTATAACTTTCAAAGTTTGTTAAAGCTGTTACAATGGATGCTTTGCAGGCTCCTAAGAGCGAGGGTAGTATTATTAAAAAAAAATATTAAATAACTTAACTCAAGTTTCTCTGCTGAAACCTTTGACTTGTAAAAATAGTAAAGCCCGAACCGGAGTCAAGCCCGGACCGGATTATATGGGGCATTCGATACCTAAATGGACGGGGTTCACACTTCATGTGTTTGATTTGTTTTAAATTTTAAATATGAAATTGATTATTACGTTTTTAAAAACCGTACAGCACAAAAACAAAAACAAATCGATTTAATAGTTTTCCAAATATCTCGGGAACGGCGCGAGAAAAAATGAAAAAAAGCACACATACACACATCGAAATTCTCTATGAAAAGAAATATTACATACTAAAATTTTGATAAAAAAAAATTAGTTTTTGAAAATATGCCATCTCAAAAAAAAAATATTGAAAACAAGTAAGAAAGGCTAAGTTCGGGCGGAGCCGAACATTAAATAC
>NW_023458565.1:6741985-6759872 GCF_013731165.1 Rhagoletis pomonella
TGAGCGATTTTAAAAATTTTCGGCCATTTGGTATGTTATGCGAAGGCTAACAACTGTGCCAAGTTTGGAAGAAATTGGTGCTGCGGTTACCAAGATATACACATGTAACCGTAAGTGGGCGTGGCTACGCCCATTTTCCGAAAATTTATAATATTCTTATTTTTCGTCTAAAAATTATTGTAAATGTCAATTTTGAGTGAATTATCTTCAGTAGTTACTAAAATATCGCAGTTTTCGTATTTCTGGAAATTACCGTTATATGGGAAGTGGGCGTGGTTAAAGTCCGATTTCGCCCATTTTCAATACCAACCCACCTTGGATTAAGGGAAACCTACATACCAAATTTCGTTGAGATATCTCAATTTTTGTTCGAGTTATCGTGTACACGGACAGACGGACAGACGGACAGACGGACAGACGGACGGACAGACAGACATGGCTTAATCGATTTCTTTTTTCATCCTGATCATTTATGTATACATTTGTCTATATCTATCTCGATTCGTTTTGGCTGTTACAAACAACCGTTATGTGAACAAAATTAATATACCCTTGTGCACAAGTGCGCTCGGGTATAAAAATTACAATGATAGCTATGAGTATTGTGCAATAATTAAGTATATTACTAAGGGGTGCACTCTACACTAAATTGAGTTATGATTTTTTTTTTTTACACCAGAGTTGAGTAAAAGGAGTACATTTACAAATTTTTAAATTTTTTTGAATGTGCAGTTTTGTAGCCCATTAAATAAATTTTACTATAATAAAGAGCAAGTTTTAAGCGATTGCATTAGAAAAAAGGGGAAAAAGCCGTCAGTTTAAAAAATATTAAAAATCAACGCAATTTTGCAGTAGCTTAAAATTTGCACTTTATTATTCTAAAATATTATGGGCTACAAAACTGCACACTCAAAAAAATTCTAAAAACAATTGAAAAGATTTGTAAATTTGTAACGTACTCATTTTACTAAACTTCGATTTAAAAAAAAAAAATCATAACTCAAGTTATTGTACTATACTAAAATTTTGGGCACTAATCAGAGCTACCACTATAATTTTTCCAATTTTTTTTTGAGATGGCATATTTTCAAAAACTATTTTTTTTTTATAAATAAATTTGTATGTAATATTTCTTATTTTTTTTGTCGCCCCGTTCTCGAGATATTTAGAAAAGTATTACATGGATTTGTTGTTATTTTTGTGCTGTAAAGTTTTTAAAAATGTATTAATAAAGCTCAAACTTTATATTTATTTATTATTTATGTTTATGCCTCAACCTCAAAAATTTGAGACAAATCAAACACATGAAGTGTGAGCCTCGTCCGTTTTGGTACGGAACGCCCATATATAGACCAAGCAATACAGCAAGAGATCACCGAGATAGTAAAGTGTTAAAGGGAGTTGCCAGCACCATAAAATTTCTAGAGGAACGTTGAAGGGTGGGGAGTGAGGAAATTATCGAACAGCAGTCGCATGTCATATCTTACTTTACGGCATTACAGTTTTGCGGAAATCGCTGGGGATAGTCGCTCACTAATTCCAAAGTCGCCAAGGAAAGCATACATGCTTCTCACAGGAGCACTGCCATTCACGCCGACTGAATCCATGGAAACACTTCTTAACTTTCTGCCCGTGGACCTTTTCGGAAAGGCTTAGGCTAACTGCAATGCTATAAGACTTAACGTAGGAATAAAATGATACGAGTAATTACAAGTACATACTCGATACTTTTCGTTCGATACCAAGTAATTATGCACCAAGCACTGAGTAGGTATAGAAAAAAAATATTCGTATCGAAACCCGAAACCAAGCCGAGTTTTCCTTCGGATTTTTTTCCTCCACTAATATAAATCGCCCAGTGCCTTAGGGCTGTTTAAACGCCAGCGACCCTCAACTTATGAATGTTAATCTTTTTCCTGAAACCAGTATGAAATGAACTTTTTTAACAGATACTTTTGCTGTTCTTGCATCAGGGAATCCATTTCCGACGTCGCAAAACCGAAAATAAACATCAAACATGAATATGGGCACTGAGTACCTAATTCACGGTTCTATGGTTAAACGAGATTAACTTCTCGTAAATTTTTCCAAGGTATTAACTCCGTTCAATACCATTCATCATTAATCATATAGTTTTGCTGTGTTATGTTATTTTATCTATTTTCAGTTCCTTCATTATTAGCTTTTATTATTCGGAGTTTAGGCTTCGTCGAGGATGATTAATTTATTACTTAAAAAAATTAAATTTAAACCTGTTCATACGGAATACCCTCACAGCCAAAAGTACCGACACGAGTAGATATCGACACTTTAGACCCCAGATTTTTTGGGTATCGATACTTTACATCCGATGTTTTTCGGGTATCGATACTTTCTTACGGTATCTGCATGGTATCGTTTCTTCCTAACTAAACGCAATGTCAAAAGGGAAATACACCATATTTGGTCGCACCATCTTCTAAGCAACACCCGATACTTTCAGATCGCCAGACTACACAATTCGGCTTTTCTATATAAAGAAAAAGTTCGCCACACGGTTTTATTTCGTGGAGTGAATGGAAAGACCATTCGGTCTTGGTCCTCCAAGATAACTCTACAATCGTCTTCAGGGAACGCTCTAAACAAAATCTTAGTGTTGGAAGCAGGATACACTAGAAGAACGTCTCTCGAATTCTCTGCTCAAGCAAAGCTCGCGGTTATAAAAGTGGCAGCACTTTGGCTTATCGGATCTTCTATTAGACTGTTTACAGTAAGCATTAACTCCGTCAGAATGCTATAATGCAGACAAGTCCTTAACAAGATAGGTAATAAGCTTACTACCCTCGTTTGGTGGGTAACTGAATAGGAGACGAGCTTACAAGAAGGAAGCCATCCTGTTTGACGTCAAAACATAATATTATCTACCTGCAAAATATGGCACCCCTCGTCGAGAAGGCAAATAAAGGATGGCAGGAAGAACCGATGTGTGGGACAACCCGACAAATATAGCCCAGCTTTGATAAGAAAAAATATCAGTCACTCATTCTCCTTAGGCAAGTGACCGGAATTATAGCAAGTCACTGCTTAATGGGTGGGCACGCTAGCAGAATGGGCTTTGTCGACCATTGAAAGCGTAGAACATTATTTCCATCACTGCGCTGCCATATCGGTTGCTAGAACACGCTCATTTCACCATCACCGCTTTGCCATCTGGCGGACCTAAACAGCAGTCATTAACAAAATCCCGCAACTGGTTTTACTTTCAGGTGAGCGAACGAAAGCGAATACAAGCTCTCCAACGGTGCCAGTATGCCTCTCTCTTCTACTACAACGGTTGATAGGTTATCTGGCTAAAAATTGTTATTCTTTACTGCTTTTCATTGCTATAAACTAAATAAACATGTAGATAACCATCAAACGAAATAACTAGATAACTATGCAAATTTCAACACTCACAACGTGTTGTTGAATGATATTTCTGCTCAAAACAAAATGCCAAAAAAATACACGAGATGTGTAAACTTAGCTATCTATGACAAACTTTTTGTTTACCACGAGCACATGAATATTTAGCAGAATTCAGTTATGAATACTGAGTTTTAATTCCTTTCCGTTTTTCCTAAATTTCAAACTTTAATTCCACGAATCAATTTGTGTGTTGAAAAATTCTCATTTAGGAATTCGTAATGAAAAGATTAAATATTTGCCTCATTCTTCCGAGTGACCACACAATATCTAGATGAAAACGTTTCTCAGAATTCTGTGTGAGAATTTCGTACCTTTGTTTGTGGTTTTCATATTTATGTTTTAATGTTATTTATCTTCCAGTCACATACATTTATTCTGAAGAAATATCGAAGCGACTTTAAAAGTTACAGCTCCATCTACAGCACTTTGCATGTACATACATGTATACAGTATTACGGTGACCAGATTTCTGTGGACAAAGATCGGGACATTTGTAATGCATCGAATCCGAGCATAAAATTTTTCTAAAACCACAAAATTTGTACGGTGGCGAGAATGTCAATAGGGAAGAGACATTTTGGCAAGTTTTGGCTACTTTTCTTTGTTTAAAAAATGTTCATTATATTTAATGAAAATAAAGCTTACTATCTAAAAAGACTATGTAAATCAAAATTTAAAAATTTTGAATTTTAACAAATGCTGATACAAATTTTAAACATTTTAAACAGATTTTTTAAAATTGTTTTGAGTATGCCCATGCAATTCAAAGTGGAAGTTTGATGTAGCTTGGACTTACCGTTGATTTTTGGCTTTTTTTTTTGTTCGCGCTTTTTCTTCTATACAAAGTATGTTCGACATTTTTTTGTATGGAGAAAATGAGCAATACCTTCCACAAAAAAAAATTTACCAAAAATCAACGCTAAGTCCAAGCTATTTAAAATTTGCACTTTTAATTGAATGGGCTACAAAACTGCATACCCGGAATGTTTCTAAAAAATCGAATTAAAAAACTCAACATTTTGCTGAAACTTTCTCGAACCTAGCTAATTTTTGTACAACGTTTGAAATTTTGACTTGACTTATACTTTCATAAAAAAATAATAAATGTTGAATAATCGAAAGGGTAATAGCCAAATAATGTTAAAATGTCTCTTCCCTATTTATATCTTTGCTACAGGTTATATTTTTCATATCCATGAGTTTTTTGAGGGAACTAGTATTCCACTAAACTCAAGTTAGAATCGTTTCATGAAAAAATAACAAAACTTAAAGAATAATTAAAACCTTAAAACAAAATCCAGCCAAGTGTGATAGGCTGCAATATAGAGGAAGTACCAGTTTGACAGAATAAAACATAACCAAAAATCATAGAATGTAAAGATGGCAATGTTCATGGCTCCTTTATATTCTATGTTCTTTGTGATAACGAATGTTCTGCCACAAATATAAAGAATCGGGACACATATACGTCCCGACTTTTAAAAAAATATTCAGCGGGACAATTTTCTCAAAATCGGTATTGTGCCGCACAAAACGGGACGAATGGTCACCGTATGTATACATGTGCATAATAGCCGAATACTTAACAACATCCATATAAATACGTATATGTATACCTCAAATAGCTAAATAAATGTGCAACGAAGCGATTTGTTAATCTAATTGATATTTACACGAATATACATCGACACGGTTGCAGATGGAACAAAAAGGCGATGAAAATTGATTTGAGATTAAGGTGTGGCATGTACACGTACTTATGTATGCTTGTATAACGGTTAATTCGTTTTGAATATATTTTTCGTATTTGTAAGTACATATCGACGTACCTCTGCAAAAACGACACAACTCAAAACTCTATAAAATAAAATCTTTACTACAGTTACTTTACTAATGCTTGCTACTTACTTTAGTAAGGACTGGACATGGTTTATATGTATAAGGATTAAAGACATGAGTAACAAAAGTGAGGTGTTTTTTTTTTTGAAGTGAAACTTTTTTAGCGGCGGTTGGTTGGTTGAGAGTAAATTGGCAAATTTAACGGTCATTGCTTTTCTTAATCGAGATTACTCTTAATCGAGTAATCGAATATAATCCTTGAAATTCGTCTAATAGTCTAACGTCTCCCCTCCTGAAAAAGCTTCTTATAAAACTATTTGCCGATTGGAGGCGGAGTGAAATTGTAAGCCCTCTGCTTCTGTTATAACATCAGGACGTACGACACAAATTGGAAGTGAAGCTCGGCCTAACACTTAGCAAAAGTGTCAGTGCCGCATATTAGTTTTTTTTTTTAAATCCTTGAATAAATGCAAGCAAACGAAAAGCGGAACTTCGAACAAATCAGCTGCAAAAAGAGCTGCAACTGCCATTGAATCTTAACCGATTTCAAAATAAAAAATGCGGATTTCTTCATAAAACAGTTCACAGTATAGGGTCTACTCAACGTCCGCGAAAATTTCTTCTTCATTACTATCTTCTTTAACTGGAAAAATACTACTAAAACTTTTTAGTTTTGCTTGCGTCGATTGTGCAGCATCAACAGTTTTTTGCCTCTCCTTTTTCTATAATACTGGCGAGCCCCCGAGCAGGAAAATTTCAAAAATTTGAGTTTTAAGTATAGAGGTGGAATTTTCTGTGAATTTTTGGATCCCTCTAATGGTCATTACCTCCCATTTATTTGTATATTAACCGCAGACAACAAGCTCTTCATCGGCTATTGACCGTAAACGAGCTAGCGGTTGACAATAAAATTTTTGCAGAAAGCCTTGAAACTTATAGCATTCTTGATAGTCTACTGTACTTACTTACATACATGTACATTAGGGTGGTCCAAAAATGCATGTTGGGGGGAAAAAGTAAAGACGGAATTTGATTGCTCTCACCCCCAACGCTTATTCTATACCGAAAAAAATGTGTTCCTACTTTTTTTTTTGAAATCAAGAAATATTTAGAGGTCGCTCAAAGCGCTCAGCGCGGTATACTTTTTTCGATATAGAACAATCCCAGGTGGTGAGAGCATTACAATTGCGACTTTACTGGTTTTGGACAACCCTAATGTACATACACATATATATTTGTACATATTCACTATAGAAATTTATATACATTTGTGCATATATAGAGGCATACTCGAGTACCAGTGTTTATTTTGTGGCTTTTGAAAACATGAAAAAGGATTTCTTGGCCGGCAAACAGCAACAGTTGAAATACCGATTTAGAAGACTACATACATACATACAGATTCAGCAGTTAAATGGAATGCACAATAAACTCATAGTATGGTACTAGCACATATTCATATATTTATGTGCGTATACATACGCGCAAATATGTTTGCCTTGCTTAAGAATTTTTGTAAAGCGCTTGTTATAGTATACATTTCTGAAAATTGTGTGACTAATTAAATACTTTGAGGTTTTGACAAAACACAATCTGGAATATAGAAAAATGTTTTTGTGGGAAAAAATTAATTTTTTCGTAAAATTGCAAAAGACAGGATGAGATCGTTTTTAATTGGGGAAAAATTTATACTAGAATAATAAATATGAATATTTGTGAGCATGTTTCTTACTCTTTCACGCTAAATGTATTTTAATGAAAGTTGCCACATAGATAGGGTATAAAACATATACTATATTTTTACAAGAAAGTTTCCACCTGTTTTGGAAGTTCAAATCAATTTAAAACTAAGGCAAACAAAATATTACAATACTGTATACTTATGTGAACTGAAAGGGCTTCCAAAAAGATTTATTTCGAAGATATTTTAAAAAAGGTTGCCAACTGTTTTGAGAGTTAGAATCTATTAATTCTTAAGTTAAGTAAAGTAGCACAACAACATGGGTGCCAAACAAAAGGAGTTCAAAAATAATTAATTGAAAAAATCTCCTTTAAGAGGATCGCCACCTGTGCAAAAAGTAAAAATAAATTTACATAGTTAACAAGTTTAACAAAATATTTTACTATGGGTGTCCAACAAAAGAGGTTTGAGAAAAGTTTAATTAAAAGATATTCTCAAAGGGAGCTGCCACGTTTACTTTAGTTTGGGTATTACACGCGAGCGGTTTGACGAATCCAGTTTATATTTCGAAAATGTTTTTATTAGTTTAGGAATTTAGTTCACAAGAATTTTTGTTGCATAGAACAAGCTTTGGCTCCACTAGCTGTGGTTAAAACCTGGAATTTAGTGTTCATAATTCACTGGAAGCTTGATTTTTCAACCAACTTGATTATTTTTTTTTAATGAAAGTTTATAAAATTTGTAAGAGACTAGCTGAGCCCGATTTTTGAACTTTTGTATGTTTGAATTAATTTTTTTAGTGCAATTGCGGAAAAAGTAGCAATTTTGAAGAAAATCGATTCTCTTCTTCCAGTTAATAAAAAATACATAATAAAAACCAAAACAAAATTAAGGTTCACCAAAACCGAAAAAATAACAAAAAAAAATTGAAATGTTATAAAAAAAACTTTTCACCAAAATTAATTTTTTTGTGAGTTTTTAGAAAAAATTTCGGTATGCCATTTTATAGATGGTGAAATCTCAAAGCCAGTTTCATGAAATCAATTGGAGTTAAAAAAAAATTTAGTAGTATGTAAACTGACAGAAAAAGAATATTTCACTTAAATTGGTTTCGTGAAACCGGTAGTTAGTATAATAAAGTGCACGTTCCAAGTGGCTAAGAGTTTGCGTTGATTTTTAATATTTTTTTCTCTAACTGTTCGAGCACATCTGCGTGTTGGGTAGTTTATATTCTAATTATATATGTATATGTATTATTAAAAATCAACGCGAACTCTTAACCACTTGAAACTTTCATTCTATGATGCTAAAATTTCAAGATCTATAAAAGCGCATACCCCAAATTGTTTAAAAACTAAAAAAACAAATTTATTTTGATAAAAACTTTTTTTACAACATTTTTTATTTTTCTTTTTGTTTCGGGAGAGCCCTACACGTGTTCCCAACTAATTATTATGTAATATGTATTAGCTGCAACAGGAGATTCGATTTGCTTCAAAATTGCAAATTGTCCAGCATTTTGCACTAAAAAATTGAATACAAGGCAGTGGAAATTCAAGAATCGGGATCAACTGGTTTCTGGAAAATTTTATAAGCTTTCATTAAAAAGAAAAAGTAATCAAACTGAGTGAAAAATGAAGGCTCCACTGCATTATGAATAGTAAATGATAGTTTAGAACCACTGTGCGCTGGTGCCTCAGTGAGGTATTTTTCCTTATGCTTAACAGAAGATAAGAAAAGTGTACATATATCTAATTTATTTTTAAAGTGCGCACCTGAGTTCGTTGTCGACCTAATAGAAAAGTATGTACGTAAATATAGAAACTTCCGTTTGTCACTTACCCAACATGCGGATAACCGCTTTACGCGACTGTTGATGTCGAGATTCACGATGCATAGAGCCTTGTTGAACACCTGTATGAAAGGATGAGATAAAAGGATTAGAAATATGAGAAGACTTTAATTAAATAGTAAAAGCATTAGAAATAATTGTATATGAAACTTGTGCTTTCTTTATAATTAAATATGTAGTGTTTCTAAGGAGCACTTTCGCTGCACTTACCCAATTGCAACGTGGTGCTGAAACGTATCTGCGCGCCCATCTTGCCATACAAGATTATAATCAGCAACATCGGTATAACGAAGAAAACGCAGAAGGACAGC
The DNA here is from genome assembly GCF_013731165.1 of Rhagoletis pomonella. Classification (NCBI taxonomy): domain Eukaryota; kingdom Metazoa; phylum Arthropoda; class Insecta; order Diptera; family Tephritidae; genus Rhagoletis; species Rhagoletis pomonella. The sequence goes on from NW_023458565.1 coordinate 6,751,116, forward strand.
TCAAATAAAGGGAAACTTTCAGGATAATCAACCATACTGCAAAAGGCGGATTCGGGTATTTTTGCGTCGGCTGTTTGAAGAGGAGAAAAAAACTGATTTAAATATACCCATATATACATATACATATCTAAGCACAAATACTTTTACACGCTATTAAATAGGGCTAGAGAAAATTTGACAGCAATTGAAAATTTTCAACACATTTGGAAGGGGTAAAAAAAATATTTGAATATAAAATTTATTGTACAAATGATTGGCATACTTACTGAGGGGATAAGTCAAATACTCTATGTCCGTACACAGACCAAACGGAATGGCACTTATTAAGCTTATAATCCAAAGGGCAGCAATAATACGAACTGCACGCTTGAAGCCGCTCATCGCATACAAATGCAATGGATGGCAAATGGCGAGGAAGCGTTCCATGGAGAAGGCGACGATGGTGAGCACGGAGACGTACGTCGAACTAAGAAAAAGGAGAAAAAATATAAATTATGGTTAAGAAAAATTTCAAATGAAACCATAATATAAACCGCATGAAAAAACAAATTTAAGTAGTGAATGTATATGAATAGTACATACACATTAGACTGGATCGTGAAAATAAGTTTGCAATTACCCACCTAGTTTTACAGTTTACTTTAAGAGGATTTTAGTTCAAATAACTCAATTTCTACGCCATTAAATAAGACTTGAGTTTGTTTAGGATTCGCTAAGGATGCAAATTTTTATGACCCTGAAATCCTCTCGAAGTAAGCTATCAAACTAGTGGGGGTAGTGCAAAGTTTTTTTTTTTTATCGCATGTGGATCGACCCGGGCTAATACACATTGCTCATTTGTATTTATGTAAATTATTCATATTAAGTACTTACGCTTCTGAAATGAACGCACGTATCTTGCAGAAGGGCAGTCCGAACAGGTAGGGATATTGATGCCAATATAAAAATATTTCCGCAGGTAAACCTAAATTTCGCCATAAAGAGGGGGAAAAAAAAATATTATGTAATTTTGTGGTTTCGGATTATGTTTTTAAGCTTATGGCTTTACAGCTGGTGGTGAAAAATTTTCTGTTTAATAGTACTTGTGAAACAAGCAATCGTAAAAGTTCACTTATCTAAGTAAATATGTATGTAAATATGTACATAAATCACCGCAAACATTTCCCCTGTGCGCATTTACGCTCTTTAAATACTAATAAGGAGATTTAAAAAGAGCTTACACAAATATAAGCAGTCTGCTGCGTAAAGTTTTCGTATAAATTATTTATGTATGCGTCGGCACGACCGATATGATTATATGAAAAAATCAATAAAAATTTAATGCATTGCCGTTCAATGCAAGCCTATAAATCTTAGGCGTTGCAAAAAATAGTCGCTATGCAATATCTTTAGTAAATTGAATATTTAACAAAAAATACAGCTGAAGCTGTGACACTTTAGCGTACAATATTTAGATTTGCCAAAAGGCAGAAAATTTGGCTGAAAACGTAGCAGTGAAGAAGTAGTCCCAGGCATTTTAAAGCATTTTATAGAAGAGGAATAAGTGACATCTATTTTTTTTTTTTTTATTTAAACAGTAAATGCTTTGGTATTCACAAAATTGCGTACGAGCTAAAACTTTTTTTGTTAATTTTGTATTAAAATATGGCCTAAAGCCAAGTATGAAACTGTGTACGAAAATTAGGAAAAAAAAGTTTGAGCAAAATTGCAAAGTTTTTAATAGGAATTTCTAGATAAAATCGGGCATGCAGTTTATAGCCCATTCCATTTTTGTATAATAATATGCAAATTTCAAATGACTAAAAATTTGCTTTTTTCCATGTAAAGTGTTTTCAGATTTTTTTTTTTGAAATTCTTATTAAAAAGTTTACGATCTTGCTGATCCTAATTTTTTCATACACATTTCCATAATTAGTTTCAAAAGGGGTTGCTAGAGTATAAGCCATATTTTAATATACAATTTTTTATTTTTTTTTTTGTACAATATGTATTTATTTATTGAATTTTTCTTTCGAAACTAACAATAAGTTTTCAAATCTTACAAACTACTATTAAATTTAAAATTTCTGCGTTAATGCTTAGACTTTTTTTTATTTTTTTCATACATATATATTTATTACAGTTGTTGCGGCTGTCCGAATGGACAAGAATCCGAGCTGCAGGATCGCTGTATATCGTGCTGGGCAGGCGGTCTGAAAGGACTTGTTTCCACGCCGCGCCAGTAGGCTGTGTTCGGACGGAAAGGACAAGTTTCCGAGCCGCATTGACACTGGTGTTGGGTAGTCGGTCTGAAAGGACGAGTTCCAGAGCCGAAATTGATATATTACAAACATCGAAATTTATTATATAGCGCATCATTTGATAATATCGGAGAAATCCTTTCTTTTTAGTCTTCTTGCATATCTCGGGCTAAGAAGAGCTCTCGCTAGTCGATTTGGATGGTTGATTAACCGTGCTGAGTAACTGGTGCTTAGCTCTCTTATGTCCTCATGCACCGTATTTTTAATTAAGATCTTTGTGGATATTCGTATTTTTTTTGACTACAGTCTTTGAACTCTGATCAAAATGGAATTGCACGCTGTGCCCCAAAGCCCGATTCCATATGCCCAACATGGTTTAATCATCATATTATTTAAAAAGGAACATCTTGTTATTTAGGCTTAATTTAGATTTGTGTTCTATAATAGCCCATTGAATGCTTGCTTGTTTTAGTTTCGCTTGAGAAATTTTGTTTTCTATATGCTTTTTCCAGGCAAGTATTCTATCTAGTGTCATCCCAAGGTATTTGACACTATCTTTTTGTGGTAGCCTTGCTGTTTATTTTTAGTGGTGGGCAAGTTTCTTTCTTAAACGTAAATGTTGTCTGAACACACTTGCTTTCGTTAACCTTTATTCTCCAAGAACCTAGCCATAGCTCTAACTTTTTCAAATATTCTTGCAGCTTGTAAGAAGCCTCTTTAGGGTCTGAACTATTGCTTAGGATAGCTGTGTCGTCAGTAAACGTTGAAGTGGTTAGACTATCATCAATTGGCAAATCACGATTGTATATTACGTACAATATGGCTCCTAGAACACTGCCTTGAGGGACACCTGCATATATTGGGTGACTTTCCGTTCTAAAGGAATTCTGCCTGACTCAGCAGAAAGCTTTCCAGAATTGCATACGTATTTGCAGGGAGTGAAACCTGGCGTGCCATTCGAGATATCTGCGGTTCGATTCTACGGGCAGCGAATTTTTTGACCGACTTCAATTACAGGAGCAAGGTTAAAAATGCGTACGGATTCCTTGTTGTGCGTGGCAACGGATCACTTTGAAACATTTGAATCGTTTTCGATTATTATTTTGTTATCGGAAAGATAATACCTCAAGGATGGTATCGTACTAATCTTAGTTTAGCAGTATAAAGAAATAAATTGTAAATGAGCATTGCTGTCGGTTGTATTTTTTGTTTAAAATATTATTTGTGGTAATTTTTTTCTTAAATTTACATCGTTTTATTTTAATTTGATTTTCTTTTAATCCGTAGATTTTATCGTAAAAAAGGTAATTTTTAAATTCATTTAAATTTTGGAAATTTATTTAATTTAATTTTTTTTTCTGTTCTGTTCTTAATTCAAACGAAAACAAAATTTTCTCACCGTTTGCCCTTATTTTACAATCGAACGCGCAAATAGAAAGGTACAATGAAAATGCGACATTTTTTGGTAGAAATGAAAACACCATACATTTTTATTAGTTTTTATTGTTACTCAGTAGAGATGAGAATGTTACTCATACGCCATGTACAACATTGGTTTTTAACCTTTCCGTGATAAATGGTAGATCCAATATGGATCCGCCATTTTGAATTTTTCCAATCTCACTTCGAATTCGAATTTATTGAATCCAGAAATATACATTTAGTTATGGCTTTTGTCGCTTATCTCGATTTTCACTAGCGATTCATAGCAAAATTTTCTGAAAACCGGTCGGAAAATGGTAATTTTGGTACCGACAAATTGCTTTTTTCAAGCCGCGCACACTTTCGATTCTACATAAGAATTAAATTTTTTTAATAACAATGGGTCTCAATCATTTTTGGCTTGGGCTGCATGCATTTTGACGGGGAATGATCCATATATACTCATATTATTTAAATTTAATTACATTTAATTTCTAGAAAATTATTGTATTTTTTCTATTCTTAATTAATTTTTAGATTTTATTGTTTTAAAAACATAATATTTTTTTAACCGACTTCACAAAGACGAGAATATTTTTAATTTTATTTTTTATTTTTTTTTTATGTATGTTACCGCATAACTTGGACCACGATAATCGATTTCGAATTTCCATCGAAAAGTAATTAAGTAAGTTAATTTGGGTTAGATGCGATCATTGGATCATGATGAAAATAACGATAATCTTAAATTTTTATATGAGAATTGACGTCGGTTTTGTTTCTTGCTTAAAAATTACTTGTTTCATTTAATTTTTAGAAATTGTTATTTTTTCTTGCTTCTCAAATGAAATTTTTTTCTTTACAATTTAATGTTCTGAAATTTTTTTGCAGACTGTAGGTGTGCTTATGGTTAAACGATTGTTGTTTTTGCTAAAAAACACAACCAATCATGCTAACAAAAACAACCATGATAGACTATGGCAAATGCCGAAAACCGCCTTTTTACTTTAATTCACCTTTTTACAATTTCCTCTATTTTAAAGCTCTTTCGTGTGAAACAAGTTACATCAATTAAGAGAACACAATTACTAGGCCTTGTCTATTAAATTTGATTGTCTCAAGAATGTGGTAATCTGGTGAAGTGTTTGCACAAATTCAAGCATATATTTTGCTAATTTACATTTAAATGAATAGTATACGCGTGGCTTCAAGTGTGCACGAAAATAATTTTACAATTCTAAATTCTTGGCAATGTGATTATGCAACAGTAATAATATCTAGTAAATACTTGGTATAAATGTCATAACAGCAAGAGGCAAAATTCATTGTTTTGATCCGAGATGGTACATACAAATGTACATACATACATACATACATACATATATTACTATGCTTGCTTAGCTCATTAAATGGGTTAGTGAAAATCTTCCTACTTAGCCTTTAGAAGGTGAAAATACATATATGTTTGCTAGTTTTGAAAGAGCATGTAGATTTTGGTACTCATTAACATCAAGAACTCTATTTCTTCTTGTATCTTAAATTCCTCACACTTGCCTAACGGTGCTTGGCTAGCCAAGGACATGCGTCTATGTACATAGATAAGTTGAATGCGATTATGCAGAGCTTGCCGACGCGTCAGTGGTGTTTATGAATTAGGAGATTGTCTGCGTATAAGTAAGTACTACTATGTTGCCAAACCTTTTGCTATCTGTAAAATGTGTTGGCTGTCTAAAGCAACAATGTCTGCCTGTTATTACGTTATGCTAATTTTACAATTTGATTTGAGTGACGCTGTGACATTACTGTTGTTTATTTGTTATTTTCCAACTTATTTGCATAAACTGTTTATACAAATACATATGTACATACATACATACAAACCTATGTACATAAATAGTTACATATGAGCACAATGTCGTAATCTACATTGCAGGCAATTTTAATCAGTTTTCTGTTTTCGTTTTGCATTTAATTGACTGTATTCATTATGTTGGCAATAGTTGTGATTGTCGTTTGTGCAACTAGTTATATGTATACTTTTGTGCACTGTGACCAGTTTGGGTTCAAACAACGCTTGTAAATAAAATATCTTAAAATGAATTTATACATTTTTTATTCCTTTTTCGAAGTAACTTACGAGAATATTAGGTATTTAAACGGTCACATAATAAATATGTACTATATCGGCGATCTAAACCTTTTAGCGTTCTAAAATTAAAATAAAAAACACTCTACTTGTTTCCAAGGACAAATGGCCCCGTAATCACTCGACTGTAATCCTATGAAATTTTGCATTTGGAGTTAATGCTACAGAAATTTAGATGCGCGCCGCATGCAACAGTTTTGAAAAAAAAGACTTAGGCGTGGTTTGGCAGATAGAAGCCAATAATAGTCTAATTGCCTTTTAAATCAAATTTTACCACGATCTTAGTTATAAGAATAAGTTACAATAAGTTCTGTTTCGAGCATAAGTTGTTCTCCTCAATCAAATCCGCCGGCTCAATCGATCTCACAGCCGAAAAGCGTGGTCTCTGCAGGCGCTGCAACAACAAATCTAATGTAAAATGTAATATACATATGTATGACGAAGTTACGTATGTAAGAAGATCAGTGCTATTGTGTGCTCTGCCAGCGCCGGTCAGAGATCAAATCTACTGCAAATCAAGAACATATTCTTGCTAATAAATGCTAAGGACCAAAATGGTCCATTAACCTTAGTAACATAATTTTCTTATTTATTCCGCTGTTCGAACACATATTAATACAGGAAGTACATATCTGAAGTCGAAGGACGTATGGAACATTATATCAAGTTTTCAACTCAAAAACTTTTTCTCTTCCACAAGATGTGAAACAATATATTACAAATATTGGCCCAAATATTCCAACTCTTACACCGGGGTTAAAAAAACGCTACTCAAATAAACGAAATAAATGTTTAATGCCTAAAAACTGCAACGGTTCTTATTATTGTTTAATCTAAAAAATTTTTGTCAGAACAAATATGTAAATATATATTTATGTACATCTATTTGGGACAAGATCAAGGCGCACGCCACAAACCGGAAGAGAAGCGCGGCCAAACACTAACGTATGTGTAAGCGCCATTCTATATATATATTGGGGACAACGTGGCGTATGAGTATATAAAGTACACTGACGAAAACGTAAAACGTAAAACGTAAAAAATTTGCTTAAATTGTTAAATTTGTTAATTAAAATAAATAAATAAAAAGCGTTTTTTATATTATTAGAAAATTTTTAAAATTATGTTAATTAAATTTGTGTTAATTTTTGTTTTTGAATCTACTTATATAACATCGTAAATGGTTTTTGTATTTCAAAAGAATCCATTTATTACATATATTCAATATACAAAAAAATCTTTTTTTTTAATTTATTTAAAATTCATTGAAATATATTACATTTTTTTACTTACCAAAAAGTAAATATATTAGATCCGAAACTGCCAGGCTAAATAGATAATAATTTGTGGCTGTATGCATGGTAGGATGTCGTACAATAACAACACAAACCAGAATATTACCCAGCATGCCGGTGATGAAAATGCCTCCAAAGATTATTGTGATCTAGAAAAATAAGAAAAGAGCGAACGTTTTTTGTAATTATTTTCTGCTTAATTTCGTTCTATAATATAACATGTCATTATTATATATTAACATACATATATGTATATATTCCCTGCAGGAAATGGGACTAGTTTGTAACTAACTAGCAGTCGACTAGTTGTAACTATTTATTAACTATATATTTCCTTTGGCCGTAACTAACTACTTTTTTAGACATTAGATGTCAACTAACTTGTAGCTAACTACTTTTGGACATAAAATATCAATAAAAAAATATTTTGTCTATTTTTTATATTTTTTTATTTATTTTATTTGGCATTACATATTTGCCTATTTGGTTATATGTTCCTTTGTAGGTTGTCCCACATTTGAATTACATCAGACATAACATCAAAATAATAATGTAAAATTTCGATCTTTGTTTTATTTGTCCTGAATTCGAAAAAGAATCTGCGAAGTGCAGAAAAAAGTGTATTGAAATTATTTTTGTAAGAGGATATTTACATAGAAACTTCCCAGCAGGAAATGTATCTAACTATAAGCTAACTTTAAGTTGATTAGGAAGGAGCTAAAAGTCACTATTATCTGTATATTTTCTTTGATGAAAGCTAACTATATTTTTATGGCGATGGCCGCGAAATAGTCAAGGGTGGTTACCTCTGCATTTGATGTAACTTACTTGTAACTAACTACTTTTCGACATAAAATATCAATAGGAAAAACAAAATATTTATTTTTATTTACTTTATTTAATTTATTACATTACATATTTGTTTACATATTCTGTTGTAGGTGGTCCCATATTCGAACTCCGTCAGACATAACTTCAAAACGATAATATGACATTTCGATCTTCCTTTTATTTGTCCTCAATCCGAAAAATATTCGCGAAGAGCCGGATATTTAAATAGAAACGCGTATAAAGAAAACAATATCCTGCATTACTCTTGCATTACTCGTCAACTAGTTTCAATTTAGCTTTTTGTAACTAACTACAAGTCATATATATTATATAGAAATCTCGCAAAAAAGCTAACTACAGGTGGGTTATTTTTTATCGATTGACAATTTTTTCTGCACTGTTGTAAAGAAAACAAACTCAAGATAACATCTGCATAACTCCTGCACGACTTTATAACTCATTTAAAGTCACTTTTGTCATAGCTAATTAGAAGTTAGTTATTTATGGAAATCCCGCAAAAAAGCTAACTGTAAGTTGGTTATTTGAATGAATTTATAATTTCTTTTTTCTGCAGGGCTCGTACTTGTGTCTGCAAATCGCAAAAAACTTGCGTAAGCCAAAGGCGAACAATAAGTTAAATATTGTCAAAATAACATGATATATTTGGTTTTGTGTCATAGCTATGTATATGTATAATCACAGCTAGTAAAATACACATTTTCACAATGCATAATTGTCCTACTTCCCTCCCCTCTTCTGTTTACTTTTGCAGACAGATTAAATACTCCCTGTAGCGCAAAAAAAAGCAAATTCCGCCAGGAAA
>NW_023458565.1:6764872-6797412 GCF_013731165.1 Rhagoletis pomonella
AGAAACCAATTTAACACATTAATGCAAACAATTTAATCTGCTCTTTGCAATTTTCCACCATTAAAACGATATTTCCAAGTATTTGCACTCCAATGCATCGAGGCTGGTCGACACAGGCAATATGCATATACATACATACAAACAAATATTATACTTATAAACATTTTAAGTTCGCCTACGCAAATAATTTCATTTTGTATAATTTGCACACAAATATCCAAAAGCGAAATTGCAGCGCTACAAGGATTTCCAAATATTTCAATACAATTTCGCTATGAATAGTTTTGTAGTAAAAGTACAGTCGTTGAATTTATTTAAGTCTTCATCTCACAATTTTTTACTTGGATATTAAATTTTTGTATTTAAATCATTTTGCGAAAGTTAATGTTATATAGGGTTTAGACCAGCGATGGGCAGACAGAGCTTTAACTCTTACCCTGTACAAAATATATAGAAAGCTTAAAAGAGCTTTGCCCGCGGGCAAGGCGGTACCCATTACCGGTTTAGACACTCGGAAGCTTCTTTTAAATAAACCAAAATGCTGTCTTATTTCTCAACTGGCCTCAGACAATAATCAATTTGCATATGGTCGATTCCACAGAAAAGTAAATCCGTCAGATTTTTTCTTTCTTTAAAATATTTTACATATTGGTGATTATTAGTATTCACTAGTATTACTATTCACTATATCTATCAGCTGCTTCTGACACTAATTCTTATCCTGTCCATGCGTTTTAATTTAATTATTTTGGTCCGTTTGTCGAAAGATTTTTGACGAACCTAAAAAGAGTTTTCAATAGTACCACAAAAAAAAAAGTACAAGTGGCTGATAAAGTTCTGGACGATAGAAAATAAATTAGTTTAACTGGATACATTAAAAGTTAGCGAATAAGTTGTTTAGAACTAGTATATATTAAGTCGTAATGCAATGTACCGCAAATGTTAAGTGTAACGTATCCAGTGAAAAACTAAAAAAAATGTTTTTTTTTCGGATAGCTAAGTATCCTTTCCAAAAGAGTATTTAACATGTTTTTTTAGTATTGTAGATATTCTACTCCAAATAACGCCCAAAAGATGTATTTGTATATACATATACAGTGACGAACAAAAGTATTGACACAGTGAATTTTTCGCAATATGTCCAAAGTTTTTTATTCTAATTTATTTTCGATAATTTTTTATAAAAATATAGATTATTTTACAACAAAATACATAAAAATAAAATCTGTAAACTTTGTGCAAAATTCAGGAAAATTCAATAAATTTGCACACTAATTTGCAACTTTCTATTCAGATCTTTTAAAAAAATTCTAAGTATGCAGTTTTATAGTCCATTCAATTTTAGTATGACAAAACGCAAGTTTAAGGTTTCTAGAAAATCGCGTTGATTTTTTGCCAATGTTTTAGTGGAAGGTGTTGCTCATTTTATCCATACAAAAAATAATTGTCGAATATACTTTGTATGGAAGAACTTGCGTGAAAAAAATTACCAAAAATCAACGCGATTTTCCAGTGACTTCAAACTTGCACTTTGAATAATTGCACCAGGAATAATTAGCAAAATCTAAAAAATTCCGCAAAATTTTTTTTGAGAAGAGACTTTTGTTTGTCGCCAAGAATATCGAAGGAAGTCATCGAGCCATTAAACCGATGTTGTCCAAATATCGTGAGCACTGGATTTTGCCTCGAATGATCGATTTTTCATGGTTATTTCGTTTATCGCAAAAAATTTTGCCCTTTCACGGTGCAAAATGTGTTTGATGCTACACCCAACCCAGTAAAGGGCATGTTTTTGCCTTCTTGTCCTTGCCTAGCTCACGCATTTCATAATTTTGTCGTTTTGCGGAACCATCTGATTTTCAGGGCAAGTTTCTCCACTAACAAAGCTTCAAAGGGCAGAGAATGTGCCTTTTTTGCCTTACAAAAACGGGATATTTTAAGAAACAAATACAAAGTTTTCTTACCTTTTGCCTTTATTTTAGAATCGAACACGAAAAGAGAAGTGTACAATGAAAATGCGACACCAGCATAACAAGTAATTTTTAGCAAAAAAAAAACGACTTAAAAAAAATATATATATATATTTCATGATACAATGATCGGATCGAAACCAGATTAGTATGGGACCACTCTGAGACACAACCTTTCCGATGCAAAAAGAATTATAGAAATCGGTTGACGTGGTCCAAAGTTATACGGTTACATACATTGAAAAAAAATATTCCGACGAACTGATAACCTCCACCTTTTTTGGAAGTCAGTTAAAAATCGATGTCGAGTCGCAGTCGTACCCTTTATATGCTAGCCTGTTTGGCTACCTATGCTTCAATCTATTCCACTCTTAATTTTCTATAGCTTAAAAAATCTTATTATCCAAATTGTGGATTGTGCATCTACTGTTTCGATACCAAGCCATAGAAAAAAAGCGACAGCCTGCTCTTTACAATAAAAATCCTGCTCGCGAAAAAACTGTATAAAACTGAAATTCTCGTATGCAGTAGGTTTTCATTTTAAACATTTTTGCTAACCCACTTTTTGAAATTCTTCGAAGTAGAGAAGTAGAGCTTGAAAACTATCGATATTTTCTCTAGTTTAAGTTTTGCACCATCGATACTATAGCATTGTTTCGTTTTCAATGAGTAATTAAGTTTAAAGTCGCACTTTTATATGAACTTTTTCGCTTTATTTGCCTTTGCACCAATAAACTTAAAATAGGAATGATAGAGTAGTGGAAAAAGAGAAGTAACTATCGATAGTAACAAACTAAAAACGACACTATCGATGGTGCCGATAGCGACTATAAAAGGCAAACCATCAATACTATCGATAGTTTTCCAGCTCTATAGAGAAGCTCATCCCCAGCTGACAGCAGGTTTTGAACGAATTTCATTTTAGTCCAGCGTTGATTTATTAAAATTTCGCCGCACTTCGAGGCGCATAACATTCGCATTCGTTGCTATTTAATATTGTTGTTGCTAATGTAAATTTGGCAAATCAAATGTAGTTTTATTGTTGGGACAATCGAGGACATATTCTCCGAATTTTACACAAAATACATTTGATTTGTGAATTTTTTTTTACCATTTTACAACTCCAGCTCATGGGTATCCCTTCATTAGTGGCATTACTGAAGGCTGAGAAAATATCCAGAAATTTTATTTGAGGAAATGATTTTTTTAACATGAACATTTTTGTTCATAGAATTAATCTTCCACCCATTGTAGATTAAAATAATTTTTGTATTTTTTACACCACGCCTACCTAAATTTGTTTTTATTTACATACATCTGAGTGTAGCAAGTAACCATTTTAAAAGCCTGATTATGGCAACTTACCTTAACTTAACTTAACTTAACTTAACGGAACGTAGAGCTTCGAAAATCAAAATGAAATAGATTTCGACGTGACATTAAGTTACGTTAAGTTTCGGCTGTTCAGTTATAGGCAACATCCATTTAAGAGAATGTTTAAGTAAGAGCCTGTAAGTTACGTTAAGTTGCCATAATCAGACCAAAAGGCATCATCACCCTTGCTGATAGAATGCTGAACATTCACTCTGAAAGATTATATGCTCGTGTACATTTTGAAGTAGCTATATATACACATTTTATTCTTTTAAATTTAGCTATCAACAAAACAGGCAAAAACAAGTTAAGCGTCAATAATGGCTAACTTTTCGGCTGTTTGGGTAAAAAGCTTTGCTCATTCATATTAAGGCATACAAGCAAACGGCTATCGTATCAAAAAGGTCAATGGTGCGCTTTAAATGGTTTCACTGATGTCATATCGTTATCGAATCACAAATTCGAAACCTACTTGTGCGCCACTAAAGAAAATATTACGATGGTTTCAGCAAATTTGCGCAATTAAATTAACAACATTTTGCAAAAGTTTAAATGTTATTTGTGAGAAGCTCAATATCAACCACCACCGGAATTTGCAATCGAATAATATCCAAATGCATACATGCAGGTTTATACAGTAACTCAAAGAAGTGACCACGTGTCAACTTTTTTTTTTTTAATTCACAGCGAGCTTAAAGTAAAGTTTTGTTTGTTATTTTCTAAAAAAATATTGACCGAGCTTTACACAGAATCATTTCAAAAAAAGTTTTAAATTTTATACAAAATTTACCGTAAAATTTGTCACAAAAAAAAACAAAAAAGTTATTTAAAAGCAGGGCGAGTTTTGGCCGGTCGAAACTTGCACTTAATTACATTAAAATATTATGGGCTATTAAACCAAATTTTGTATAAAGTTTGAAACTTTGATTTATATGGTTTTAGTTAAAACTTGCGCAATATTTTTATAGAAAAAAGTAACAAACTTAGCTTAAAAACATTGTGAATATTTCAAAATGTATGCGTAAGGAAATGTTTATATAAGCACCTTACTTACTTATTTATTGCATTCTAATCGCCACGAAAAAAATTATTACTTTCCAGATCAGTGAATAGCAACAACGTTTTAGTATGAAGTATGAATTCATATCTCTACGAGATAATTTTTATTGAGCAGAACTTTAGGTGACAGTTTTCAGAAAGTTTTTATCGCTCTTATGAACTTAAGGGAATTATTTATGGAAATGTCTTTCCTCCTATTTGCGCTGTAAATTTATAATAAATGAAATATGTATGTATGCAAATTTTTTAAAGATTATTGAGTCAGTTGTGAACTTTTCGTATGGCCTTCGAGTTTATGAAGTAGTTTATAAAAAAAAGTAAGCCCTTGATTGAAACCGCGGCTCCGCGGATTTATATTGAATAGCTGCTCGCGAACGGTCCCCTCCGATTCCCGGGCAAAGTCGGAGGTATAAGTGCCTTCTGTACATATGCCGGCCCGCTAGAGGTGGGTAACTCAGAACTGTGCTGATTTACTGTGCTGACTCTTAGAACTGTGCCGCACGCTCAGACTCACCTCTGAAAAAGTTTTTAACTCAGTAACTCAGTTTATGTGCTGACAATGTATAGCTCAGTGTGCTACAGAGTCGATATGGTAACTCAGTTGATGTGCTGACACTTGCATAGCTCGGTGCGGCTTGCATTGTTTAGAACTGTGTCGATGTGGTAACTCAATTGATGAGCTGACACATTCACACAATACGATCTTCCAAAAAGTACCATAATAGATGGCATCACTAGACTAACCATCAATTGAATATACGATTTCCAAATTTAACAAGAAGCAAGGCGAATAGCCCAGTTATGCATACTTGCACTGTTATACCATTTTTACGTTAAAATCAAAACCAAACAGAATTCTACATGTGAAGTGCTATGCGTTGGGTAACCGCTTACATGCATAGCCCATTTAACAGATTCTTGTATGACAACTCTCAAGCAAAGCTAAGTATGCATAACTGGGCTAGAAGTTAATACATCCAAGGGGAATTATTTTGCAAATGAACTCACCAGTTGAAATCAGCTTTCTAAAATTTTGCCGGACAGCTACGAACAGAAGCTAAAGATAATCTTTTCTAAATCGATTTCGATTACTAACATCATCAAAAATTTCGATGTACATACCAGTTGTGCGATAGCACACTTGTGCCAGCTCACTGTGCTGACTCATTAAAGTGAGTTGGAGTTACTGAGTCAGCACACCAAAATTTACAGAGTTACCCACCCTTACGGCCCGCGTTCGAGTGACGGGCCCTTTCCAAAAAAATAACAAAAAACAATGAATGACGAAACAAGAGAACAAAACCAAAAACACAAACCAGCACAAATTCGATGACGGACACTGCTACGAACCCTGGACTAACAACTTCGGCACTTTCTTATCTGAGCCCGGGCCCCGTTGTTACGGAGTCTGATGAGGACACCCTACTTGGCTCCAGTCAGGAGACATTTGAAAGTGTTCCCGGTAGTACCACCCACAGTATAACGGAGACAAAAGCAGAAGAAAAATCAGCACCCAGGGATTCAAAACAACGTATCCCAACACCCAAGAATGTGCTTCTGCCCCTAGCCCCGCCGGTAGTATCAGCCATAGTACAACGGAAGCTGGGGGCGAAGAGAGGTAAAAGAAAACACTATAAGTCCCTGAATCAAATCAGGAAAAGGGCTACCATAACTCGGCCCCAAGCGGCTCCTATGAGTTGATGGGCACTGAAGACTAAAAAAAGCTAGTTGAGGAATATGATAGCCCCTGAAAAGAGAAGCAATCGGAAAACCCCAAACCACCTGACATAACGCAAAAGGGCGAATCTCAAAAGAGAAATCGTTCCCTACAGATAGAGATAGAAGCTTAACCAGGCTAACCCTAAAATGCTGCAACGCCGTTTAAGTGACGTTGCCAAAGACAATCTGTTGATGGACATAGTCGGACAAAACTCGAAGACGCCGGTACCCATGCAAAAGCACTGGGTGGAGATCGACGTCAAGCTATCGAGTCTCGAGACTAGGTCCTCGATAAGCCTGCGGATCCCCATTCGGAGTTTGATTCCTCTGGTTCCTTTCGGGAATACAGGGTTATTAGATACGCGGACTAGGCCTCTTTGGACTTCTTAGCTGGGTGCGTCCCTCAGAGGCCACGTGCGCGTATTTGTTTGCCCCCTACGGAGGAATCAGGAAAGCGACAAGGCTTCTGACGATGCGAGCAAGTTGGTGAAGGACGTCAACATCGCCGATGCAGACCACGATGCAGATGAGGTGTGTGCAGATTAATCTGCAGCACTCAACACAGCACTGGCAGCGAATGCCTGGCGCGCTGAAACTCAATGTACGCAGGCATAAAAGAACTCGTAACTTCTACAGTTGTGGTTTTTCCATTCTCAAATATTTACACTGTACTCTACAAAGTTTGACAACTATTTAGATTGGAAAAAAAATTAAATTATGTATATTTAACCAAAGAATTAATTAAAAACAATTAAATTTTTAGTACAATAAATTATTATTTTTAATCTATCTCATACTCTATTGCAAAGCCGAGGTAATTGCGCACATTTTTATTACTTTAACGATTTTCTCCGATAAATAGTCTATTAACTGCAATAAATTGAAAAAAGATACATATCGTCGGTGTTTTTGCAAAACCGCCGATCTTACCGCACTCATACATATGAGAGCGAAAAACTAGTTTTTCTTAATAGACTTTGCTTTGATAGCACTGTTGGTAAAATGTTAATCTGATTAACGATTAAAATGTTAATCGCGACTGACAATTAAAATGAATTAATCGTAATCAACTGTACGATTAATGATTAAATCTTTTTTAATCCTTAATAACTGGCTGCGATTACGATTTTTTATCATTTTAATCATTAATCGTTAATCCAATTAAAAAGAAAATCTGTTTAAGTTGTCTAGTTTGTCCGAATTTTAAACCTGACATCAGTTATAGTAATTATGTTGTGTTTTAGGCTTATAAAAATTATAATTATTATTATTAGTAATGCATAAACTGGGAACTTTTACAACCCAGCGCACATGTGATATTAAAACCTGGTTTGTAAAACGTCTGTTGATTTAGGTCTTAATAAAAATGCCCACCAAATTGCTTAAATTGATGAGGAAACCCGACTTAGCCAAACCCGATTAACTGACTTTGTTTGCACAGGAAAATTCCAGCATAAATTACTTAATCACCAAACCTACTTAATCAAATTAAGGGTTTATGATTAGAAATTAATTTTTTTATTCGTGATTACGATTAACTATTTAATCAGATTAAAATTAATCATGATTAACTGTTGTCGGATTAAATTTAATCGAATTAACTAAATGATTAAAAAATCAATCGACTAGTGCCAACACTGCTTGATAGGCGGTATTTTCTCTAGCTATTATTTTACAAATCTGTAGTTTTAACAACAATTTCACGATTTTTATGCAACTACTCGATGGGCGGCTTTGCAAAAATATCGACGACATGTACGTTTTTGTGAGTTCAAAATTTCGGACTTTTTTTTTAGAGATTTTCGAATATCATGATGATGATTCTTTGTTTCGGTAAAGAATGTACAAATAAAATATTTCACACCAAAAAAAAATATTGAGGTGTAAATTTTGTATGGAGTGGCCCATGTAGATTAGTAAGATAAAGTTCATCCAGTAAAAGAGCAATATGTATGTATGTAGTACTTGCCAGCGCTGCAGCTAAGCGATAATAGATTTTTAAAGGGGCGGGCAACTTGCGCATATAAGCTCATAGTGCTGCACACACATTGACATACTATTTACTTTAGAAGTGCATTCCACTGTGGCATTTCAACTAAATAAAATACTTTTAAACGCATTAAGTGACTGCTTAAAGTTTGCACTAAACTAGCAGGGGGAATGGAAAAAGAACAAACTCAGTTTTTGACGAACTCTCGTAGCAATTAAAAAGTTTCCCAAAACCCAAAACAAAAGAGGAGAATTTATGCTTTCGACTATAAAATAATTATTTAAATTAAGCAGGAAGTTTGGAAAAAAAATTAATTAAAAAATAGCAAAACATTATTTTGTTTTAACTGAAAATATTGCAGCATACAATATAGGAAGTCTGAACAAAGAGCATGTTTATATATTTTGGATTTGAAGTTTTAATAATGACCTTAGATAGTTTTTTTTTATTTATAATTCAAAAACAAAATTCGTACTTTTTGTATACTAAAATTGAATGAAGTTTAATAACTGAGCAGTTTTTATGCTTTCATCGTATACATACACACTGATTTGACCAAAATTTTAATAAACTAGCTAATGCAAATTGAAGTTTGTTTGAACACCTTAGCGTACATGAAAATAACATTTCCAAATGAATGAGCATAAAGAAACGTCTAACACCTTCGCCGCAAACTGTATGTAAATATTCAGAATACGAGTAGACTCCATTTTGACTGCTTTCAGTGGCCAAAGTAAATAGAAGGTGCGGTACATTTATTCGGCGGAAAGAAATGAAAAATATCAATTCATTTGGTTTGTCAATGCACACTGGTCTCAAAACAAAAATGTTTTGGCCAAAAAAAATAATCATTCGTAGTTAAATATATGCAAATTTTTTTAAGTACAAAAGTAACAAAACTGTTATGGAAAGCATTTTTGATTGATAGGGACACAAAATAACTATACCTAGCTTGGCTTTAGATCAAATAATTGCATATATTGGGCCACATATGATATTGATGATGCTCATACATATGGCAACACTAATCTATTTGCATCAAACTGGTGGTTAATTTATTCGTCGGAAAGACAGTAGGTGACATTTCCGGCTACATTTTTATAGAAGACAGTTCCCGTGCAAAAAGTTATATTGAATCAGTGGCGTAGCGAGAATTTCGCGAAGGGGGGATGAAAAAACAAAATTCAGCGATAGCTTAAAGGTGAGACGCTCAATGGCTAGAGGCGTCGCCTGTGTAATTTTTCATACATACAGTACTGGAAAATAAATAGCGACACGACATTTTAACAAATTTTTCCTACTTGTATTTTGTTTATTTAATATCTATTATTTTTTTATAAAAGTATAGCCGATTATCTAACAACAAACATATGAATTCATATTTCAAATTTTATGCAAAAATTATAAAAAATCTGCAAACCTGCCACTTTTTAATCAGATGATTTAGAAATTTGTTGGGTATGCAGTTTTATAACCCATTAAATTTTGGTAGAATAAAGTGTAAGTTTCATTTTACTAAAAATCGCGTTGATTTTTGGCAATTTTTTTAAACGCTTTTTCTTCCATAAAAAGTATGTACGAAATTTTTTTTTTTTGTATGGAAAGAACTGCGTAATACATTCAGAATAAAAATTATCAAAAATCAACGCGATTTTTGTAAACTTTTGCACTTTATTTTACTAAAATTTAATGGGCTATAAAACTGCATACTCAAAAAAAAAATCCTTAAAAACTGATTAAAAAGTTGAAAATTTTGAAGCAACTTTGCGAAATTTTTATAATTTTTGCACAAAGTTAGAAATATAAATTTGTATGGTTTTTGTTAGATAATGAAGTATACTTTTATAAAAAATAATAAATGTTAAATAACAAAAAAAAATAGGAAAAATTTGTTAAAATGTCGTGCTCCTATTTATTTTTCCACCACTGTATATGTGTATAATAAATATTAAATAAACAAAAAAAAATATGAAAAATTTGTTAAAATGTCGTGTTCCTATTTATTTTTCCACCACTGTATATGAGCCATTCTTACCGATATATATTTCTTTTCTATGTGTGAATACCAATCGGTTTTATAAAGGTTTTGTAAGACTCTACTTGTAGACTTTACTCTTATGAGGGTTTTATATATTTCTATAGAATTTTCTCTTTTATTTTGCACCCATTTCAATGATTTTTTTTTATTTCCTTTTTTTATTTCAAAGTCTTTTAAAAAAGTTCTGACTTCAAAGAGGAAAGCTGCTACTATGTATATTTGGCCATTAGTTTCGCGTGTATATTGATTTTTTGTACGTACAATTTTTTGCAGCAAGGTTTTTTAAAGGAATTCTGCAAACAAAAAATTTGCGCATATAAAATATATGGAAACTTCAAGGCCCAAGGCGGCACGATTAAATATTAACCGATTTCAAAAAATAAAAATAAAAATTCTGATCTAATTCTCGATATTCTTCAGTTCTGGAGGTGGCTGCAAGGAAATTCGAATTCATACATTAAATACACATCTGTGCATATGTATGTACTTGCATACTTCAAAAATTTTGCGAAAACTTTTGGTTTTCACCCCAGTGTGCAGTGAGGTAATTGTGGGAAAAAGGTAAAATTACCAATTTGTAAATTAATGTGCTAAAAAGGTTGCAGACGATTTTACGGACGAAAATAAAATTTTATATATTTTATTTGTAAGTAATAACTTTGAACCGCTACATTAAATATACTTTTAGGCTTTTAGCTTCAAAAGCAAGTTAACAAATAAAGCAAAACAGCGAAACGCGTGACTGAGGGTTGGTTACATATTTTAAAATTCATAAAACTGATTTCATTTCACAAAACTTAAATATTTTGATTTATGAAAGCGTGTTATTTTGTATGTCCCGTTTAACACGGGATGTCCTAGGAGGGCGAGTTTTCCCTTTGACCTCCTAAACGAACGATCAGAGAGTACACTACTACATATCCCAGAAACCCCCCAAGAAGGCAACGAGGGAGGGTACAAAGAAAGACATCCTATATACCTCCCGAACGAGCAATAAAGGAGTAAGCCCATCAAAGTCAACCCACAAACCGCCTGTACGAGTAAAAAAAGAACATTTCTATTGTCTTATATTCCTTCGCATGGAGCTTCAAAACAAGCCATTTACATAAAAATATTTTGTTATCTTACGCAGCATTTATTAATTTTTTTATAACATACACATATACATATGTATATACGCTAATATGACATCTTACACTAGTAAACAGGTAAAACATACATATGTACATAAATAAGGCTCATTGAATAATTGTATAGAAAAATTATATGAACGTTGAACAATATAAAATTATTGTGACGAGGATGCTTCTCTAGAGAGTGTTTGATTGGTATTCACCTGGTAGAGCAAAGAGACCCAACCCTTTATGATGCTAAAACTTGCAGCCGACCTCAGACAGAAATTTTATGCTGACTTATGTAGGTATGTATGTAATGCAACCATTAATAAGCTGAGGCAAATGTTGTCATACATACCGACGGGTCTTAACTTTGGCTGTCCCATTTAATTGATTGCTTCCTGCTTTTCTTTTTTCAATAAGGAATATTATCTTTTGTTTTCATGATAAATTTTTCCAATAGCACAAAATTTCTTTTGAACGAGGTGCCTAACAGGTGCTCCAGTAACAATCAAAAGGAATTCGATTGCTCGGGGAGTATTCTTTAATAGCTCACTTCGTAGATCTCCCGTTTGGCTCCTAAACGAGTAATAAAAAAATACAAAGTCGACAAAAATCGTTTATTGCTCCAAAATTATGCCTCTGGGAGTATTTTGTTGCTCGCTTAGGAGATCTCCGATTTAATACCTAAGGGAGTTATAAAGGAGGTCAAAACCGACAAATCTCTCCTATTGCTCCGCAATCAGGACAAAGGAAAGTACTCTTTTATTCCTCACATTGGGAGATCTCCCTTCAAGTTCTAGTGGGATGTAATTCATACATACATATACTCCTACATAAGCATGCTACCAATATAAATATATATAATGATAATACATATTTTATTTTAGAAAAATTAGCTAATAATGCTCCGAATTCTTTAAGTACATCGGCCTTTACATTGTGGCTGTTCACGCTTGCCTGGCTATCAGGTTATCTGGTTATCTGATTATGTGGTTATATTTTGTATTCAGTTTACAACAATAAAATACGCTACAGAATAATAATTTTTAACCAAATAACCTGAGTATGAATAACCACATTATTTATGTAAATATTTCAATATCTTGCTGCCGCTTAACTTGGCGTTCCATATCTAGCAGATTGAAGTTATATTAAATTGTTATTAAATTCTTTTTGCGCTATAAATAAATATGTATGTATTTTGTCCGCATGGCCAGCTCCAACTATTTAGTTAGGTGCAAATTTACCTATTGTGTGGGTAAATTAAATTGATTATGCATCTGCCTACAGCCATGGTATATTTATTGTACTTATGTAAATATGTATGCATATAAAGGCATGCAAGGGACGTTGTTATTAAACTGTGAAGGGTTAACGGCAAACAGTGAAGCAGAAAATAGGATTATCAGCAAAAATAAATAGATAAATATTTGCTTTTACTGCTCGCAGTAACGCTGCTTAAGCTACACCGTAAAGGCGTCTGCTGGGCCAGCGCCAAAACCAACACCAAACTAATTTGCCGTGCAAAATAGAGTTTTTTATTAGGGATAGGACGCGTATGGGCGATATTTAAATTGAATTTTCAAGGTTACTTAAATTGCTATTTTCAAAGTTATTGAAGTAGGTAGCCTGTTTGTTAAATAAAAATAAGTTTTACTGAAGAAAAAAGTTGTTGTACGTTAATGTAAGTTGTTGAAAAAGTTCTAAATATATGTATACTAATATTTGAGGTACGAGTATAGGAAAATCATGCAGTGTGTTTTCACCTATTTTAACTGTTGTTTGTTTGTTGTCTGAAATAGCTGATCTAAGGTTGTATAGAGAGTTATAGTTAGATGGTAAACGCATTTGAAAGCATTGGACGGTACGGTGGAGTTAATTTCTGCCTGGGCATTGATTTATCTCTTATAGGAACGAATTTCCATGGACGCTATTTGAAATTAGTTTTTGAACATACATAGACTGTGATTTATTAAGTGGAAAGCTATTCACAAATTGCTATGATCAACATTTATTTATTTTTTTTGACGTTGGGCCAGTGATAAAAGAAACCGTCTGAGGTTCGGAGTGCCAATGCAATGGTTGGAAAACAAGAATCACTTTGATAACTCTTACTTCTATTGTGCTACTTTTCGTGTTGTTTACGTTGAAAAATGATTTATTTAGACTTTAAATAGGCTAGAAGACCCTTCTTAAATTAAAAGGAAGCACCTATTGAAATATTTTATTCCAAGATTTAGCGTTTACAAACCTTTCACTCAAAAGGAATTAAATGACTTGAATTCTCATTTACAAATTTAAGGTTATCGTTAATTTCTTCACTATCCAATTATTGGATCTAAACAAAATTATTACGAGACCACCCCTGAGGTACCATCTTTCCGATAAAAAAAGGATTATCGTTATGCGGTAACATATATAAAAAAAAAAACAAATACCCATGCTTTTATTTCCTGTGGTACAATAATGCAAGTACAACAAGTAAGAAAGCCTAAGTTCGGGCGGAGCCGAACATTAAATACCCGGCGCAAGTATTAAATATATGTTTTTCACCTTTCTGAAAGCAACCGCTACATGGTAAGCCGCGTGTATCAATTTTGAGTAAATTAGCGTCCTTAAATTTCGAAATATTGGAGTTTCAAGCATTCCTGAAATTTACCGTTATATGAAAAGCGACCATAATTTTAGTCTGATTTCAATAATTTTCAACGTTTTGCTTTTATGTGGCAAGCACAATAACCATACCGAGTTTGGTACAAACAGGTAGAACGGTTACCGAGATACATATATGCGATCATAAGTGGGCGGTGCCACGCCCATTTTCCAAAATTTTGCGAACTGATAAGCTAGTTTTATTCTGCATCTAAGTAACTTCTCAATATCAGCAACACTTCAATAAAATAAAATATTGCAAATTTTTCACCTGGATAATTGTCATCTTTTAAATTCTGTCCAACAAAGTCTTGTGACGTAGAGCGTTCATTTTCAATACATAACGGGTGACTTTTTAAGAGCTTGATAACTTTTTTTTTAAAAAAAACGCATAAAATTTGCAAAATCTCATCGGTTCTTTATTTGAAACGTTAGATTGGTCCATGACATTTACTTTTTGAAGATAATTTCATTTAAATGTTGACCGCGGCTGCGTCTTAGGTGGTCCATTCGGAAAGTCCAATTTTGGGCAACTTTTTCGAGCATTTCGGCCGGAATAGCCCGAATTTCTTCGGAAATGTTGTCTTCCAAAGCTGGAATAGTTGCTGGCTTATTTCTGTAGACTTTAGACTTGACGTAGCCCCACAAAAAATAGTCTAAAGGCGTCAAATCGCATGATCTTGGTGGCCAACTTACCGGTCCATTTCTTGAGATGAATTGTTCTCCGAAGTTTTCCCTCAAAATGGCCATAGAATCGCGAGCTGTGTGGCATGTAGCGCCATCTTGTTGAAACCACATGTCAACCAAGTTCAGTTCTTCCATTTTTGGCAACAAAAAGTTTGTTAGCATCGAACGATAGCGATCGCCATTCACCGTAACGTTGCGTCCAACAGCATCTTTGAAAAAATACGGTCCAATGATTCCACCAGCGTACAAACCACACCAAACAGTGCATTTTTCGGGATGCATGGGCAGTTCTTGAACGGCTTCTGGTTGCTCTTCACTCCAAATGCGGCAATTTTGCTTATTTACGAAGCCATTCAACCAGAAATGAGCCTCATCGCTGAACAAAATTTGTCGATAAAACACATTTCGAACCGAACACTGATTTTGGTAATAAAATTCAATGATTTGCAAGCGTTGCTCGTTAGTAAGTCTATTCATGATGAAATTTCAAAGCATACTGAGCATCTTTCTCTTTGACACCATGTCTGAAATCCCACGTGATCTGTCAAATACTAATGCATGAAAATCCTAACCTCAAAAAAATCACCCGTTATGTATATGTATGTACAAAAACTTTTTATGCGATAATCAAAAAAAATTCGTTATACATATGCATTTTTGGGGCATATATCAAGCATATTTTTAATATTTTGGAGTCATTTTATTAAAATAATAATATTATTTTAAATTCATTAATTACAAAATCTGCTTAATCAAATTAAAAAATAGTTAACTAAAATAAATTTTTTAATCACGATTGCGATTACTAGTTTAATTAAAACTAATTTAAACATGATTAACTCTAATCCGATTAAACCTAAACAATTTGAATTTCAAAAAAAATTTAGCTGTGTGGCACCAAAAACACTGCTGACCAGTGTAACTAATATTTCCTTTTTGTTTTACGCATAAATATATATCAAACTTTTGACATACATACTCAAAATGATTATTCATGCCTGGTTTAATCGACGCTCGGCATTTCCATACAAATAGCATATCGAATTGTGGGTATTTTTTATTAATGATAACATTTTCAACCACAAAATATAAAATAACATAAAAGAAAATATTAGAGCAAAACCGAAAATACATACATATGTTGCTACTTTTGCTTCCATCATTTCCCTAAAACTGCGGCTCAGTAATCCCAAATCCTTACCAATGGACACAAATAAATTGCTATTGTAGCTAAACTTTAATAATTCACTAACACACAAACTACTCTTAACTGATACATACATACGTACATACATACTATGTCACTATCACAATCCCGGGATTTAGACATTCATTACTTTTCAATAACTTAAAAATTATTTAAAAAATTCAATGCAATGCAGAATAAAAATATGGGTACCAAATGAAAGAGGAAATTTCTTTAGAAATAAAATAATTTTTTATGCTGATAAAGTTAGAAGGACGAAATTCGAGGATGTTATCGAGTTTATATAAGTCCTAAACATGCAATTTTTTCAAAAACAAATATTGCGAATTTTCAAGGATAAAATTTTATAAGGACATTTTCAATATTTACCAGGCCTTATGCACCAAAAAATTGTATCTGTTATCTGTTTAAACCCTACAGAATTTTCTCTTTAATTTGATGCCCATACTTCTTCTCCAAGCACATTTTTTACTGAATTTTTTAAATAAGTTTTTGAATTAGTGACGTCAGAGGGAAAAACTAAAAATGCAATTTTACTATATTTGGCCCATGGTTTCGCGAATATATTGATTTTTGTGTGTAAAATTTACTATCGCATATAGCCAATACTGGTTAAGGAAAGGAGTTTCTATTATTGCCATACGTGCAAATTACAAATCCCAAAAATGGCAAATAAACCCGGGATTTTCGCAACCAAAAAAAAGGCCGGCATCTCGGGATTAACATTCCTAATATGTACATACATACGTACATACATATCTACAAATTATAAAAATAGAAGCAAATTTATTTCTACTCACCAACAGCACTTTGTATAGCGGCAATGTTTGCGGCCCCAGCAAAAACTTCACAAATTCAGTCTGTGTGCAATTGAAATTCGGATTATCCGGATGACATGGCCCCATGCCATCAAAATCCTCCTCATCGAAATTATTGTAAATGGTTTGTGTATTTGGCACCCAAGAATCAGCAGATTTACTCACATCCTTCACGCTTACTGCAGCCCAATCGAGAACACTGCTCTCAGCTCTGTCCGCGCCTTGGTCGACAATCGTTGACGATAGATTTGTGGCATTAAACTGCCATTGAGGCAGAGGAAATGACATATTGTGGTTTGCCACATTTTCACTGCCAAAACTATTAGCATAACTGGTGGTATTGTACGCGCTGGTTGTCGGTGGTGCCACCGGTGGTAGGATGGGCAATGTGTTGGTGGTGGCGGCGGGTATAGCGTTAACATTTGCATTTGCATTGATGACTGTGGTCAGTAATTGTTTACTGAAATCATATATATTGGTACTGATATTGTTGATTAGTTCGTTGAGCGCATTCTCGCTGCTGCTATTGATATAGTTGTCGAAGTAGCCAATGTCCGTACTATTGACAAAACGTTGCTCCAGAAGAGCGCTGCTGTTATTGAATGTTTCGTTGTACAAATTGCTGGAGAGCAAAAAGCTGCTCTCATTGGCGTGGCTGGTGGAGAGATCGGTGGTTAGATTTACAATTGGCGCAAACAGATTCATTTCGTAAGATTTTTAGGTTTGTAATTGTCTGACGATTCGGTTGTTGGCTGTCATTTTCACTAGTTTTATGTGATTTTTCTTACTTTATCTGTGATTCATAAAATCGTAATTATTTTGTGGTGTAAATTTTCACTTGCAGTACTTTTGTGCACATTGTATTTTTATACATATGTATGTATATAACACATCAGCTTTGTTTTATATCTGAAATCGAATATTCGCATTAAAGCACGTTCTTTCTTCATTTCGGTTTTTATAATTTTCCAAACAGTATCGGTCATATCAATAACACTGGGGGTACGGCGATATTCTTTAAGAATTTTCAATAAAAAAAAAACAGTTTATTCTCTATAAAAACTCATATAGAACTAGATTTGAATAAAAAAAAAAAATATTAAAAAAATGTCGTTGAAATCTCAAGCTTTTTTTTGATTTTGTTTGAGTATATAATTCTAAAGCCCCTTGAATTTAAATGTGCAAGTTTGATGTCGCTAAAAATTACCGTTGATTTTTAGACCTTTTTGCCGCATTTGTTTCTAAATAACGAATAAACACAATTTATTTTTATATGGAAGAAACCCGTAACACCTTCGGGGAGAAAAACGTAATTTTTAGACAATTGAAACTTGCGCCTTACTACACTAAATTATATACTGTAAATGCTTCTGACAAAAAAGTTTGAAATTTGGATGAATATTTAATTTTTTTTTTTGAGTTTTCTACAACATTTTAAACTTGCGTTTATATGGGTTCAGAGAAAGAACTGTATTATAATTGAAAATTTCTAAAAATGAACAAATAAACATGAGTGTCAACCAAGACGGAAATTCATCTAAACGCCCAAATGCCTCGTAACCAAGTAAACCTTGAAAAATTACTTAATTTTCTATGGAAAATCGGTTTATATGCGAGGTTTACGTGGTTACGAGGCATTTGAGGTGATATTGATTAGACCGATAAATAAAAAATTTAAATCGAAAATAAATTGTTCGTACCAAAAAAAAACGCAAAGTACAAGTTTTCATTTAAAAAACATTCGTAACGCTTAAATAAATATTAATCGGCATATTAACCTATTAACTATTAAAGATAGTTTTTTTTTGTATATTTTTCAGGCTCGAAATTGACTTTAGAGTTATAGTCTAATGCATTTTTTTTTATAGAACTTTATGTAGAATCCCAATCTACTAGGAGCGACGTAGAAAAAAAATTTACCCACCCTAATATAGTATGCATATATGTATATATTTAACACACTTGATCTCCGTGTATTTAAACGCAGATGTGCAATAAATATATTGACCCGTAGTTAAAGTTAAAGTTAAGTCGACTCTATAGTAATTGCAACTTTTTGACATAATTTTCAATCAGATATTTGTCAAAAAAGCTGCAACTAGCTTTGGAGTCGATTTTATTTTGACTATAACTACGGGCCATAGTTTTTTTTTTGATATTTAAATCTTGCTAAGAAGCAACAATTTATATTAAGTTCACATGGCTCTTAAAACAGTTTTAAAGAAAATAAGTTTCACATACACTGAAGAGCAAAAGTGGAACAATAGAACTGAAAGTTAAATTTGTGGTAATGTACTTTTTCAGTCTATTAACTTTATCGTAATTCAAATTTGCATTTCGCCTTACCGATGTTTATCGAAATGTTTAACAATCGAAATTTTTATGATTCGCATATGAAAACTGGGAAAAAAATGGCCAAATAAAAATGATGGATTGTTCCAGTTTCGCACCCTCTTAGTGATTGCTGAATTTTATAATTCAAAGAGGAGTTCTGCCTAATTTCCTGAAATTTTGTAATCAAGGCGCGTGGGATTTTCACTGTGAGTGCTTTAAGTGCTCATATCGAGCAAAAAAATAAATATTAAAAGTTTTTGTAAAACGGTCAGGAAGTCCATGCTATAAAAAGAGAAATCATATCGGCCAAATGTCCGTTTTAACAAGCGATAAAAGGGTGGACCTCAGTCTGCAAGGTCAAGAGACCAGAAACTAATGCAATTTGCCTGAAACCTGTACGAAAGTATCCCAAAATGACCGTAAAAGCTGAAATATTCAAATTGGTTATGGCCAAATTATTAAAAGTCAAGCAAATGGTAAAATTTTCTGTCGGGTGCAAAACTAAAACAATCCACTGTTCCGGTTTTGCTCCTCAGTGTGTTTTGTAACAATCTCTGCATAGGTACATACTATATCCTTTTCTCGAATATTCTACTTATCTTCATCAGACTGAAAGTTCTGCATCTTCTGGTTATTATATTTTATTTCGGATGTCATACATTTAATCGGTAGTGTCAGGAAGGAATTTTCGTCCCGCTCCACCCATCTCTAACCGACACCCACCATCTTCTTATCGTTTTCAAAGCTGCTTTCGACATCACGTGAAGGAGTTGTATGTACGCCGGTATACGACTGTGCATAATTATGCTGAGCAATACCACCAGCTCCGTCAGAATAGGGAGGAACCTCTCTGGGCTATTTGACACCAAACGTGCTTTAATGAACTCGGCCAAAATCGCTTAGGCTGTGAAAGTTATTTCTTCGGGCTTTGATACACGGTTGGCTTTTTTTTTGGGGGGTTGGATATAGCTTTTAATTTTATGCCGTAGGCCTGGAATTTTAAGTTTAGCTTCGTAACTATTTTCTAGCCTTTTTTGTAAATATAAATAAAACTGCTTATTTTAGTAGTCTCAACTCTTAATATTCTATAAACTGCATAGTGAACCGTTTATAAATTGCACTGGCAATTGTAAATATTAATATACAAAAGTCATCCCGCTAGCTATCAAAGTTTAGAAGAAATTATTATTTTTTGAATTTTGTCATACTCCATTAGGTATATAATTGCCCAGGTATGTACGCTAGTATAAGAGCTATAAGTACTTACAATGATATACTTTTT
Organism: Rhagoletis pomonella; assembly: GCF_013731165.1. Lineage (NCBI taxonomy): Eukaryota > Metazoa > Arthropoda > Insecta > Diptera > Tephritidae > Rhagoletis > Rhagoletis pomonella. The sequence continues at coordinate 6,785,121 of NW_023458565.1, forward strand.
TTCAAAAATTCGTGATTGGGCGAAATTTTTGAGAATCGGTTCACGTGAAGTTTTTTTTTGTCGGAATCAGGCACAAAACAACGCGTGCAACAATAACAGCACTCAGACTACATGCCGCCGCTCGTACTGTTTTAAATTTGCACGATTTACGAATAAACCCAAGTAAATTGTTGGGTGTCAAAGAGCTCAGGTGTTCATCTCTCAACACATCGCGGCCAAATGTCTCATACCTAATTCTTGCATAGGCGGGTAGAAGCACAAAAAGGCTTCCACTGTCTTATTCTTTTCAAGGCAGGATGAACAAATGGAGTTATCACGTACGCCTATCACAGTCAGGTGTTTTTGACACGTGAAGTGTCTAGTCAGGAGTCCAACAAGTTGTCTGTACCCTCGTCTGCTCAGTGAGAGCAAAACCCTATATGGACCTTCTGAGATTGGAGGCAACATGAGTTTCTCTTCAACAAAGGTAATGGTGGCGTACTATATGTTTCGTTGAAAAGACACAAGTGCTCAGATCTCTGCCGCCCGCAACTTCCGCCTCGTCCCAGTTAGAGTTATACCAACATTTGTTTTTTTAGTCACCAGCTGGCCTTAAGACTTCCCTACGTTTGAAGACACAAAATGACGGTTAGTGTAGCACTGGCCTTGCTTACCTGACGGGATTTTAATGATACAAATTGAGATAATTATATTTTAATCAATGTCCTGAAATGCACCCCTAACAAACCACCATTTGTAATTACGAAAAATTGCTTAGAATATATTTCGATATATTTTTAAGAAACTTATAAGCTTTCTTTTGTTACAGACTTTACCACTTCAAAATTAAATCCTTGTTTTATGAAATATTTGACACTGCACTTGTCTCCAGCAGCGTTTTGTGCTGTTACATAAACCAAAACACCATACTTTTTGCACACAACTCAAAGACTACAACTTTTTAAAACTTTTCATACCTACTTAATTCTTAATGATTTCTACCCATTCAGAATGAAAAATATTCAAAAATTTTCTTGCTTTTATAATTGCTTAGTTACACTTAAAAAGCTCCTCCTAAATAACGCTTAATCACAAAAACGATTATCCACCACGAACTGTACACGCATTGACACACTTTGAGTTATTAAGCGATTTGCCGAAACGATAATAAACACTGCACTTGACAAATGCGAATTTCACTGCTTGTCATCGTACATAGCTCTCGTTCAGCTTTGGACCCTCTGGCGATTCTCACAACGTCATTCAATTATTAACTCGCCGCTGATTAATTGAGCTGTCGACGCGTATTTCGAATAGTTATTTGTAGTTCAGTAAATATTAGAAATTAGCTGTAAAGCAACAACAACAAAAACACATGACCATCTATTAAAAAAGCGCAAACGCGTGTACCGCAAAGATACTTTTCGCTCAAACAAATTTTGCCGAATAAAAATTGTTATGCAGTCTACAGTAGCTAAAGGCGCTAAGCTATGATTTTGCACTAGATAAAATTTTGTTGTTGTATACACTTACATATGAACAGATTCATACATATGTATGTATGTATATATACATATATATATATGTGCGAGCGGACATACATATGTATGAGTATGCAAAAGTATTTTAAAAGTCACATAGCCGCACAACTGCCGAAAGTTTAAACAATTAAGAAGCTATTAAAAATACGAAGATAACAAAATCGGAGATGAGAAATTGTTATCGCATTAAAAGTAACTGTTTCATGCATCTTTTATATCTGTTTTCGTTCTTTTTTTCTTTCTTAGTACTCATAAAAAATTCCTCAGTATGGCATATGCTTGCTATATAAATATTAAAATGTAATTAAAATGTCACAACGACGAGTGTTCCCATGTGATGAGATAATAGATAAGTAGTGTGTAGATATACACAGTAGTGTTCATATATTTTGAAACATGCTGTTTTTAAGATGAGGTTATTCAATCGTACTGCGATTAGATTGGATCTTGGTTAGCGTAAGAAGTTCTCTGGATTGGGTATGGTTCACCCCCGGACAGAAACACCCTTCAGATACATGTCACATATCGCCACGGCAAGCTCATAGATGCGCTTCTTAGTAATATCTTACCTCAACTTCGAATCGGGCTGCTATATACATATATTCATAAAGTATTTCAACGAAATGTCATAACTTCGAGTATCTAATGGCCAGGGAACGGATTTTTATGACCTAAAAACCTATAAAAAAGGCAAAATCAAATAGCGAAAAAGGCAGGAAAAGCCACTAGGTATTGCAAAACAAGCAAAATAAGGCACTAAAAAAAGAAAAAGAAAATATGAAGAACAATCAAAAAATACATTTATTTTAGAAATGTTTATATTACAAGTAAAATGAGAAAAACTATGAACTAGTTTCACTATATAAGAAATTTTTACTTTGATTCTATGACTATTTTATCCTTTCGAGTTTCTAACTCATAAAACTTTAATCTGTATAGTTGTAGTAACATTGAACCACAAGATGCATTATGAAGTTTTCTGGCAGCATTTTCATTCGATTTTCACGAAGAAAAGCCTTGAATGTACTAAATGTGCGCTCGACGTAAGTTGATACAAGTGGAGCCCAATTTAAATATGGAACATTTGAAATGTTCATATTATCAGGAATAAGTTTTCCTTGGCCTTTACAATTTTATCCACCCCCATTATTGTCTGCAAGCCTACGTTAGCTGAAAAAACGGCTTTGAATTTTTCCAACACCGATTTGGCGATTATGCAATCGTGGGACACTTTACGTATTTTTGGGATCTTCAATTTATACACAGCCTCCAACAAGACGGAAATAGGATGCTCCACGCAGATCCGAAAAGATAGTAATGTAGAGGTGAGACTTTTAGTGGTCGGTTCGGTGTAAATGCAAACGTCGATGTTACGAAAAAGCGACACAATCGCTGGGCTCTAATTCCAAACTCTAATGAAACGAAAAAGGCACTGAAAGAAGAGAGGGGATGGCGCAAGTAGTTGGGCACGATTAAGATTAAGATTACGACTAAGATTAAGATTAAAGTAAATGTGAATATTGAGATCAAGACTAAGGTTAAGACTAGGGTTAAGATTAAGATTAACACTAAGATTAAGATCAAAATTAAGATTAAGGTTAAGTTTAAGATAAGGTTAAGATTATGATTACTATTAAAACTAAGATTAAGAATAAGATTAAGATTAAGATAGAAAAAGATTAAGATTTAGATTGAATAAGACTAAGAGTAACATTGGGATTGACATCAAGACTAAGATTATGTTTAAGATTAGGATTAAGATTGAGATTGGGATTAAGGTAAAGATTAAGATTAAGATTAAGAATAAGACTAAGATTAAGATTAAAATTAAGATTAAGATAAAGATAAAGATAAAGATTGAGGTTAAGATTAAGATTAATATCAAGATTGAGATTAAGATTAAAAGTAAGATTATTATTAAGATTAAGATTAAGAATAAGATTAGGATCAAGACAGAATAAGATTATGATTAAACTTAAGATTAAGAACAAGTTTAGGATCAATACAGTTTAAGATTATGATTAAACTTAAGATTAAGACTAAGACTGAAACTAAGATGAGGTTTGACCTTAAGACAAGACTAGGTTTGAGATTATGATTAAGATTGAGATTAAGAATAACACTAAGATTAAAATTAAGAATAAGATGACTAAGATTGACATTAATATTATGACTAATATAAAGTTGAAGATTATGATTAAGCTTGAGATGATAATTAGGATTAGGAATAAAATTAAGATAAGGATTGTGTTTAAAAATAAGATTAGTTTTGCAAAAGTTTTGCAAAAAAAGACTCACATCATATGTGCGAGCTATACGGGTAATAGGAAGATAAAGTTCCACTTCACACGCGCATGGAATCCATGCACAACTTTTATTTATAATATCGAAGTTATCTAACTAAATGCGAATGAAGTTGTTTTTTTTTTAATTCTATAAATACCATAGAAATAAGTGCTTCTCAACAAGAAACAAGTGCTAAAATACTAACACACATATTGTTATTTAATTTTAGCTGACGTAAATGGAAGAATTAAAGTAATTTTTTGCATTACTAGCGAGTGGCTGGCGTGATTTCAACCCACGGATTTTTTCGAAGGATTATTGAGATTTATATACATAAATAACTGCTGCGTGTGTGTGGGTGAGCATGCGTGTAGCCATTTGTTTGCCTTTTTAGCGCGTTTTTTTTTTGTTTGCTTCTGTAACAGTTGCAGTTATTTTGCTCATCGTTGGCACTATCTCCTGCGTCGTCTGCCGCTTCCTTATCTAATCGCACTGTCGCTGTTGTTTGAAAGTGTCGCACTATTCAACTTATCTGCAACTGCCGCAATGAGCAATAAATTCAACAGCGGCGTGACGTGTCAACATTTCTGGAAGCTGTTTGTTGACGACGCATTTCATTTTGAGTACATGCATACATCTACATTAGGGCAGAGTAATTTGTTCGGAGCAAAATTTTCGAAGTAATTCAATTCTACGATTCTTTTCAAGGATATAATTAAATGACGTTCGACCCTCCCAATTTTCAAAAGATATAAAATAAATATGAAAAAAACACAAAATTTTGTAAACGGAAAATTAATTTTGTTCAGAGCAAATTATAATAAACTGAAAAGAAAGAAAAAAGAAAAATTGAGAGAGTCAAACTTAATTTACGGTATATAGTTTGTGCACCATTTTTGCTTAGCATCGAACGTAGAATCCGAATATGCCACACACTTTTTGCAAATTTAAATTACTCCGCCCTAATGCACATGTACATATCTTAAGCGTTTAAGTTGTTTGGCTCGTTTACGAATTGCTGATGCATACCAATTTTTATCAGCTGCAGCTGTTTCACCTTTTGCCTTTATCTTGTTTTTACTGTGTTTTGTTTTCTATTTGAGAGCACGATTCATCCACAGAATATTTTTACATGACCTCCTTTTGCGAGATAAGTAAGTAAGCGGGGAGGAAAGTGATTTTTCGACAAAAAAAAAACTACTTACAGTGCGGAATTCGGTAGCAATACTATTTTTAACTATGCGACAATAGCATATTTACATATGTTTCTAAATTTAGTTTACTTGTTTTTTAGTTTATCTTTTAGTATCTTTGTGCTTCAAAATTAGCCAAGTGGTAGAAATTAATGTTCGGTTGCCTTCGTTACTCATACGCCCAGGCACAAGTAGTTTTGTATGTTTCTTATTCTTTACGTTACTAGCTTCTTTTTCATATAGGGGAGCCGAGTGATTGGACGAATGTAACGCCACTAGGCAGGAGTCGGTTTCGATGCCTGGTCAACCGAACTTTCAAATAAAAAAGATAGAAGAGAAATGCATATATAGCGCTCGTGTATATATACCATGAAACAAATTCTTTAGTCGATTGGATAAATGGTACAATTTCTTGGATTAAATAAAATGAGCCCATTTTTTTGCGAAACTCATATTTTATTCAAGTTTTTTTTTTTGAGAATTGGACCTTAAATCACTTTTTTTAATATAAGCGTAACATGACCACAAAGAACCGTTTAAGATCACATGATGTTTATGGTCGTCTTAAATCATTAAAGTTTCGAATCGAATCTTCATATTATGGTTTTTTATAATTTTTTAAAAAATTTTGAGTATGCAGTTTTATAACCCATTAAATTTTAATAAAACAAAGTACAAGTTTAAAGTTGCTAAAGAACCGCATTGATCTTTGGTAATGTTTTTCTGGCCGTATTTTCCATAAAAAAATAAAAAATTTTCGAACATAGTATATTGATGGCTGAGTCGACCTATCTTATCAGCCAGTTCGAAAATGCCCTGTCTCAGAAAATTTTCCAATAACACCTATTTTAGAATTTGATTCAAAAACGCCCCATCTGAGCACACTTGCAATGTATTTTCATTTGAGATAGGGCGTTCTTCAACCAAATTCCAACAGATAGGGCATTTTCGAACTGGCTGCCGAGATAGCTCGGTCAACCATCGATAAACAGTTAGAAAAAAAATGCCAAAAATGCATGCGAGTCTTTATCACTTTGAAGCTTGCCCTTTATTGGACTAAAATTTAATATGCTAAAACCGCAAAACACTTTATTTCATTTATTTTTTTTTAAAGAACCATAATGATCCCTAACCCTTAATTAAGCGCTGGGGTTAACGCCATTTCCAGTTGAAACAAAAAATGTCTTAAAGTGCTTGGAGCGTGCTTGCGCTCTTCTTAGCTTCCTAACTCCACGCGGGGTACGTAAATAATTCATTGCCAAAACATCGGCGTGTACACATGTGTCGCTACTGTTTTAAATTCTGACCCCATGCGACCACTTACGTCACATTTTTTGGCGGAGGCAAGTTTTTTTTTTTGTATCTAACTTTGAAGTAAATGTTGTGCTTTTCTTTCTTAAAGTTAACTATAATAAAGAGCTTTAATATTTATGAAAATACGCATTTCGTTTTATTTATTTAGTCACGACTAGAACATCGTCGCGTACCCTCATGCGACCACTCATGCGACCACTAACGTATCATTTTTTGGGGGGCAGTAAATTTTAAATTATTTTTTTTACGTTTGAAGTCGAAAATATGTTTTTCTTTTTTTAAGTTAACGATAATAGAGTACTTTAATATTTTTGATAATATACACTTCGTTGTTTTATTTTGAAAACTCCTTTTTCAATACTTTTATTGGGGTCACTGGGGGCCCCATGCGACTAATTGTAGGATTTTCTTTATGCGCCTAATTAAGGGTTAACCTCCAAAAAGATGTAAGCGAGCTTTTCGCAAAATCTTCATTTTGACGCAGAAATGTTCCTAGAGCATCTACATATATTAATTTCTGATAAAAAATCGCTTACATCTTTTTAGCAACTAGGGCTCCATAATTTGGGAAATTTTTCGAAATTATAAGGCTCTTGGGGCGATCGTGAATATTATCCGTTTCGCATTATTAGAATTTCAAAATCGAAAAAATTGATTTTCTCATTCAAATGTTGAGAGCTATACATACATAATTTTGTGGCAATGAAATATTCACCATTCATTTATTAAAATTCTATGATAACTAAAATTTTATTTAGGCGCGTGGAAATTGAGATGACTGAGTTTTTTAGAAAAGAGGTAATTTATAGGCCAACAGAATTTAAAATTTACATAATACATATGCATAGTGCTTCGAATTAAAAATTAAAAATTTACGAATTTATAAATATTGTCATGTTTTCGGACTCGCTCAACGAGAATTGAGTTTCCTAATCACAATTTTTGCCTCTACTATTGCACCTTGTGTATCGAACAGGAAAAAATTGTTGCATCGCATTTAGTCAGCATAAGAAAACAGTTTTCGTATTTTTCATTTTTACTTTCAACCAAGCAACTTCTTTGCAAATACAGCTTTCTGTCGCTTTCGCATACATATGTATGTATGTATGTACATTACATTGTCAAAATAAGTTGGAAAAGTATCAACAAATTGAAATACACTACAGCAGCTAAAGGATTAACATCCGAAAAACTTGCAAAGAACAATTTTTCGTTTACAAATTTGCAACAGTTGCTGTACATTTTAGAGTTTTCCATTCTTTCGATTCCCATTTGCACAGCAGGTGTGAGTTGGTTTACATGTTCTGTGTATTTGTTGAATGAAGAATAAAAACACAATGGTTAAAGTTAAAAGTTAAAAACAAAAAATAAATTTAATGGAAATAATTATAATAATAAGAACACGTATTTTTAAAGCAAAAAACACAGCCGACTACAATACTCATATAAAAATTTGGCAGTACCGTTAATTTCTTCATGATACAATGATGGTAACTGAACCAAAAGTATTATCGAAAACGGTTAACGTGGTCCAAAGTTATCCGATAACATATTAAAAAAAAAAATAAAATATTACGATGAAATGATAACCTTCCTCCTTTTTTGAAGTCGGTTAATAAAAGTGAAAATAACGCTTCCCGTGTGATTTTTAAACGGCGCGGTATACATAACTGTTTATTTGCCTACGAGATGAGCTCTCTTTGCAGGTCGGCCATAAAAATTAAACATTGCTCGTTTACTCGGTTATTTGTTCCAGTTCACGCGCATTTAAGTCGTTTACAAATCATGTAATTACCCCTGCAAAGTACTATGTTTAAGCGTCACGGTTTTTATATGCAAATAAATAGGGGCTAAGTTACAACATTCATAATACTACACGCATACATATACACAAAATTTATGTAGTAGGTACATATGCACGGTGGCGAAAACATAAATAGTGACGCGGCAATTCAAAATGTTTTGCCTAGTTCTCTTTTGTTCATGTTTATTATTTTTTCATGAAAGTATTGCTCGTTATATAACAAAAACCATTTACTCGTAAGTTCGACTTCTAGACTTTGTAAAAAATTCGAAAAAATGTCAACAAAACTGCATCAAATTTTCCCACTTTTTAACCAGAGTATTAAAAAAACTTGCTACGCAGTTTTATAATTTATTGCATATTCATCATTATTATTCAATAAACAAAGAAAAATAAACCAAAACTTATTAAAATGTCCCTACTCATATTCTCGCCAGTGTACGAAAAAAAAAAAACAAAATGTAATGGTCCATCATGACGTATGAGTTACGTATGCTATTTGTTTAACGGTTTCACATTGTAAATTATAGCGGCATTTCAAGTGACATTGACAATGGCATTAAAGGCGCGTCAACCACAGAAAGTGGCCGAGAAAATCTTGTGTCTACCTCCTTTGTGATGGACTTTTTATAGATCACAAGTCAAGTCATTAATATGCGTATAATTGACATAGCAATAACTTTTTTTCGTTATGCTTTGTGCACCGAGTGGAAAATAAAAAAGTGAATTGGTTAATAATGAAAAAATATATTAAATAGGCTCGTAATGACCAAGGTGCCGCATTAATTGAGCAAAGGGCATGTTTTCATTAAAAAAAATCGCGTTGAGTGTCATGTTAATTTATCTATAACCATACATACATACATATAAACTATGTATGTATATTGAAAGCTACATATATTTTATACAAAAAAGCAGTTAGTAATTAATCTATATTAATTATATAAAGAGAAGTCCTTTTTTTTGTAACAGGTAAACTCGCGAACGGCTGGTCCGATTTCCATAAAATTTTGTATGTAAATAGCTTTCAGCAACCACCATGTTTTAGACCAAAAAAATGCTTTTTTCCGGTAGGTGGACCAGGGACCGATCTATTCGAAAAAGTCTTAATATGGTCCGATTTGTTTAAAATGTGGTACTTAAGTAGCTTTTTGCTTAGATTAGCATATATGATTCTTTTTTCCGTAAAGTGGACCAGAGACCGATCTATTCGAAAAAGTTGTATTTATCGTCCGATTTGCTTGAAATTTAGTGGAACTTTTTTGTAAGAAGTGATCTCGCGAACAGCTTTTTTGAAATAGGCTTTGTTGGTTATAGCCACCGCATATTTCTCGAAGCATTTGTGGTAGAGTTCTGGAACTTGGTATGAAGGTTTTGAAATCAATCCCGTACTCTTGGAGAAAAGTGGGGGCTATTGGTAAAGCGGGTGTGGTGCCTTCCAAACATACTGAAACTTTTACCTATCTATAAATACATATATATTTCTTCGGTACGTGTGTTTTCGAGTGAACTCCTCCTAAACGACCGAAATGATTTCAATAAAATTTTGGCAATGGAAGATACGCTTTCTGACGACAACAAAACCAAGTGTGAACGTGAATTGTGGTGAAAACGTTGTACCAAATATTTAAATAAAGTTCGCCGGGTCTGCTAGTTATAAAATAAACAGGTATTTGGACTCCACATTTTACTTTTGCATTTTTCCAAGCTTCTCCTCCACTTTTAAACAAAAACTTTAATGGCTTTTGGAAAAAGCAGATATAGAACCTGGGCCCTATCGAGGGCTATGGCGAATATCAAATAGATCTGTAACAAAATCGATACATAAAACGATAATGATGGCTTATCGGTTCAGTGAATAAGTCATTGAAAATTTATCGAGATACCAAAGTACAAAAATCAAGCTATCATATTTTGAAATAAATTTATATCGCATAAACTAACTAACTGTTTGTCCACAAAAATATTGAGTAATCTTGAATCTAATTAACTGATTCTCTTGAATAGGCACATTTTTCTCGCTCAAGATCCGAGTTTATATCTGGACGTGTGACCTTAGTAAAAGCTTAATTTTAATGCAAATTTTAAAGTGATAAATTTTGAGATAAATTGCGCAAAGGCAGGAAACTTTTATTATTTTTGTATTTATACCGCTTCTTTATCTTACTGCATGAAAATTCTTCTTATACTTTTTATTAATTTGAATGGGCAAAGTGGATTATGCCATCGCCACCAGGATGCCGTTCCGATTTTTCTTATATCCTATAATACGTCACTGTTCCGTTTTCAACTTTCGGCAATGAAATCTTTAGCATACCCTACGTTGCGCTCGAACCCGTAGCAGCACCTTTCTTCTCTATGACGGGGTGGCATTCCTCGTCGTACGAATTGTTTCTGCGGGCTCGCTCGAATGACGGATTACGGAAATGTGTAGTGAACGGGAAATGTGTTTCCAACCGTCAGCCAGAATGATTGCAGATATTAAACGTGTTTTGGAGCAAAACAAGATATGGATCCAAGTGCATGATGTCTCCTCAAATCGTTTGATTTTTGCATTATACATTGCCATATTTTTAAGATATGACACAACTTTAAACTTGAATAAAGCCATATAACTTAGTTAAGTTTAAATAATCGAATATGTGCCCAACAACCCATTATATGTAGTAAGTAAAAATTTAAAAATGTTATACGTTATATAAAAAAATAACTATACACTTAGGTGTCTTTTTATGCGGTACATGCGTTCCTCAGAAAGACGCATAAAAAAAAATACACATAAAAAATTTTTTTACTTTCATACAAAAACAGGGGATGCGTTACAGCATTTTCAAAACCCACATGAATTCAGATACTCCATGTAAAAAATTCTAAAAACCTGCATACAAATTCCAGTGAGACAATATTAAGCAAAAAAAGAAAACAATTTATTTCTTTACTTCAACACTTATTTTTCCAAGTAAAACTGAAAATTAATGAAATAAATAAATTTTTTTTTTGTATTTTAACCAAAAAAAAAATACCACAATAAATATGGAATAGTAGCTTATGTCGGGAAGCTGGCTTTAGTATAATGCGGCATTTCCTTTATTCTTTAAACAACAAGGAATTTTTTGATGAGACTCAATAAGAATATTGACTTGCTAGTATTAGAACTACTTCTTGGGCGTTTATTTATCAAAAGTTCTTCAATGGCTCGACGCCAGTGAGTCATTCGCAATCGTATGCTGCGAATGCCGCATTATACGAAAGCCAGCCCTTCGACATAAGCTACTATTCCATACGAAAACAGCATGAATTATGTAAGTATACAAAGACAAATTATTTATCAGAAGCATTGTCGATTACACACTGAAAAAAAGTAATAAAAAAACTCAAAAAAGCAAAATCGCTACAGCGAAAGAATGGTTTGAAAAACCGCATAAATTAAAATCCGCATAAAAAGGGACCTAAGTGTATTTAACTGCCTAAATACGAGCATTTAGTTTGAAATCATTTTCTACACAAACTTAAATGTAGGATAAATAAATTTTTGAACAAAAAGTGAAAAAATGAAACCACAGTACCATGGGCGAAATACCTCCTCTCCTGGCCAAAATTAATTTTGTAAACATCCGCGGTCAAAGTCTACGTGACAAATTTAATTTTTTTTTTGTTACCTAAAATTTTAATTTACGTATGCCTAGAAAATTTTGGATACATTTGATTAAGATAATTTACGAAAGCATAAAAGTTCAATACCTTATGAGCTCGCGCCACTGTCTTTTGTATGACGATTTTTTGCGATCTCCGAGAAAACGGATAGGTATTTGTAGGTAACCTTGATACTGTCCATAGAAAACTATTTGCTGTTTGGAGGGGAGAACTCAATAAAGAGAGGAAACAAAAGACCCTTTACAATTAATAAATTCTGACCTTTCATATTTTCAATTAAAATATTGCACAATTTTTTCGAAAATTACCGCTATCTAAATGGCTTTTATATCTAAGCGAAATCTTTTTTTTCTTTCATTTGAGTATCTAAAAAAAAAATTCAAACTACAAATCACAAAATTACCCTTTTAGACCCTTCGGTCGCCATGGGTTAACATACTTTTTTTATACAAAAATGTGGGAAATCATATGCCAATATATATAAAAACTTGTGTTTTTCTTAAATCGTATAATTGTTTACC
>NW_023458565.1:6807412-6824948 GCF_013731165.1 Rhagoletis pomonella
CTCCACAATTTGCCAAACAAAGTAAATACCTCACAGAAAGAGTAACTTTGGGGTGGTACTGTACGTGGTCCGGGTGCTCATAATTTAAAGTTATACATAAAGGTCAAATTACCTGGGAGAGTGTCCTTTTTAAATCCTAGTTACTTAATTTTTTTGAAACCTGATCTTTATTTTCGAAAATAGAAAATTTCGCAAACGCATTTAACACGGAAAACTTGAAGTGCTCGTTGGCAGGTCTTAATATTTAAATTGTCGAAATTAAAAAAACAAAAAGATAGTGTTTACTTTTTGTTATTAGAACTGTGGGGTTTCTTGCTTTTTTCGAGGAAAACAATTTTTGGGCCACTCTCATACGCAATCAGTAACCCAAAAATTCTACGGAATATCTGTTAGAGAAGTTCTTTTTAAATTAAGTTACCTTTGAAGCCCAATATTGACGCTATTTGCTCCGCGACAGCTTTTGATCATTGATTTCTTAAATTATAATTATGTATACAATAATCTATGTCTGTTGGAGAAATTTTTTTCTTCCATGAATAGGAAGAGAGAGTTAGCAACATGAAATATGGCGAATAAAAAAAGATAATATGTACGTTGCGCAATAGGGTGGTCCAAAAATACGCAGGAAAATAAACTTTCTGAATTTTACTTGCTGCTACCCCTAGAACTGAAGAATATGGAAAATAAAGAGACTCGTACTTTTTGTTATTTTAAAATCGGATAATAAATCGCAGGGGCTTTGAAATTTTCCTCATACATTATGCTTGAGGAAAGTATAGTTTTTTTTCATAGAATTGCCACAAAATCATACGCATATTTGCTTTCAAAAATCTTCAAATAATAAAATTAATACTGATAAATTTTTTCGCTTACTTTACCACGCTTTTGGCGGAGTTTCTCCTTCATTGTGGTGTGGAGGGGTCACAAATTTTAAGCCGACTCCGAACGCTAAATAGATTTTATGAGAAGCTTTTTCATGCCAGAAATACACTCAGAGGTTTGCCCTTGCCTGGCATCCTTCCAGTGTTTTATTCGGCCGTACACTGCGAAGGTCTAACATGGACTTGGGCTACTATCCAAGAAACAAACGCATCTCTGCGCAACAAAATATGTGCGTCCAATAATGCAGGGAAAGTCCAACGTCGAAAAGCTGCAATCACAAAAGACGGCCAATTTATTTCCTAATCGCTTCTCATACCAGCTCTCAGAGAGCGCTCTTCAAAAAAACGACATACATGTGAGCAGTTAGACCGCATTTCCCGAATATAAACATACCAGGCGGCCTAGTGGCAGATGGCCAGCCACTCAGCTAAATGCTAAAAGATTTCAAAGCCACTTTCAACAGCACTAAAAGGAATTGCCTATATGCCGTAATATCTGAATTTTACATCCCCACGAAACTGACACGGTTGTGTAAAATAAAGTTGAGAAGGACCTCTTCGTTTTGAAACTAGAAAATATTTTGGTACCCTTTTTTTATTTTGGTTCACGTTTTGGACTACAAAAAAGAACCAAGTAGCAACCAGGCAATCAATTTCTACGATCTCTCGCAATAATACTAATAAATATTTGGCTCACACGCACATATTAAATTATCTTGGTTACTGCTACTTTCACCTATTTCTTACATGTACGTTAATAACTCTAATTTAAATGTTGTCTGCTTTTAGGCATCGCCTCGCCAACACACGTATTTCCGCCTCTTTGGTAAATTCGAGCACAAAAGCATCGACTTTTTTTCAAATCGCGAAAATGATAACAGAAAGGTTGTTATAACCCGGCACGTAAAAAAGGCGGACTAGTGAATCGAATTTCTAGTTAAATATAAGATCTTTATCGCCAAAAACGAACCAGTCCGATGGTAACTAGATCCTCACCAGTTCAAAATCAGTGAAGTGTAGTACTTTAAAAAAATCCTCTTTTATTTCACTTTTTTCAGTAGAAATCTATATCTAAGGTGACGAATTTAGAACTAGTCCGGAACTATCGAAAAAGGGATGCAGCGGGGGCTTGTTAACTTTACACAGATATGTGTTTGGCGGCTTTTTTGTTCAAATGCACTTTTATTCTTACATTTCTTACAATCATTCAAACAAATTTAATTTCAAATTGCAAAAAACATTTCTTTTAAAATAATTTAAAATCGCACACACGGAAAACCCCCAAAAAGATTGACAAATTAAGATACTTTTTTCTTTCGTCTGTCGATTTTAGAACTGTTTCGGAACTATGGAATTTAGGACTAGTTCGGACGATCGAAAATGGGATGTAGCGGGGTGCAATTGACACTTCCTAGGGTATCGCCACATTTAATTCGTCATTTGTTTGCATACAAAAGAGATTTATCGCGAACCAGTACTGGGTCTAAATGTACTAGAAGCGCATCAGTTCAGAACTAGAGATTTTCTCCACAGGGAACATCCAACGCATTCGCGCTACATAAAGGTTTACACACACATATCCAATGTGTGTATGTACATACATAGTATGCGTAAAAGACATGCCTGTAACAACATTTTTGCTTTGTTGTGAGAAACAACTTTGGAAGTATGGATGTGTTGTTTCATAACTTCAATTCATATACATATGTATGCATATGGTTGTCTAACAGCATGTACACAAGATAGTGTTAGACTTACATGATATAGCATATGTGAGCAAGTTCATGATTGTCACGCCATAAAAATAACAGTGTCACTAAAAGGTCAGTGGTTATCGAAACTTTTAATTTGAGTAAAATAATAATGGCCTTATTCATAAAAAATAAAATAGATTTATAGACCTCTATAAAGTGACATTTTCATACAAATTTTCGATTTATAAAGCAGTTAAAGTCTTCATTATTTTTTATGAATTTGAGTGTAAGACTTTAGGGAAGCTTTTGAGTTGTGAAATATCAAAAAAAGTGTAGTTTACGGAGCGTAGATTACGAATCTGTATTCTGCTTGTTTAGGTCAGGTCATTCCCCATTTATTTCTCAACTGTTTTCGGAGGAGTTTTCAAGGCTACCTTGGAATAGAATGGTTAGCTGGTAAATCTGACCTTCGAACAGTTTTTATATACAGAACTCCCAAGTGCGACGCTTACAAAAAATTAGTTCCTTTGGTTAATATTTCAAAATTCAAATTGAAAGCAATTTGGGTATTCGAAAAACATTGCATGCTTACTACCGCTTCCTCGACTATTTAGTTCTAAACTAGTTTGTGAGCCTTCTCTTCCCCTTGCTCCTTTGCTTCATACATTTCTATAAATGAATCACCACAGGTCACGCTATCTGCACAACACTGCCATATATCACTCTGAGACACATACATATGTAACTTATGTATACTTGTGTGTAGGTAGGTATGTATGTATGTATGCACATATGTCTATATATCCTGCAGTGCGGAAGTGTCATCATGAAATAAAGTTACTAGCTCATAGATAGTATCTAATAGAACAAGACTTGGATTGATTGCTTTGTTATGCGATGAGAAACACTGGATACTGGATACTAGATGAAGTGTAAAAAATTTGTATCTAACCACGAGTCGTTCATCTGTGCAAGACTCAACGTGCATGAACAAAGTACAAATGGTGTTGTTGTTGTTTAAGCAGCATCTGCTCACGGATCGCTCGGCTACAATTCGTGATTTTTTTTTGTCACTAAACTGTCTACATGGGAATGATTATGGGGCAACTGTCCACCGCCAATGACCCCTCCATTATAAAGTAGACAGTTGAAGCAGTTGTTCGCAGATTAAGAGGGGAACTGGTGTTGTGGCAAAAAGGAACGCATCTTGAACTACTTTTCGGCTGCAGAAATCTTCTGCAGGGTATCTGCATACATAAGTAAGGATGTGTTAAAGTGTGGGCGCAAATATGAAGAAATGCAAGAATTTGTGAATGAACTCGCAGTCAATATTAAACATGCCAACACAAAACTTTGCCAACTCATTGGTAAATGGAAAATCACCAGCAGTCAATAACTTTCTGAATATCTACATAGTCGTGACAACAATGGCATGTAATTATATTAAGCAACTCTGAGGAATGGAATCAGTGCAACAGATAAAAGCAAAAAGAGAAATGCCTAAGAAAATTTAAGAAAATATTTGTGGCAATTGTCTTTCACCTCACCACAGTCTTTCGAAAGACAAAAGTCTTCGTAAGACAGTTGTCTATTCTGGCAACTATCTTAAAAGCTCTTTACTGTCTTTCGAAAGACTAATTGAATGATCTGCTAACCAGGAGTTCTCAGCGTTATGCTGTTAATTTTTTTTAATTTTTTTGTAAATTAAATTAAAATTAAATAATATATATATTTCTCTTTAAAAAACAACAAAAGTAATAAATAAAAGAAATTTACATAAAAAGTGAGAATAAAGCAAAAATAATTAAAATAATATTTAAATTAATTAAATTAAAAATTAATTAAACAATTTTATTAAACAATTAAATGGTTTTAAAAATTAAATGGAATTCAAAGGAAATTGTTTTCTACTTAACTAGTTTAAAAGAAGAAAAAAATTTAAATAAAAAGGAAAAAAGTTCCGCCGACCGAGACTCGAACTCCTGATCTTTCGAACGGCATGCCTATGCTCTGCTCAATTGCCCATTGAGAGACGCGAGCTAAATTACATACAAGTGCTTTCTCTTAAAATAACTATTCACCACGAGTGGTGAATGAGAGAGCTTTCTAAGACTTTTGTGCTAGAATAACAATCGCCAGTTTGTCGCCCTACTCTAAAGAAGAACTCGGCGCCTTTTTTTGTTGTTACCGCTACCTCGTTAGCAAGCCTGTCTGCCTCTTCATTTCCTTCTATGACTTTGTGGCCCGGGTCCCAGGCGATATGTATCTAACATGTACCAAGAAAATAATGAAATCAGCTACCGTTTTCAGGATTTTTACATTTTGGGACAACTAAGAGCTCTAATATGCTTCCAATGGGGAAAATCAATTTTATTTATGATCCAACTAATCGAACATGGATAAATGTCGCATCAGTGATTGCGATTGGCAATTGTGGCCATCTAGATAAACTGCTAAAAATCAAACCTGGCCTAGATGAAATGTAAGTTGAAGATTTCATCCTCCAGCTTATCAGATCAAGATAGATAATCCTCACTTCTCTGTTGGAGAACATCCCTCGGTATTTCAAGCCGAGCTACAAGTTTTGGGTGGGTATTAATAAATTGAACTTTATTGTAACCTCTGCAACTAGTAAGCAGATGTTATCGTTATCAAATAAAGTACTTAAAAAAATACCAGGTGTCTATTTACTACAATGAAAAAATAGTTTAAGAGTTGATTTAAGCGGGACAAGATTATATTTAGTAGCCTTTAAAGAAAGACTTTTGTCAATTGTAAACAATTTATTTATCATAGTATTACAAATTTAATGCAATTTAAAATTAAATTTCATTCAAAATCATAGTTCAGTACTTGTTTCTCGTTTGTTGTTTAATTAGTTAAACTCCTTTAACTTTTTAATAAAAACGAAAACTTTATTATTTTCCACAAAAATATTAATATTCAGAGTGACATAATTTTAAAATCCATATCCCGGTATTAAAAGATGCAGTCTGCCTCCGTGTAAGAATATTGTGCACCAACATTAATTCAATTAAATTTTTCAACAGCCTTTGAAGAATTTATACCAACGTAGAAACTGTGTGATTGAAAGAGCTGCGAACAGCCACTGACAGCTCAGTTTATGGAAGGAAAAGGAAGTGGTGAAGCAAATTGCAAATTACATATCGTCGTTTAAAGTTAAAAACAGCGTATGTGAGGTTGCATGAATTATTTTCTAGGGAATAAAAACACTCATATATCAAAATGGTTCTCTTTTTTTATAAATCAATCGCATTTCTGGCTAGTAAATTTCAGGACGAATGGCTAAGGATTGAGCCAAGAGCTTGTGTGGGCAAATCCGAGGTTTGGCAGCCAATGTCAGTTACGCGATTTTGCAGAATGACGATACGCGGTTTTGTACTTCCAACTACGATATACATATGCATATCCCTGTGTGCAGCATTAATAAGCAGACAAGTTGCACAGTGGGGTAAATGGTGCCAAAAATTTAGACTAATTTTCCCTGCCTGCCAAGTTATATATAAACGATTTTTCAGCAGGGGCGGTAATCACTATGTAAAATAATTTAAGTCAACATTTAATCATTAGTGAGTTTTATTTTTTTCGCTCTAAATTAATAATTTTTTGCTTTTTTTTTGTCTGCTCAACGGAAATGATTATTATTCGATTTTTATTTTTAATGATTACTTTATGATATTTATTTAATTTTTTCGCTGAGAGATAATAAATATTACTGAGGATTTTTTTTTTATAGACTTATTCCTTTAATTAGGGTGTCGCTACCTCTGAAAAGGATATGGCGGCAACCGCTCTGGTATAGCTTTCAATTTTTTGGAATGATCATTATTCTTAAGTGAAAAAATAAAGCTCAATAATAATTGTTATCTTTAAGCAAAAAAAAAAATAAGAATCATAAAAATATCATTATTTTCGATCAGATATTAAAAAATTAAGTAATAATAATTACCTTTGAGCGAAAAATTAAAACTCAAATATTAATTATTACGTTTAATCTTTATTGGTTAAACTCGAAAAATAAAAACGATTGTAAATTGCAGTGCGACGTACGAAAACAAATACGTGGGTATAAATAAAATTGTTTTACGGCGATTACAACTTGTTGATTTTTTTGGTTAAAATTCAAAAAATTATAAGTATTTTCCGTCCGTTTTTTAGTTGACTACTCATGAAGAAGGAAAACATAATGTACTTGGTACTCTTTTGTTTTTTTTATATACATACATATGTAATTAAGAAGGATAAACTGTAGAAATCGTCTGGCTGACATTTTCGTCCCTACAAAAAATCTTGGATCATTTTCATTTGACCACTCATTATTTCGTATTTATCCATCGATTTTCTTCGTCAGTAACTTGATTTATTTTTTTTTTGGTAACAGAACAGGCTTTAGTACAAATGCAAAAATTTGGCACAGAACCTGTTATTTTTTAATTTTTCTTCTGTTAAGGTTTGTTTTTTTTTTAAGTTTTTCATTAAAAAATAAAACAAAAACCTAAATGATTAATTAATTTGTCAGAAACTGTAAGCCCTATTGGTGAGTGTATAAGTGATATATAAACGGTTTATGGAGAATTTCATTGGCTTTCATTTTAATTATTACAATGTGGTTTTTGCTCTAATTTTTTTTTTCATATGCCTTTCGAAAATGAAAGTTTTACTTCCAAAACCTAGCCTGCTAGAGCACTTTAAAGGCTCAAAATTGATCTCAAAATAAGCCAATATTTACCACTGTCTACGACAGAAACGAACTGATCACTTGCAATAATGAATCTGTCTGAAAATTTGAGATTTTTCTTTGAAACTGTGCATTTTTTTCTTTGAAATCGCTTCGTTACTTCTCGTGCTATAAGCGTTTTTTGGAAGCTCTAACAACTACAGCTACAACATTTGAGCAAGGCATCCCTACTCAAAAACAAAAAAAAAAAACAAAAACATTTAACAACCTTGCGAGCCTATTGCAAAGCAACGGTGCACAAGTAATTTGGAAAAAATTTGTTAACAACGCGATGCAAAGTTGTATTTATGTGCTTTCGTTACCTGCCAAAATCGTAACCGTACCTGGAAAGTGTACATTGCACAGAAAAGACAAAGAGATATATACACGCTTCTTATATTCTTTCCTACTTCATGTTGCAGGCTGTCATTGTTTCTCCTGAGCACAGGAGAAATACATATCAATGTACATAGCATGTGCATAAACCTTCATACTTATGTGGCGAAATAAAGATGCTGGTTTAGTTCATTGTGCAATTTCGTTTTGTCCTTTGCCACTTCTTTGACTTGAAAATGTTACTACATGAGGCATGAAGATGTGAAAGTTTGTATGTTTGGATGAACAGATTGGAATGAAATTTGGCACGTATATAGATAAGTAATTGGTTAGTATTTATATTAATAAAATATATATTTTCTGTAAAACAAAGGTACGTAAGATTTATAAAAAAAAAAATAATAGTGAATTACACCGTGCGATAAAATCCAAAGAGGGTCTGAAGACATTATATTCAGTATAAATCTCAGGGAAACCTCACACCAAAATCGTTCACAGTCCTTGCCAATTTTTTTAAATATAGCATTTTCAAAAGACTTATGGAATACAAAATCGAAAAGATGTTTGAATCCCCATTTCTATAAAATTTGTAATATAAAATTCGGGTATCCAAAAAACACGTACCGATCGATTTTCCTGAAAATTTTTCTACAAAACTATCGCTCACTATTGCACAACTAGTAAGCGTAGTTCGATAATGAGATATTAATGGGATCTATTTTATTTTTTTGGATTTTGAAATTAATGAAAAACTACATATTCGGTCCAATTCAACACCAAGAACTCTGACTCATACATTAAAAAGACAAAAATACTATATTATACAAAATTGCGCTGGGAAGTACTACGCTACGACTAATCACATGGAAACTGGTTTCAAAAAAAATTCTCTTAGTTTCTGACAAGCTTTCTAGAATTGTATTTTGTCCAAATATTTCACAACAACCATAATTTGCGACTTATGACGTGCCTGCCTAACTGCCTGGCGAGAACAAATAGGAAATAACTTTTTTTCATTTGATTTAAATAAAAGGAATATTTTTAATATGCATTGGTATCGACTTAAAAATAACAACGTCCCGAAAATTTTACCATTGAATAAATTCATAGAAATTTAAAAAGCATTTCAAGAAATAAACTACATTAGACGTCCTTTAAAAAAAGTGTATGAAGGACACAAGGATAAAATAATGGCCTGCCCTTTAAAATCAGGACGTATGGTCACCGTATGCATAAGCAAAGTGAGGGACACAATTTGCGGGCATGGCGTATGCGTAATATTTAATATGTTCGGCTGCATGATATGTATGTATGTATGTGCTTATGAAACTGTGCTCACATGCTACTACCACAATGAATATTCAGACGAGCACACGCTTTTAAGTGAATTAGTAGTGAGATTAATTCACTTATTATATAAATATGTGATTAGAAGACCGCGTGAAGCAGTGAATTTTCGCAGCTAAAGTAAAAGTTTAGAGGAATTCATACACACTTACATATGTATGTATGCATACATGGTAACGTATATGATTATATTAAATTTTGCGCCGAATATTACTTTGTTTAAAGAATTCCTGCTTCTATAGAAGGAGGATAATAGAGTTCTTTCTATGCGAAAATTTGCACTCAATAAGACTCAAACTGCAAATTAGATTAAATTTTTGTTGCTTAGAAAATAATTATAAACTGTTTTAAAATTGTGTGTCGTACTTTAGCCAAAGGAAATTAGATGAATTTGATTATTTAAATGCTTGCAAAGGAAGAAAGAAATGCAAATGGAACACTTTATGTCAGAGTTAGACTTTTAGCTATTCGTAATTGGAAGTAACATTACTTGAAGGGGCCACTGAAACTGAGCAAGATATTCACACTCGTTCGTCAAAAGATATGTATAATGCTCGCTGATTCCGAAAATCGAGTTAATTTTTAATTCTATGGATAAGTTTTCGAGATATTTTCAGATGTACATGGCGTATGAGTAACATTCTTACCTGCTCATTTTTCATACAAAAAATCTTTGCGCATTTTCATATGACCACTTATTACTTCTTTTATCCATCGATTTTCTTTATTATCAGCTTGATTTTTTTATAAAGGTACGCTCAACGTGAGTTGATACAAGTGGTGCCCAATTAAAATATGGGACGTTTGAAACCTTTATATTATCAGGAATAAGGGCTTTATCTTCGCTATAATCACTATTTTAAAGGCACAATAGGCAAAACAAGGCAAATATCTTAAAAATGTGTATAAATATATGGAATCAGGGAAAGCCTAATCGTGGACATTTTTAATCGAATATACTCTATCTCTTTAGCATAAAAAACGGCAAATTCCATAAAATCCATTCCCTGAGAATATCTGATATATAAATAGGCAAACCTATTTTTGTTACACCCCTTTTACGGCTGAATATACTTCTAAGGCATATATGTAATACTCCTATATTGGCAGTAAAAGCAAGTATCGTCCGAAAACACTACAGTACAGATATATCAATAAACACTTACAAAAGAAAAGGAACACATTCGTTTATAAATAAGCATGTACACCACACATACACAAAAACGGCACTCATGTACACAAAACCATACTCGACTGTCTCGCTTTGATTTCGGAATGCTTACACATTGGGAAGTTAGCTTAGAAATTCGGCATAAGTTAAATATAAAGCGAAAAAATCAATTCAAAAGTACCACCAATACAAAAGCCATACATATACATGGTTGGGGTGGAAATGCCTCCTAAATGTATGCTTCAATTTTGATACTGAATTAAATAAACGTGCTCCGGTTTAAGCATAAGATTTAGGGCCGGTTACTCAATGTCTGGTTAACATTAACTCCCCGGTTAAACATCGTTATCGACGTCATCGACTCCGTATAATGTGTTATGGGGTCGATCTCGCCGATAACTAGTCATCTTAAATTACGATGTATACAAGGAGTAAGGTGAAGTCGAATATGTAGATGAAGAAAAGCGTAAAGGCAAAGATTAAAACAAATTAAAGAAACCTAAAGATAAACACAAAGAGGAAGGTAAATTTTAATACTTATATAAAATAAGGACAAATGTGGGTGCGAATATGCAAATGAACAAAATAATGAAGATAAAGATAAGAATAAAGGTAAAAGAAAAGATAAAGACAAAAAATAAATATAAAGATAAAAAACGATAGAGAAAAATATAGATATGAGGAAAAAGAATAAACTGAGATATGTTATGGTATGTTCTGTTATGTTATGTTCAAGGCCGAAGAAAATAAGCAAGAAAAATCCATTTGAAGCGCTTAGATAAACACTAAAACATTGGTAAATATGCTTGTAAATATGCTCGCATAACCAAACAAAAATTAAAGCACAGTATAATGTTTTATTTTTATTCAGTTTATTTCAACTTTGGAAAAATTACAATGGACAATCAAGTGTTGATTGATATTCCCAAATAATAGAGATCTCCGTTGGACGTTTAATTTTTTTTTAAATATTCGTTAATCGCCATTTGAGATAAATTGTTTTTAATATTTTCAAAAACACACCTGCCTTTCCGCAGAGACAAACCATTGGTTTTAGATTTTTGTATCCAAGCAGAAATGCGATTGAATTTACGGGTTAATAAAAACAAAAACTATTTCTTTATGTTATTATTTGCAAATAGTTCTTTAGTTCGACGGAAAAACAAAAACGCCCAAGAAAAATTTATCGAGTCAAATTTTCTAGGCAGTACGATGTTCTTAAGAAATTTGATACGCTTTCTACTGTGATTTGATAAAGTTTTTTCGTGCTGAGTACATGGCACCCTTATTTTTATCAGAAATTTCCATTGTTGCGGATGGAAAAAATGAGGCAGCAGTCTGTAAAATATCAGATGTCAAAAATCCTTGGGCACGACTATTCACACGCAAGAAATCGATTTTTTCTTGATCGTTTCCTGAAATGGTTCGTACTTAGCATTATACATTGATATAAGCAAAATAAGCATGATCGTTAAAATTAAGCTTGGAAGCCCCGAATGAGCAAAATAAGCAATTCCAAGCAAAAGCTTTTCGGCCCTGGTTATATTATGTTATGTTACGTTATCTTATGTTATGTTGTGCCATCTTATGTTATGTTAAGCTCCGTTCGTCATTATGCTATATAATGTAATGATATGTTATATTTTGTTATGTTACGTTATCTGATATTATGTTATGTTATATTATGTAATGCCATCTTATGTTATGTTAATCTACATTACGTAATGTTACGCTCTGCAATGTAGTGATATGTTATGTTATGTTATGCTATGTTATGTTATATTATGCAATGTTATGTTATGTTATGTAGTGCTATGTATATGTTATATTATGTTTTGTTATGTTATGTTATCTTGTTCGACGCATTTACATCAACTCATCACAGCTCATTTCAAATCATATCACCTCAACCAGTGTTGCCGTTTTCACTACGATCGCTTCACTTGTATGGCTAGCACTTCCTCTTTAAATCACTTCACTTTTAAGCGACCAGAATTTACCAACAAATTTTCTTTTAATTTTACATATTTTTAGCAGATATGCATGTACATACATATACATATGGCATCAGACTTTATGTTGAACAATCGATTTTTATAGTCTTGGGTATACACTTTTATAGCTCATTCAATTTTAGTACCATGCTGTGCTAAGAATTCGCGTAAATTTTTGAGATTTTTTTTTTGTGGGGTGCGTTGCCCATTTTCTCCCATATGTGGAAAAAAATTTCGAACATAGATTATATGGAAGAAATGTGTAACACCGTCAGCAATTAGGCACATTTCACTTCGTTCGTCTGCGAAATACTTCGATTTTTCAAGCGCTTCGCTTCCCTTAAAAATTCGTTTGCGGCAACACTGACATCAACTCCTCTCAGCTCACCTCAACACACCACATTAAATCTCAACTCAATTCACCTCACATCAGTTCAACTCTCCTCAACTCCACTCACCCCAACTAATGTTATTCACATCAACTCACCTCAACTCAGCTCAGCTCACGCTAACTATGTAATCTCACCTCACCTGAACTCACTTCACATCACTTCTATTCACTTTACCTTAACTTAACTCACCTCAACTCTCCTCAATTTTATTGATTGATTTTTAACCGCTGGCTGGGTGAGCACTAGTTAGATTAAATTATTATTTTAAGTATATGAAAATGGCGGTATGGAGCAAATGGTGCCTTAACCTAAGTTTCGTTAGTTTTTTCTAACCTAACGACAAGGTTTAGCCATTTACCAACTCAATAAAAGCTGATTCCTGCTCTTTTACTACATAAATAAGGAATTTTGTTTAATTTAATTCCAGTTTGAAGAAGACATATTTGAGCAATTTCGTACAACCCACTCGTAGCTGCTTTTTGAATTCTACATGCAAATTGCGCAATACTCGCGGCAATGCAAATAAATAGGTACATAAAGTTTCATAAGCATAGCCCACACACATAAATGAAATCCAGCAAATTTTATTTCAAACTGGTCGAGTATAAATGCGAAAGCAAATGCCAAAGGTGACGGCAGCAAAACGCATTACGATGGGTTGTATAACAGAGATCTGTGAAATGGATAGGGAGCGCATGCATTTGTATATTTTAAGTGAACCATGTTGAGCTTTCTGTATGTAAATATATATAACATTTGGCTGGAAGCAGTTTAGTGCTTCATTTGCTTGCAAAATGCTTAAACCCATAAACATATGTATATGTGTATGTATGTAAATAGTGTACTCAGATACAACCAGTTTTAGAAAAGTGCAAATCATTTCAGGCGAAATTGCATTTCTTTTAAAATAGTTTTTGTATTAAGATTGCTGAGCGCAGACTCTTTCTGTGTTCTTTTACGAGTGGCATCATGCGCGTGTATTCGGAATTAAACTTTAGACAATTTTCCCATGAAAAAATTGAAATATTGATTCAGATTAAAGAATTTAAGAATTAAGCAAGCAAGAAGAAACATTTTCTAAGAACGGTATGCGCTTCTGATATCCCAGTAGAAAATACATACCCCTCCCTCTCATGTTAAACAAAAATATAACGACTTTTATAGTAGCACTAGCTTTCAGAAATGCAGTTTTACTAAATATATTTGGCTCCTAGTTTCGCGAATATATTGACCTTTTTTGCGTTAAATTTTTTTCAGTCAAAAATAAAAGTTAACTTTTAACTTTTATTTTTTCTATTGAAAATAACAGTGTACTATCGATCTTCATATTGTATCGCTTATTTTTCTGACAATTGCATAAATCACTAACACCTTGTTTATATGAAGCAATAAAACGTGTCCAGCTATTAAATTTGAAATTTTATATTTTATCGAAAAAATTTAATACAAAATTTAACTGATATTTTAAGCCGAAAAACTAAAAGCCAAATCACCGATAAAATAAAGATTAATCGTTGAAAAAAATTAAAAATATTTAACCTTACTTCCCTGTTTCAAATGAGTCGCTAATTCTATATTGGGAGTCAAATTTGATATTATTGAAGAAAAATCAAAGAAATAAATATTTCCACTCATATTAAAAATTCGAATTTTTATTCTTATTTTTTATTTGTGCACTTTGGACGCAATTCAATTTTTTGAGAATAATCCAGGCACAACTCTTTGCGACGTCAGCAACAGAAGTTACCATACTTATGTGCTTTCACGTCTTATCGACTCATGCCGCATCGCGCTCGCTTTTTCGGCTGTGCTGCCGCCAGCAAAAAATTGGTAATCGCTTTTAGTGGTAACGTGTTCTAGAAGGCATAGCGTTATAATGCCTTCGATTTTTTTTTGCTTCTTTTAGATATTCCCGGGTATGCAAATTAGAATGTCCTACAATATTCTTTTTATTTCGCTTCTTTGCTTCATTCCGGGGAATGCAAAGTAGAATGCTGCATCGTAGTCAGCTGAAAAATAGAATGAATATCCAAAAATTCTTTTTCTACCGTTACTTTCTGTGGAAATTTGTCTCGCAAAAAATCAATTTGCAGCGAAGTTGCAGTCAGTCAATGAAGTGAAGTACAAGAGTGAGGAAGTACAGTTTTAAGCTAAATTAAATATGCATGTATGTACATACCGATTTTTAAGTAAAATCTAAATACCTAAATACATACATATATGTATGTATAAAAACTGATTTTTATTAATTTTAATATTTTAAGACATTTTCTGATTTCAATTTAATCTAAATAAGTATGTACTTATCTAGGCATTCTACATTAGTTTCTCTGTAAGGCATTCTTTGTTCGCTTCTCTGGATTCTGTTTATCCATGCGTTCTCCCTTTCGTTTGAAGGTAATGCTGCGGGTAAGGGCTTACGGCCAATGACATGCCCATGTTAAAGTAATGCCTTCTTGAAGCGAAAGGGTAAGCGATTCGCATCGCCTAGCTCGTTTCCACTTTCGTTTCTGTGGTAATCGTTTTAGCAGTGTGGAAGCTGTTGACCGCGTTGAATGTGCGGTTTGACGAGATCGTGTGCGACAGTTTTCAAAAATAAACGCTTTCGTAAAATTTACTCAACATTATACTCGCAACAATCTCTTAAAATTAACTGAATTTTTTATGGAATTTTTGAGAATGGGCGTGGTACCGCCTACTAATAACCATATAACTTCATCTCATTAAGCTGATTGTGATACCGCTAACTCTCTCTTGAAAATTTTGACAGAAGTGTGACGTCATAGCAGATTTTCTTTATTGCCTGCGTAAAAAACATATACAGATGTTGAAAAATGGTAAACCCCCTTCTTACCTTGTAACGGTGGTTTTCTAAGAGGCCAAAAACCTTTCCCAGTATTTTACGATATATATTTTTTTATAAAATTTTTTTTTTTGGTTAAGTTTGTTCTTTGGCCGTTTAATGTAATCTTTTTACTGTCTTTTTTGTTAACTAGGCCTAGGGTAAATAAAACAATTAGATGGCTTATGTTTCATTTTGTTTATTACTGTCGATATTTCGCCTTAATTATAAGGCCAACCTGGCAAAGCCAAAATTTCCCGAAGAAGCCTTCAGATTTAAGGCGGAATATGGACAATAATGAACAAAAATAAATATAAGACATCTAATTGTTTTATTTACCCTCGACCTAGAGATCAAAAAAACAATAAAAACTAAAGCGTTTATGAAAAAGTGAATGGAGGCCAATAATATGTCTTCACTGGAGCTTAACCACATAGTTATGGCTGTTAAGTTGGTTATCCCGATAACCCATATGATTTAGCGTCGTTTTGTTATATAAAAATGACAGCACTTAACCATTTCACTGAGAGGTTACAACAAAACAACGAAAAAAAAATTGAAAAAAAATTTGATAGTTCACCACCGGCTTTCAGTTAAAAAAAAAAAAATAAAGTGAAGCCAAATTTCACTTATAGAAAGAAACTGGTTCATAAAAATTAGTCGATAGAGTAACTTCGTTATTTTTTGGATGTAGAACTTGGTGGATGCAGAACTTCATTCACATTGTTAAAAAATATATGTAGAAAGAAATTTATATAAAGTAGAAAAGCTTTAGGTCCTATACCTCTTTAAAAAAAAAGGTCCTTTAGATATATTCTACTTTACAGAAAATACTAAACACTTCCTAAATATGCAACATATTCTTCTGAAATTGCCTCGTGGTCTTATTTTTGCATGCATAGAAAATATTTAAGTCGCACAATTAACGTCGAAAGCGAAAATAAAAAATTCAAATCTAGTACAGAAATTTTTATTTTCGAAGCGATTTACTCCTGAATCGACTTTTAGGAGTCCGAATACTGTTGGCTACATTTGAACTATTTTATAAACCTAAAACTGCAGTGTGGACTGAAATATTTAGTTAGTAATTGGCTAAGTTCGACTTAAAATGCTTAACTTTTTGGTGGGGACATGGTATAAAAAAGGATATTGATTTTTTTTTAATTTCGGCAATTAGCAAGGTTTGCAACCAAATGCGGTAAATATAAATTTTTTAATCAAAGGAACCGATGAAAATACAAATATATAAAATATTGTTTTGCTTTTAGGCCTTTCTTTTAAAAAGACAAAAGATCGTCAAAATTTAAAAATTTATATGATATATTGTAAAAAAAACGGCAAAGGGTTATACCAGAATTGCTCGTTTAAAGTAATAATTAGCAATGCTACTTGCACAAAACATTTTAATTAAAGAGCTCTATGAACATATATTGATGAATGTCTATCTGCATTTCTTTAATGTGATTTATTCAGCGTCCTTCCGTATGGCTCTTTGATCTAAAAAATCTGTTTTAATGTGGCACATATTTATATCAATTATTTTTACATACATATGTATTTATAAAGTATATGTTTACATATTTATTTGCTGTTCAAATGTTTGCATATTGTATGCAATTAAACTCATTGTAATTCATAAAAAATTCTCGCTTCATAAATTATTACCACAAATACCATATTTAAAATATTTACATACATATATGCATGAAACATTAAAATTGCCGATAATTAAATTTCTGACACCATAAAATCAAAAAGCTAATGGGTTGACCGCAATCAATGCACGTACTACAAGCGCCAATATTTAATGCTATGCTTTTAATATTAAAAAAAAACGCTGGATACTCATGTTCATATGCAAGTACAATACATGTATTTAAATATGTATATACATTAACTTAAATTACGCGAAAATAAAAATTACGCATATTTGTGGTTGTTATGAGAGTCTAATTAAATACTGTTAATAAGCCAGCAGCGCTTGAATATTTATTTATGCAAGCGCACTAAAAACAATTAGGGGTATTAATGCTTCTTACTCATACGCACATATACCTAAATATTAGTTGTTTAAAAAAAAGCAAAAATTTACAAAACGTTCTTCTAGCAAATGTGCTATGCGTAAATTTATTTATAGTTAA
>NW_023458565.1:6824958-6856503 GCF_013731165.1 Rhagoletis pomonella
ATTTACTGGGTGGTGTGATTTTTTGTTTACGGAAAATAAAACCCCAACTTTTATGAATAAACAAAAAGAGAAGAGAGTTTCTGAAAACTTAAGGTTTTTTGATTTCATTAAACATTTGTAATAATACACGACCGATTTAAATTAAAACTTTTAGATTTTCAACTAAACAAAAATAAACTTTATAAAATAGATATCACATTTTGTTTTAATGAAATTCTGGTTCATTATTTTTTGTTGATTGCCTCAACTTTAGCACCTCCTGAAGCATTTTTCTAAGAAACCTTAAGTTCTTAAAATACCAGGGTAAGCTGGGATTTCCATTTTATTAATTGTTTTATTCAAATTGATTTGGGAAATTATTATTTCTGCCTTTGGTGCCTAGAATGCAAAGGACAAGGGAAACCATTTGTTGGCTCTTTGTAGTTACCTTTTATCTTAAAAATTGGCTTACAAACAAATCGAAATAGAAATTTTAATTTATGCGTTCAAATTGTAAATATGGAAAAACTGTAATTTGTACTAGGAGAAGCTGTAAGCTTCTCTACAAACTGTAATTAATACTTAAAACTGTAAATTGAAAGCCGCTTTCGACATCAAGAAAAACTTGTCGCGGTGTCTGAATTTGATTTACCTTCGGAACTGATACGGCTCCATTAAAATTAGGAAGGACTTCTACGAACCATTCGGTTACAAAGTTGCGACTTCTTTGATCTGATGCAGCAAAAGATAATAAGAGCTGCAAAAATGAATCGCTCTAGTCCAATCTTTTTTAGGAGCGTACGAATTCAACGTTTGTCCTGCCTTCCGCTAGTTAGATATGGAAACAAATGAAATATGTCTGGAGGGAAACGAGTACAAGATGAAGTACCTGCTGTCAGCGAGCAAATATACGGCGCACTGGCATGCACGTACATATCTAATTGTTGACAGTTTTAATTTCGAACACTAAAGGGTTTCTTTATTTGAGAGCCAGCATTAACACCAATAATAATGTCAGCCTTGAAATCCAACGGAGAATCACTCTTTCCAACAACTGAACTGAGTAGGCAATTCAGGAGTAAATTCCACTCTTGTCGTACAAAACCAACACTCTGTAAGTCACTCGTCATGTCTGTGCTGGTATACGATACCGAAAAATGGACCACGACAACATCCAATGAGGCGGTCTTTGAAGGATTCGAGAGAACGATTTCGCGGAAATTTTAAGGGTCCTTGCGCGTTGCCGACAGCGAGTACCGAAGACGATGGAACGATGAGCTGTATGAGCATTACAACAACATAGACATAGTGCAGTGAACTAAAATTCAGCGGCTTCGCTGTCTTGGCCATGTCGTTCGAATGGACACAAACACTCCAGCAGTGAAAGTATCAACTCTGAACCCACTGATGGTAGCGAGCAAGAGGAAGGGAAAAACTTGATTTCGCTTAACATTTCTATTTGGCATCGTTTGGTACAGAACTGAAACACAGACGTGGTTAGTTGAACTCAGCGGTTACAGTTCCGAGCAAAGGGCAGAAGAGAAAGGATAGGAAGAGCAAGAAGAAGAATTTCTGCATTCAGAAGTTCCTCGCTACCGGTTGTAATGCTGGTTACTTAAGCATTTGTTGGCATGCGATTTATCGGATGTTACAGGCGAACGAAGTTACGATTTGGGTTCATATTATTGATAAGTCCTATCTAGCGAATTCGTTTCCTAATATACCCTTATGTCCAGGTATTGAAAAAAAATACTTTCTTTATGAAAATTGTCTTGGTTAATAGAATAGTTTGACGTTATCCTGCTCAACGAAAGTGTCCTCTACAGACCCCTGCTCTCAGTTAGACCCATTCGAAAGGATTATTATTTAGGGGGTTGGGATATTAAACCAGCTTATATATTCAGTGAATTACAACTTCTCCGACTCACTCAGATTCTTGACAAATTATGAATTGAAAAATAATTTGCATACGTTATGGTTCAATTAACCAACATTGTGGCATTTATGTGGATGAAGTCAATGATTTGCATACATTTCACCCACATGGCGTATGAGTGACATTTCACGAATTGATTGTAATCAAAAAATTACGCAGCTGCGGTACAATGAAACGTAAAGTGAAACGAGTATGTTGTAAATCACTTTGGTGAAATTTTACTCGCACTGGTGTGTTTTTTTGCAACTACTCCTTTGGTATTTACTAAAAGGAGCAAAAGGCATTACGCTGCTATAAACGCTTGATAAAATGATAAGCACTTTGTAGTTACACAATTGATGAATGCAACTACGAGTATTGTCGCACTTGGCAATCAGGTGCATGAAAACTTGAATAAGATTGTGAAATCTGCATATTATAATGTTCATGGAATATAAAAAGCTCGTAAAATTTATATTTCTTTAACCAAGTACATATACATGCACCGGCCCAGAGCTCTGCCCAAAATTTGCTTAAAGTTTTAAAATTGGGAGTTCATAAGGTCGCTGATAGTGAATCTGAAATCAGATTTTAAAAATTCAAAATGGGAACTAATAACCCGCAATCAATAACTGCCACTCGTGGCTGTCCTCGGAGGGGGAGTTTTATCGGCCCTACTATGGACACTGCTTGTTGACGAACTCCTGGAAAATCTAAAAGGCAATGGATTAAAAGCATATGGTTAAGCGTATGGCA
This sequence comes from Rhagoletis pomonella, assembly GCF_013731165.1. Lineage (NCBI taxonomy): Eukaryota > Metazoa > Arthropoda > Insecta > Diptera > Tephritidae > Rhagoletis > Rhagoletis pomonella. The sequence goes on from NW_023458565.1 coordinate 6,827,609, forward strand.
TAGTCATCTACGTTGTTGGCTGGCCTGAGAACACTAACACACCAGAACACGTTAAAATTAACTAAGGACATGTGTGCTGAAAATGGCTTGTCAATAAACCCACAGAACTCCACCATTGTCCCATTTACCAAAATAAGGAAAGTCAAATTAGCTAGACCCACCTTGGTAGGGTAAGACTTGGGGAATATCACCAAAGCTGACATATTGGTCGCAGCACTGGCCTGGTGGCCTTATGGCTGCCCATTACGAACAGCATGAAAAGTGGAAATATTTGGGATAATTTGGACGCTCTAAAGCCATTTCTGGATGATCTCTCTATCAAGCCCACGGACATCATGACACCGAACATCCTTCTTCAAATCTTACAAGGACAGAATTCCTTAAAGGGACTGCTGTGAAGCGATAGTTACTATGATTGGCAAAAGATAGCAGGTGTGGTATACTGACGGATCGAAGATGAACGACGGGAGTACTAGGGCAGGCGTAGTTGGACCAAGATTCCATAAAAGTCTGCCAATGGGCATGGAAGGCCTTAGTCTCTTTTAAAACGGCATCAAGGGTTGTAGACAGCTGCATAGCTCTTTTCCACCACCGATCCGACAAAAGTGGAACACTCTGGTGGGCTTCCTAGGCATAAAGGGTTTGAAGGCAACGAAAGGGCTGATGGTCTCGCAAAGCATGGAGCACAAATGCGCTTGCAGGATCCCGAGCCTTTCTGTGGGACATCGAAAAGATACACTGCAGAACTACTCAGGAGCTGGGAAAAATATTAGTTTTTAGCCCACTGGCGGAAGTCTAAGGGGATGAAATAATCAAAAAAATCATAACTTCTTCAAGGAGGAACCGCGAAAGACTCCCTGAACTTAGCCGGGAGGGTCTTAGAGCTCTTAAAGGTTACCGGACAGGTCACAACCACCTAAGATACCATTTGCACAAAATACCTTCAGGTAAATACAGTAACTAACGGCTTTTCACTACCACCCGTAACCAATATGTCGGAATCTGACGTCACCCAGGTATTTGATTGACTATAGCTAGACGGTGTTAAGTTAAAAATACAAATGCTAATTCCACAAAGCATCCTAGGGGTACATCTTGACAGGCGACTTACCGGCGAAACCACACAGAGGCTAACACTACTCATCTTAAGTTGAGCTAAGCAAAAGCAACTCACGTGGTATTTCTTTCCAGCCGAGTTGTAATATGTTTTCGGGACCAGTTAAGAAAATACTCCTCACATTTATGGGATGTAAATATATATAGATTAGATTAATAAGATTAACTATAGATTTTCAGTACAAAAACTTCCTATTCTGAATTAACTACGCACTGTGAATTTGTCCCAAAGATTCCTAATTCATTGGTAGGATCTTAATTAGAGCAGATTCAATAAATAAAAGTCGAATTTAAATAAAAACATCTTTTAAAGCATATTAAATTAAAATTGTAAATATTTTCCATTTCTTGACAACTCTTTTTCAATGCTGCTTTAATTTTTTAATTGCAATCCATTCGCGCTAGCAAGTTCTTATTCGAAAAAAGCATAACAGTTTCATTACCCCAATTATCAAATAAAAATAAATAAATAAAAGCATCGGTACATTCTAAAATAAATAAACATGTTTTATTTGCATTTGTACACAAAAGGAACACGTGTTGGTAGCGTAACATTCACAGATGCATCTTCTAAGCAAATGTATTCACCAAAAATTGTTTGTAAATATGTATATTTGCATGTATTTATGTACATAAGTACATATGTATATTTACTTTATGAATTGTCTGCAAGACATACATACATATACTCATACAAGCGCAATTATTGCCACCTGCTTGCACTTGCTTTCACCTTTTTCGCGGTTGTTGAGCAATTTTGAGGGCCCAATTAAATATGCACACAAATTCGTGGGAGCTGTCGGGCAAAATTTGCAAATTACATATATCTTTTATTTACTTATTTAGGTATTTGAGCGTGAGCTACACGCAATGTAAGTGGATTTGCAAATTTTACATTAAATTATATTTTAATTTCGTGATTATTACGTTGAACAAGATTTAATTTCATAATGCGAATTTAACTACCGGAACGCAACCTATTGCTCACCAAGACTAGCTAATGTTAATTTACAGAGGATAAGTGTGAAACGGATTTTTATGAGCTTAAAAACTACATATTTAAAGAGCAAAAAATAGCAAAAAATACGAAAAAAAGCAATAAAATTCGGAAACAGTGGCACTAAAAACCGAAAAATAGGCAAAAACATATTCATATTAAAAATAATGTATGTATGCTTTATTTCTAGGATAAGCAAGAAACCGAATTATTTAAGGTTAAAAGTGAATTTTAAATAAAAAATTTCTCAAAAATAAAATTATAAATCTTTGGGATTTGATACACATCAAATATACAAGGTATCCTCGACCACATTTCCAAATGGAGGAAAAAAAGCGGATGGTTTACTATTACTTCAATTAGATTGACAATGGAAAAAATTGTGCTACTCTTTTGCAAAAAAAAAATTTTATAGAAAAATCCCCGTCTCAAAAAATTTTCCCATATGCTTCTTCATCTAGTTAACCAATTGTTCGAGGATGACTAAAAATTTGAAATTATCCAGTTAGATATTTTCGTTATGACAGGTAATAATAAAGAACTTCTAAAAGGTCTATTCTGCACGTTACCGAAGATTTTGTGACCGAAAAATTTTATTACCAAAAAATTTTACCACTTCTTGTCACCACGATTCTAGGTACGTTGGTAATGCAGTGAAAATATTCAGCAACTCAGCTATGAAGATTTGTGGAAACTCCTGTACTGCATATTTCACGGGACAATATTTTGTTACCAGCTTATGAGATGGTAACCAAATTTACCGGTTACAAGAGAGCTCAGAATGCGAAAAAGGTTTAAAAATTGACAGACACTTTAATTACCCGTTACAAAATTTATGTTACCAGCGCAGAATAGACCTGTAAGGATGAATTTCATACGTACATTTTCATAAAAAATACGAAATATCAGCACAAAAAAAAGTTACACAATCAGCCCAATATGGCAAAAAAGAGCTATGAAAATGCGATTAAATTCTAAATTTTTCATGCTTGCATTCACCTCGCAAATTCTATGCCAGCAAACTTTGGCTGCGCATTCATTACACATCCAAATGTCAGAAATGCAAATGCACGATGCCTGAGGGACAACCGCATCAGTGATAATAGTGTACTACATGCCTGCGTATGTATGCACAAGTTTGAGCAGGTGTCTATAAATATTTGGCATTTGTGTAGTTTCAAAAGTAGCGTGTTATGCATGTACAATGTGCATAGATATACGTAAATACGCACTTACATAGTAAATGCTGAATAAGTTTTAGAAACCACAAGCAACCCCAGCGATAGAAAAAGTTGACGACGAAAGCTTTAAACAACAACTGTCCTTGAGACAAAGAAATGTGTCTGTGAGAAAATTATTTGCTATTTTCACACATTTTAGTCACTTTCTTATTGGATTTGCATTTTTTGATTACCATTCTTAAAGTGAAATGCAAGGCTTAAAGCAAATCAAAGCTAACTTTGCCTGTAGAAAATGGATTTACTTAGCTTAAGCCGAAAGCCAAAGGCAATCGTTTTATATCACCAAAATATTTATTTAGATGTTTAAATGACAACTGACTTTTGAAGTTTTTATAAGTGCGAAGTGCGATTATGCATATGAACGAACGTACATATATTCTGCAAAATTGGTACAATGCATGTTATTGAAAGTATTGCACCAGCTCTACTCTACTCTTCGTCTTTGGATACCAAGAAAGTATTAGGCCAGTTTTCATTTTTGCTGATTTTCAGAATCTGCAATCGGTTCTATATAAGAATGGGATAGTGGCATCTGTTGAAAAAAAAAGAAAAATTATACAATTTTGTCACCCAGTCTAATACATTAAGAGCTACTGAACCGTATTAATCGTGCATATAAACACGGGATTAGTACACACGGTTGTTTCATGCAACTCTTTATGAAGTAAAACATTAAAATAGTTATAGAAATTACATTTAGACTGAGCTGTATAATAAAATTAATAGATTTTGGCTTTAGACCTTTTTCCATGTTTATTAATTTCAAGAATTGTCACATGTACTGTCTCAATTCTTTTGTTGCATATAAACACTTGCATTTCAAGCGAGCTACACTGACACGAGTTTATTCGACACAGTGTTTGATGCCATATAAACAAGGCATTTTTTTTTGGTTATTAAATGTTGACGATTATAACATTCTTTAACAGATATATGAATTATTTGTTAAACAAATATGAAATTAAATAATTTGAGCGAAATTTTATTACAATTTTAAAATATATTTACATTTTAATGTTACGGGCTCGATTGCCGTCAGACGCAGGATGTTAAATGATAATAAAAATGTTTATTTTATGTTTCCGAACTATGAACAAGCATTTATGAATTGCAGAACGAAATCGGTGAAAGAATTTTTTTAAAGTAAGTAAAAAATCTCTTGGCGGCAAATCATATCACTTTAAAGTTTATTGTCTATTTACGCTTCCATAGTAAAAATGAATACATATTTTTTCCAATTAACTATTGTTAATCCATACAGCTACGAAATATTTAAACAATGAAGAAAAAGAGGTGGCGGTCACTTCCGCATGCTTATCTAAAAATTTTCTTTTTTTATTGTGACACTCTTACAGCAAGTGAGCGATACCTGTTATAGTCTGAAACAAACACGATTTTTTTTTTCTCGGTGTACACTTAAACGTTCATAGAATTGTTTCCTTCACTGTGATTGCACATACCACACCACCACTCCCATACATTTGCTTTTCACAATTCATCACAGTCACTTAAATACGATAAATGTCACTTGCAGTCACTTTCATTTATAAATATGTACATACATACATATATACGTAGTACTTACATACATTTGTTTTGGTATTAGCACTGCGAACTTAAATCAAAGTATGACAATTGACACTAAATTCTGCACGAAAACAAAAACCCAAAAGCTGCGGGTGCACAGTTAGCAGCACTGTTGTTGTAATTAAGTCATGTATCTGTGGGAGTGTACTGACTGGTAAGGATATGCAACATTTGGCAAATATGTAATCGCTGAAGCAGAACAAATATGCCAGCACTTAAACCAGAGTTAAATGATTTCGTAAATTGCGAGATAAATCCAATGGAAAGTTTTACTTTTGCGAAGATCACTTTCTAAGCGACAGGAAAGCAGTGGAAGTAAAAATGCCGTACTGACTCTAATGGGCATCATTGCTCTTTTATTTTCTGTTGCTGCTTATAATAGCGTAATCGTAATTATATGCATATGCTTCTTATATGTATATACATAGAATACGTCTTACGTTTCGATATGGAGGCTATGCTCAAATGTTGTAGTTGCAATTTTTAGAGCTTCACAAAAACGCTTATTGCACGAGAACGTATGTGTGTGTAGGTATTTCGGCTTATGAATAATAGATGGCGCAATATTTATAAAAGGCAAAGGTGAAGGGGAATATGTAGATGAAGAATATGATAAACACAAAAGTAAAAACAAAGATAAATACAAAGAAAAATATGAGCATGAGGATACCGATAAAAGTAAGGATGAGGAAAGAGAAAGAAAAATTAAAATAAAGGTAATTATAGAGAAAAGGGTATAGACAGTGACTCAATCTGGGGACTATTTTGGGATTTTAGAAATTTTCGGAACTCTCGAGACTTATAATCGACATTTTATCGATTTTGTTATCGATTTTGCTATCGAAATTTTTATCGATATTGTTATTGATTTTGCTATCGATATTTTTTTATCAATTTTGGTATCGATATTTTAGTCGATTTGGTTGTCGTTTTTGAAATCGATTTATTTTATAGATTTTGCAACTGATTTTGTTATCGATATTTTGATCGATTTTTCTATCAATAATATTATCGATTTTTTTATCGATTTTGTTATCCATTTTGCTATCAATATTATTATCGCTTTTGTTATCGATATTTTTTTCTTAGTGTGCGCTTTCGTTTTTGACTTGGATGTGATCTTAACCATACCACGTATTCTACGTTTAAATTTAGCGGCTGTGTCTCTGATGCAGCCTGCAGACCAAGCCGAAGGCGCTGGACTGTTCCTTTTTTTCATATGGTTTAAGCAGCTCAAGTAGGGACAGCTGCAAACGAATATAGGCCAACCAAATGACTATAACTTCCTACATGTCCACGTGAGCGCCAAAATCCGTCAGGTTTCAATTGGCACAGTGCCGAGAAGATGTTTAACTCTCCGACTACTGATGACTTGAAATTGAGGCATCCAATCCCGGACCATTTTGTGAATCCCGGGATTTCGGGATCTTAAATTGGTAATCGCGGGAACCCGTGATATTTCGGGATATTACTACCATTAATTAAAATATGCTAACAAACTTGTTTTGTAGTCTTCCTTTGGTGCGAATACTAGAAATAAAAACAAATTTGTGCTTCTAAGCAAAGAAACATAAATGTCTTTATTTTATATCAGTTTAAAAATCTAACTACAAACTGAATAAACTAAAATCTATGGAATCGAAATTCATTCATATTGCAGTCGCAGTCATTTTTAGAAAAAGTAAAAAATAAGAGATCATCTTTACACTTACATATAGTATTTATACACATACATATATATGTAGTAATATTAGTATGAACCAGTATGCGAAAATTCCAGTTCATGAACTTATATTTAAGGATAAAAGTCATACCAGTTCTTTATGAACCATAATTATACCAGTTCCTCATAGAAAAAAGCAAACTAGTTGGTAAAAATTCTACTTCGAAAACTGATATTAAATGGGGAAGTCATACCAGTTCGTCAATGCTATAATTATACCAGTTCTCCGCAGTGAAATGCCAAACCAGCCACTATAAATACTAGTTCATTAACTAGTAACTATAGGCTAAAGCGTTGGACTACAATTTCGGCGATTTCGAACAACTTATGCGATCAGCGACATTTGACTTTGAATAGCCACAACCAAACCTAAAATGCGGTTAATTGCTTTCATCACAAATGTCGGCTGTGGCGTCGAGTGAAGACGTGGAGGTTGTTAAAGTAAAGTAAGTAAATTAACTTAAATAATTATATCAATTCAAATATGAAATAAAAATTGTACATAGATTTAATTTCATTTGGAAAAAACCTAAATACTCAAATACCATAAAAAATCAAAAGAAATAATTTTTTGTTCTTGTCATTTTACTTTACTTTTTCTACTGGTAGCGTGCTGATGCAGGAGCGGACAATTGACATCTACTATGACGCCGCCATGTTAAAAATACCAGTCGCTAACCATGGCAACTTGTCATTCACTTCTATATAAGACGGTATTACTATACTCTTTATAGTATTAGGACACAATATTTAGTAAATCTGCGTTTTTGTTTTTTTTTTTACCAGGAAGCCAGGATTTTATCACAAATAAACATGGTATGCAATGCATACTATGCATATACAAATTTGCGAATACATTTTTTTCATATACTATTCTTGGGATAGTCTTATGGGCAGGCAAAATTGTTACTCATACTCCATGTACTCGGGCGTATGAGTAACATTTTCTACGGTAAAATTTAATATTACAGGTCCGTAATCTACGCCCCAAAAATAAGTTTACGTGAAGGAAAAAATTTAAAAAAAAAATCACACATACACACATCGAAATTCTCTATGAAAAGAAATACTTTTTTAATTTTCATTCTTGACAAATTTTTCATATACAAATCTTTAATAAAAAAAAAATAGTGTTTGAAAATATGCTATCTCAATAATTTGAGTTATGAATTTTTTTTACACCAAAGTTGAAAAAAATGAGTACATTACAAATTTAAAATTTTTTTAAATTTTGAGTATGCAGTTTTGTAGCCCATTAAATTTTGTACAACAAATTGCAAGCTTAAAGCTATTGAAAAATTTCGTTTAAATTTTAATATTTTTATGCTGACGGCTTTTTGCACTTTTTTCTTATGGAACAAAATGCGCAAAACCGTTTTCAAAGAAAATTAAAAAAAAATTGCGCCAGTTTTGCGATCGCTTAAATTTTGCCCTTTGTTATTTTAAAATTGACTAACATATTAAAAAAAATTCTAAAAAAAAAATAAAAAAATTTATAAATTTTTAATGTACTCATTTTACTCAACTTCGGTGTAACAAAAAATCATAACTCAAATTATTTTAGAGTGCACCCCGTAATACTATACTTAAATATTACGCAGTACTCAGAGTTACCATTGAGATTTTTATTTTTTAATTATTTTTTTGAGATGGCATATTTTAAAAAATAATTTTTGTTAAGAATAAATTTTTAAAATATTTAAAAATTTTTTTCTTGAAAAATTTTAAAAATTTTTAAATATTTCTTTTCATAGATAATTTTGATGTGTGTATGGGCGATTTTTATAAAATATTATCCTAGCCCCCCGTTCTCGAGATATTTGGAAAACTATTAAATCGATTTGATTTTGTTTTTGTGCAGCAAAGTTTTTAAAAATGTATTAATCAAGCTCAAATTTCATATTTATTAGTTATTTATGTTTGTCCATCTACTCTAAAAGTTTGAAACAAATACATGAAATGTGAACCCCATCCATTTTGGAGTTATAACTCAAGCTGCCCCATTAAATACTCGAATAAGAACTTTAGCACATGCTTCTTTAAATCGAATCATTTAGGGCAAAGCGCAGATTTTCGGCCCTATTATGATTGTCGATGACGATGTTGCTGTAATTTTTTCATGAAAAAATATCCCTCGTAAGTTCAACTCCTGCTACGCCTACCACTGTATTTTTTCGAGGAATACATTTCCTTTGTCCCTTTGTTTATTTTCGTTTTACTTAGTTCACTTTTTTATGTTTACTTTTCTTTTGACACGTTTTCTTTGCGTAACGTTTGTCAAACAGTTTGAATAACACTATAGCAGAGCAAAGTAAGATTTATGATTACATCGAAACACGTGTTAAATTTTTTGCCGATAGAATAAAAATTCCCACTACTTAAAGACAGAAATCGAAAGAGGAAAAAACTATAGGAAAGAGGCTGATGTACACGGCATCGCAGCGTGCACGACTTTCACAATTTAAAGAATAATGAATCAATCATAATGGCCTACGAGTCTGGAGCTAATTCTGGGCGCAACAAAAGTATGAAAAATAACCAAAAATAAAAAATTGTTGACAACAATCCTCTAAATTTGCGGTGTGTGCATTGATGTTGTCACACCAATGTACCATGGGTAATTTGATCAGTTTGTGGCTGGTATTTGATAAAGAAAACTTCAAACCAAAGGACGGTGTCTTATGTTTTTTTTTTTAATGAACGACATCTGCTTAGCAGGTGGTCAAAATCTTTGTCTGTTAGTGAGATATTGCAATCGATTCTGTGTTAGGTCTTTTTTTTAGCTATTTTAGAACAACCATATTTAAGTTAACAATAATTTAAAAAATTAACCAAAATAAAAAAAGTTGAATCAAGCGTGCAAATTGCCAATCACAGTCTCGCAGTAGCATCAAAAAAATGTATCGCAGTACTGAAATGCAAATCAATATTTGGGAAGTCAGCTCTTTTGTTATGTAATTTGGAAAAAAAAAAAAATTTCGGCTGATTTTTTACATTCTTCGGCAAATCTTTAGCTTTACAGTCGGATATAAACTTAAGATACACTTGTGATCAGCTAATTAAGCCAGCATTATTTTGATCAATTTTAGATATTTTTCTTTTGTTTATTTAATGTTTATTATTTTTCTATAAAAGTCTAGCTCATTATATCACAAACACCTTATAAGTCCAGATTTCAAACTAATCAAGCTAATTTTCAGCTAGATTTTCAACTTTTTATTCAGATTTTTTAGAATTTTTTTGAGTATGCAGTTTAATAACCCATTAAATTCTGGGGTAATAATGTTCAAGTCTTAAGCTGCCCAAAAATTGCGTCAATTTTTAACAATTTTTTTTTTTTTACTTCATGAGCATTTTTTCATACAAAAAAATTGCCGAATTTAATGAGCACACTTAAAAAAATTCTAAAAAATCTGAGTGTTATCGATGTTTCTATCTCAAGGAGGCAATTTTTCTATCCAAAGCTCGTTAATTTCATGTACCCCCTTCTAGTACTCACCCACAAGATCTTGCTTCTTATTGCCCTAATGCACCACCCTAATGTCGGTAAATAAAAACTATGTAAAGTTATTTGAAGGGAAATGCCAAACATTGCCTTTTAAAAATACTTTAGACTTGAAGGTGGACGTCGAGCCTTTTTTGTCAGTAAGGTGGTACGGTTTAGTGTATATATAGTCTGAATTTACAATGAAATTCTGGCAAGCGTCTTTTAGTTTTCGTGTTTGGTAAGACAGTTGTCACTTCTGGTAGCTGTATTGAAAGTTCTTTTATGTGTTTCGAAAGACTAACAGCCAGTTTCACCAAATTATTTAAATGAAAATTTTCGAATTTTTGGTTTCACCAATCAATTTTAATTTTGATTTAAGGGACCTATGCTCTGCTCTTAAATAAAAGTTAAATCAGAACAACCACACTCAGAGGTGTTACACGTTTAATCACCTGATCATTGTGTATCTGCTGCTTACTCGTATACCAGCCCTGCTTTTACAACACAGCGTGCCAAAGCTTTCAAAAGCTCTCAGTACAAATGAAAGCGAAAGCCAGTCCTAGTCTGTTTTACAACCACTTTTTACTCACTTAAATAAATAGTTTACTGAAACTGAAAATTATTTAAATGAGAATTAAATACAAAATTAAATTAAAGTTAATTTCCACTTAAATAGTTTGGTGAAACTGGCTGTAAGTAATTGAAAGATCTATTAACGAGCGTTTTTCTGTTTTTCTTTTAGCAATAAGTTTTCTAAAACTGAAATGAAATTTAAAATTAATTTTTTTTTAAAAGAACAAAAACTAAAAATTTACACAATAATAAATTTAAAAAATTTTATTTGAAAAAAGAAAGTAGTGAAATAAATTTCTAAAAAAAAAACAATTATTGAAAAAGTATGTTTCTCTTTAAAACAATAAAATCTAAAAATAAAATGAAAAAGAAAAAAAAAAAAAAAATTAAATAAAATAAGTTCCCAAAAAAATATTATTTTTAAAACGATAACATTAAAAGAAAATTTTATTTCAAAAAATGTTATAGAAGTAGGAAAATATAAGTTTCCAAAACTTAAATGAAGTTTAAAAATAATTTTCCTTTTAAGAAAACAAAATCTAAAAAGTGAATTAAAAATAAGAAAAAAATAAATAAATAAATAAAAGAAACATATACTTTTCTTTTCAAAGCAATAAATGTAAGGAAAAAAACAAATATATTAAAAAGGGAAAACAATCCGTGCTCACAGTTTGCATAAAATCGTACGTAATTGTGGTTTCTATAAAAAAAAATGTTCCGTTGAAGTCTCCACAATTCGGGCGTTTTCTCTGAATTTGTGATTTGAGTCATAGAAGTTTTACTGTAGAAGAAAAAAATCATACCAATCGCCGCATCATGTATCTCGAATAATGGTCGTAGTTTTACCTGAAGCAAAATTTATGTTGCGATTAATTTTAGGCGCTACATCTGAAAAAGGTGTTACATAATTCGGAAGTGCAGTAAAATCTTTTTCATTTATCAGCTTTAAATTATGCTAGTTATATGTTCTTCACAGTATGTAAAGCTTGTACAGTAACACTGGAAAGCAGTGTAAAATCTACATACCTACAATTCTTTTATACAATTTTTTATTTTTAGTATAAAATTCAAATATGCCAAAAAATATCTAATTCTTTGCCAACTGAGAAACTCGTTTTGTTTCTTTAAATTACTAAGTATTCACCAGCACACACATAATTATTAGTTTTTGACGCGAATATTTCGTTAAAAAACTAACATATTAGTCAATGTCTTTTAATTCAAAAAAGTTACATTCAAACAGATTTAAAAAAACAAACAGCTGTTTAGGCAGACGCAAACATTTTTAAAACAATTTTAAAGCTCAATAAATGAAGCAAACGTTTTATTTCTTTTCAAATTTTCGCAGTTTTTTTATTTCTCAAATATCCTAAAACTCTTTTATTTTGTTTAAAAATTTGGTTTACACTTTTTGGTAGCATAATTTTTAAATTTTCATAAACTGCTTGCTTAAAAAATTTTAATTTCGTCCGAACATTTAAAAAAATTCAATTAACTTGTTTTAAAATTTCGGTAGAAAAACACTTCGTCCAAACAAAATATAATAAGAAAAAAACAAATTTAATACACACAATGTTTGACGAACAAAACTATTAAACAATTTTAACTTTTTTTGTTTCTTTTTTGTTTGGGAGAAGCATTTTTCTTTTAATTTTGTTTTTTATTAAATTTTGCGTACTTTTAATTTCTCCACATTCATACTTCACTTTTTCTAATTTTTTTAATTTTTTTTATATTTCTTGTAATTTTTTACTAAATTCTTAAATCCATGTTAATAGTCTCTCATTTTAAAGCCGTGCTTTTTTTTCCATTGCATTAAACTCACGAAAATTTGTCAACACTTTTAAGCAACCGAATGGCACTTCTGCTTTCCGCGCGGTGTTACGACAAACTAAATTCTTTAAACGAAAATTTTATCACTCAAACTTTAAAAACACACACAACGATGGTAAGCGTTAGGTTAAAATCCCGATTGTTGCGCACTATTGACCCGAAATGGCAATTCGATTGAATGCTTTCCCGACACGGTCGACAATACTACACCAACATCCTTTGAATACTGTTGCACGAAATCACCGTCGCACATTTACCAACTATTCTAGCAGTCATTCATTCACGCTTTTGTGAAAGGGAAATATTTCATTGCATACTAGCAGGCGTATAACAGTTGAGTGGCAACAGCTGTTTATTGTTTTGTAGGCAGGCGGCGTTTGTGGAACCTAAGTAATGCACTTATGAGTATGTATTTGTTGTTGGTAAATAGATGCCACCACGTGTCCGCCGGTGTGTGTATACATAGGCAAGCCGCATATATGTATGTAAATTCGCATATAGAGAATTTTTAACAAGCGGGATACATAGATACCTGAACGAATACCTATTACATATTGACGTCTGTATATGTGTGTAAGCAAACATGCGCATTTACATTTTCATTTGCTTGCACTTTTGTAAGCGTGTGCCCGCCCCATGCTTATTTTTGTTGTCTGCCGCTGTCTGCCTCAATCTGAGTGCCATTGTGTCCGTGACTTATTGTTACAGCCATTTGCCGGCTACCCTGTTAAATGTAAACAATAATTTTTTATTTGCCACATTTTAGGCGCTACATAAATCTACTTGGGCAGGCATGCGTTGGTTTTATGACTGCTGGCGTTTGCTTTGGCGAGGGCGAATACCGACTCTAAGTTAGGCTATTATAAGCACTTGCGGTTTGTGGCCAAGCAAACGGGTTAAAGTGCATAAAACTATTTATGTATGCCCATACATATTTATGTATGTAACTAAGGACATACACTAAAATTTATATGCATGTATGTACGTATGTACGTATGTATGTGTACTTATTGAAAGCGAGTTAATAATGTGTCTGCGAATAGTGGCCTAAGGTGTGAGAAATGTCATCATGTTAGAGTAGTCGTAGTAGGTCTGAGGTCGAAAAGCATTTTAGCAAAAGTGTTGATAAAATAAAATTAAATATACTGTCACACACAGTCGACTTGGGCCAATAGCTTGGCGACATGCCGGCATTCATTTACAAAGGATTAAATCGGGCAAGAACGTCAATGATGCGCTGTTAACTGTTGAAATATTACTAGACGAAGTGCATAGGATAGAGGAATATTTTGTTGAAAATATAAAATTTAGATTTAACGAGCTGTTAAGATACGAGTACTAATTGAGAGCTTTGAAGTTTTTACATTGAGCTATATATAGAACTAAGCTATATAACTATGTATAATAGGTTGTGTCATTTTTGAGCAACTTTTTTTTTCAACTAACAAACAGGCTAAAAACTTTCAAAAAGGTGAAAAAAAGAGCTTCTAAAAATTTGAGCTCTTAATATTAGCATTAAGTGGTGCCTGTTCCTAACTTTCCAATTCACATATAAATAACATGGGAAAAAAATGTTTCGTTTTTTCTTATTTTTGTAGCTTGACATATAAGCATTGTAAAAATGAACTGAAAAATTATTTTGGTAGGAAATTGAACGCTCTACAAAAAAGTTCTAATTATTTTTTTTTACAGAGTGAGCCGTTCTGAAGATATTCAAACTTGAAATGCTTATATGTCAAGCTACAAAAATAAGAAAAACGAAAAATTTTTTTCCCATGTTATTTATATGTGAAATGGAAAGTTAGGAACAGGCACCACTTAATGCTAATATTAAGAGCTCAAATTTTTAGAGGCTCTTTTTTTCACCTTTTTGAAAGTTTTTAGCCTGTTTTTTAGTTGAAAAAAAAAGTTGCTCAAAAATGACAGCCTAATGTATAATAAGTGTGGACGTGCCTTTACTTACTTGCTTCCCGGTTTAAGTTACGCATGCCATGGCGTATGAGTGACAGCTATATCTGGTATGAACATCAATAATTCAAGTCGCTGCTACTTTTTTCTTCATTAGTTAGTTTATTGTAGCACACTGATGTATAACTTGGTGAAAGATTGCGAATTTTTATATAAATCTGATTAATTGTACCAAAATTCACAGATTTACTCTAAGTTATACACCAGGTTTCCGTAAAAAACACTAAATTTCGCAGTTAGACTCCCTCCCAAGCTCTTGTTTTAAATTTTACTTTGGGAAGATTTTAGGGTCGTCTTCGGTGAGTCCCAAAACGAGCCTATATCTAAATTATTTCCTAACTTTTACTGTCCGACACGTTTCGTTTTAAATTTCGCGTATTCTAAAGTTATTACTTTCCAATTCTCTTCACGTTATCAATATATGTAAATTTCAAATATGAACCATGATTTTGGTTATACATGACTGGTGAGTTAATTTTCAGTCATCGGTGAATAACGATATTTTAAAGCAGTCATTTTTTTAATAATAAAAATTTAAAATATCCACAAAATTAAATTTGTAACTAATTTATTTTATTAAAAATTTAAGTTGCAATGCCAATGAAAAAAAATTCAATCTTTAACAAAAATCGTTAATCTCATAATACTTTGCTAACTAGGTCCAACAAAAAAATTTTGTTTTTTGGTTTTATGGACTTTTCTTGTAGATTTTCAACCGATGAATTCAAATTTGTTCAAAGATCTTTTAGATGCTCATTTTTAAATTGCAAAGTTCCATCTAAATTTTAATCTTTTTAATCAGCTTTTTCAGAATTTTTTTGAGAATGCAGTTTTACAACCCATTATAAAGTGCAAGTATTAAGTTGCCAAAAGAATCGCGCTGATTTTTGATAATTTTTTTTCTGACTGTGACGCAATTTTTCCATACGAAAAAACAATTTAAAATTTGAACGTCAAGGGCTACAAAATTATATACTCAAAAAAAATCTGAAAAAACTGATTCATTATTTGCAAATTTAGATGCAACTTTGCAATTTAAGAAATGAGCATCTTAAAGATTCCTAAGTAAACTTTTGCCTATAAATTTGTATTCCTCGGTTGAAAATCTACAACAAAAGGTTGATTTTTCAACAATTTTTTTTAATGTTGGTATTAGTATAATGATTATATAATGGCACTATTTTTTCCTTGTAGGCCATTATGTGAGGTTTCGGACCCATATTTTTCTATATTTTTATCTTATTCCTATCGAATCGTACACTGTGTGCCTTGTACGAATATATACGAGTACGACCAAGTACGATGTGGCGTATGAGTAACATTATTTCCTGGCCCTATTCATACAAAAAAATTATTGCACATTTTCATTTAACTATTCAAAACATTTTATTCTTACATCGATTTTAGTCGCTGGTAGCTTGCTATTTTGGCAAAAGAGCAGGCTTTAATACAGATTTAAAAAATTACAAAAGATTTGTTATTTTTTTAACTTTTTCCTAGTTAAAGTTAGATCTTTTTTTCATAAAAATGAAAATTCCTTGCGAAAATTACTTGATCTGGAAAAACGGTATATATTCACGTGTTTCGGCGTTTTTTTTTTAAATTCAAAACTTAATATTTTCCTTACAGTGTGTACGGCTGAAGATGACTGCATGTCAATACACTTCTGATTTTCAAAGCGTCTTGAAACACGGTTAAAGCAACCTTTTTGAATCACTTCGAAAAGGTAAATAACGGGTGATTTTTTAAGAGCTTGATACCTTTTTTTTTAAAAAAAACGCATAAAATTTGCAAAATCTCATCGGTTCTTTATTTGAAACGTTAGATTGGTCCATGACATTTACTTTTTGAAGATAATTTCATTTAAATGTTGACCGCGGCTGCGTCTTAGGTGGTCCATTCGGAAAGTCCAATTTTGGGCAACTTTTTCGAGCATTTCGGCCGGAATAGCCCGAATTTCTTCGGAAATGTTGTCTTCCAAAGCTGGAATAGTTGCTGGCTTATTTCTGTAGACTTTAGACTTGACGTAGCCCCACAAAAAATAGTCTAAAGGCGTCAAATCGCATGATCTTGGTGGTCAACTTACCGGTCCATTTCTTGAGATGAATTGTTCTCCGAAGTTTTCCCTCAAAATGGCCATAGAATCGCGAGCTGTGTGGCATGTAGCGCCATCTTGTTGAAACCACATGTCAACCAAGTTCAGTTCTTCCATTTTTGGCAACAAAAAGTTTGTTAGCATCGAACGATAGCGATCGCCATTCACCCGACCGTTGCGTCCAACAGCATCTTTGAAAAAATACGGTCCAATGATTCCACCAGCGTACAAACCACACCAAACAGTGCATTTTTCGGGATGCATGGGCAGTTCTTGAACGGCTTCTGGTTGCTCTTCACTCCAAATGCGGCAATTTTGCTTATTTACGAAGCCATTCAACCAGAAATGAGCCTCATCGCTGAACAAAATTTGTCGATAAAAAAGCGGATTTTCTGCCAACTTTTCTAGGGCCCATTCACTGAAAATTCGACGTTGTGGCAGATCGTTCGGCTTCAGTTCTTGCACGAGCTGTATTTTATACGGTTTTACACCAAGATCTTTGCGTAAAATCTTCCATGTGGTCGAATAACACAAACCCAATTGCTGCGAACGGCGACGAATCGACATTTCACGGTCTTCAGCAACACTCTCAGAAACAGACGCAATATTCTCTTCTGTACGCACTGTACGCATTCGTGTGGTTGGTTTAATGTCCAATAAAGTAAACTGAGTGCGAAACTTGGTCACAATCGCATTAATTGTTTGCTCACTTGGTCGATTATGTAGACCATAAATCGGACGTAAAGCGCGAAACACATTTCGAACCGAACACTGATTTTGGTAATAAAATTCAATGATTTGCAAGCGTTGCTCGTTAGTAAGTCTATTCATGATGAAATTTCAAAGCATACTGAGCATCTTTCTCTTTGACACCATGTCTGAAATCCCACGTGATCTGTCAAATACTAATGCATGAAAATCCTAACCTCAAAAAAATCACCCGTTATATATGTATGTAGCTAACGGCCTTCATTTTAAAAAGCATTTTAAGTGAATTCAGCTTCAAAAAAAAATCTTTCCTGACTGAGTTTCTTTACTGCAAGTATATCTTAAGCTAGCTTCACTTGCTAGCTAACAATTAAAAATCCGAAAATGGTGACAGTCTATTAGCCTAGCGCGGGCCTCTTCATTTAACGGGTCATCTGTGACTACTGCTATTTTTGTGTTGTATGCCATAAAACAAAAAGCGAGCAAAATCTATATATAATCTATATATGCATATGTATGTGCAGATAGCAATTAATTGTTCTTTTATTTGGTTGAAAAAGGTCAATTTAAACGGATGTAACACTCAGCTATGTAAGCTGTGCTAATACAATAAGATGTAGCTTTAATTTTAATCTAGCTGTTACGCAATCAGCTCGGGTAATTCATGCCAACACATAACTTTTGACTGCTACAAATTAATGTGCTGACATAATGTGCGATTATCCACACACCAGCTTGCAGCTAGCAGCTAAATTTACGATATAGGGCACAATTAGGCGATGTACTAAGCTTCGCTGTGAGCCACTGTACTAACTGTACATAAATTTGTATGTGTATGTAAGCACTTGCGTAATGCTTACGTTATTTCCGTGCTATGGAATTTTATGACTAAAACGAGAAAATTGAATTATTTCAGCGGAAATTTAGACAATAAACTAACAGCTACGGCTGTATTCTGTTTGATGATGCTGCAGATGGTTAAGCGCAGCGCTTGTATGCACACATACATATTTAACTATGTATATATATTGCTATATTAGTTAAAAAAATATTTAAAAAAAAACATGCTTAGCAGGCAGCTACCACTGAAGAATTGGAGCGCAGCATTCTCAGCTAAGTTTGTTTGAAAATATGAAATAAGTGAAAGTGTATATGCAGTAAGTTCCATTCAAAGGAAAAGCGAAAGTAGCTCAAGGACTTTTATTTTTCGTTATTTTTCTATAATTTATTAACATGGATTTAAGATGAAAGTTAAAAAAAAAATCCCTAACACGCTAGAGTGGACTGAAAAAAAATAATAATAATATTTTGCGGTTACACTTCTGCTAATTATTTGGCCGAGCTTCTCCTCCTATTTATGGTATGATGTTGTATTGTTAATATGACAAGCTTTTTGAAGGCAGAAATTCACTCGAAAGTTTGCCATTTCCTTGCCGAGGGGCGAGCGCTATTGGAAAAAGCTATTTTCTAATTTAGATGTAAAGCGCGCAGGAATTGAACGCAGATTCTACGCAGCGGTAGTATGCACCTGTAACCACTCAGCCACAGTGGCCGCCGAATATAATTCATTTTCACAAATTGCCACTTAAAATTAAAACATTTCCTTCAAGTACTTATATAAGTATGTATGTTCTTTCTCATAAACATGTAATGCCACGCCACTAGGTATGAGGAACTCTCTCTATGTTAGCAATTTAGCTGCTGAAATCATGCGGAACACTGAATCACTAAACTAATGAGCAAATTTATATTCTACATAAATTAAGTCAAGCGAATATGAAAACAACAAAATAGAAGTGTAAGCGAACTTAATAAAAGAAAATATATTTAAATAACGAGGTACATAATTGAGACTGATACATACATATGTATATATATATACATATATGGAGAAGCACTACATACATATACATATATATAAAGCACATAATTATCGTGAAATAAATTGAAGTCATAATACTGCATTAGTTGCGGCACTCAATTTCGAAGATGTAGACTATTGCCAAATTAAATTGAAAGGATATGGGAGTTTGAAAAAGTAAATAATTTCCTTAACAATAAAACGCAACTGAGTGGCTATAAAATGACTACTTAGTTTTCATATTTGCTCTTTATATTTCGTTGTGCACAATCCTTGCCAATCGCGTATTTCACAACATACGTAGTATCAAGAGGAGATCGTAATTTTCAGGGAATTCGTCTGTAACAACCAGGTAAGTAAATTTGTATGTGGGTCCTTTTGCCTTACGAGCTGGAGCAATGTCGTAGTGATAGGTTTATTGTTTTATTTTTTTAAGGGACTAATATAAACCTGTTATTTTCGATAGGGTTAAATGATACTTTTAAATAATAGTCCTCTAATTTTCACTTTAAAAATCAAGTTCGTATTCCATACATATATCATCATTACCACAGCTGCTTGATTATTCATGGCGCTTCCTAATTTTATTTATATATATTTTTTTTTTACAATGAAAAAGTATCCGTGAAGTGCAGAAGGAAAGCGTATTGAACGAAAAATTTTATCAGACAAATTTCGGAAAAAACCGCCGAAAAAGTATCCGTTTCACAGACACAGATTTATAGTATGTCTGGATGTAGCTGAGTGCGCAAAGAAGACAATTTGTTGATATCCAGAGAGGGTCAGGGTCAAATAAAATTAATTTTTTTTTATCTTGATTATTCACTTTACGGATGCTTCTTCGGTCAGTTTAATATGCGCATAATTGAATTGAATATTTACCAATATACAGCACTTTCGTTGACGTTTATAGTAAGATCCATGATACAAAAAATAGGAAGGTAGAACCGCTGAGAGGAATTTTTCAAATTCTTGACGTTTGCAGGCAATTTAGTTTTAAAATTTTACACTCAAATTCACACACACATTCTCATTTTCAATCTCAAACAACAACAACTTTGAACAATTCCCTTTTTTGCTCTAAATTTTATATAATTTTAAAATATTGGCAAACTTGAAAATAAAATCATGGCTGACGAATTGAGAGAACGGTTCTACCTTACTATGTTTTTATCATGGTAAGATCAATTACGTTTCTGATTGATTTTAATATTTTTTTCCCTCAGTGTACTTTCTGATAGAATTTTATAGCCGCATTGCTGTCTGCCAGCATCTCGTCATGTGACATAAAGTGTGATCAATGCATGCTAGGACATAAGTTAAATTCACAGACATTCAATATTACATTGAAAAGATTTCTTGAAAAATGCTTATGAGGATTGTTGTCAAAAAATGTTTAGGAAAAATTTCAAATAGGTCTTCCGCTATAAAGTCCTCATTTCGCACCCAATATTTTATTCTGTGTACTGCAGATTAAAAATAAATTGAGAAGTTAAAATTTTTCGACGCCTGAAGAGGCGATTTATGCTTCCAAATAACATGTTTAGTATTGTATGTTTCAAGTATCTGTAAACAAAGCAAATAGCACTGCTATGACAAAACGTTCTAAGTGCAGTTACCATCAAAAGTAAGTAAGTTAAGTAGCAAATTAAGGAACTGCTTTACTTAGTTGAATTAAAAACTTAGGTCATATTGAAACACGCTAAGCCAAAGGAAATGATGTAACATTAGTCAAAGTAACGTGTCATAAAAAAACTACTAATTAAAGTAGCCAACGCGCCTACAAACTTAGAAGCAGAATACGAAAACGACAGTAAATTAACCATCCGACGAAATTACTTCTGCCAACAGAGGCTTGCGCACCAAATCATTTACCTTTTGGTAAATAAAAATCTCCTTACGATAAGGGTGTGGCATATTTAATTGCACCATAAAACAAATGAACCGGTTTTGTGTCACCAAAATCACCAAATCATAATTTTTATGTTTCCAAGCCGTTTAGGTTAAGCTACAATAGGCCCAAACTGCATAGCCTAAGCTGAGGACAAATGTGAAAAAAAAGAAGTTGGCCTATCAGAAAGTGGTCATCAACAGTGAATCGCCAACAAAACGTGTGCGACCAACACCTGCTTGTCAGCAAGGCAATCTAAATCTCGAGTGGACAACTCTGTGTATGTAAATGCCAGAGGCGATGTCATCTACTTGACAATCAAGTGGGTTGCTGGTGTTGCCGATGTAAGGTTTGTATCTGCTGCTGAATTCCACCATTTGATATCGCCCACAACCGACGAAATTGGCGCGTTAAAGCTGCCAACACAAAGACATTCATCAGTTACGTTGGGCAATATGCGGCATATTTGCTAGTCAACAACTGTCATAGCCAACCGACCTTAACAAAAACCAACAGGCAAGTGCATAGAGCTATTTAGTTACCCAGGAGATGTGGCTTTGTGGGTGTGGTTGTTTAGGTTGCTTAGGTTTTGTGAGTACTAAGACTTAGGTAGGTAAGCAGGATTGGCTAGCGACTGCAGCGGCCCACTTAGGCCATAGATAGATGACCCATTATATTAGCACGGTGTGACACCATACGATTATCATCCATGTGTAATCAATTCGTGTCAGTGGTGAATCTCATCAGGCATCTTGCGTCAGCGTTTGAAACCTCACTATGATCAGCCAGTAACGATGTAATTATGTTACCTTCTCTTCGTGCTTCTTACAGCTTCCGCAACATCTTCGGAAAGGCATGCCGGGCGCGATTAGAGCTCCCGGAGAGGAGCGTTCGTGGGAAAACGGCTCCTCCCGACCTTTCCGTCGAGTTTCGAGCCATCTGCATAGACTTCAATACTGGAGTGCTAATATCTACTTCCTTGCGCTCGTCCCTACTTAGGAGTCAAGTGCTAAAACTGCTTTCCGGAACCGATATCAAAGCATAACGGTCTGTATTGTTCGGCATGAAGCAAAATATATATAAGTGTGTCCCTGGCATGACTATCTTAAGCGGAGAGCAGCGAGTGCTGCCATCTGTTGTCGAATCCAATGGCAGCAAATCTGAAATAGCATTCAGGGCATCTTTTTACGTGGTTCTGAGCTCTCCGCCTATGTAGATCATGCTAGAACTTTGTCCCTTAGTAAGTAGCTTGATATTAGCCTCTTTTTCTAATGCTCGCCATTATATGATCACTTCATACAGGAGAATTAGTCTAATGACTGCATCAAAATACAGTTGTTAAGGCTCCATTCAAGCTAAATAAGCCTTCTCATAACACTGAGCTACTATATTCTTCTTCCAGTTTAGTCTTATCTTAAATAACGCCTAGATATTTGGATTTTGTAGCAAGACTTAACCGGACGTCGTCTAGCTCCGGTGGAGTGAGAGGAGGAAATTTATACATTCTCGTAAATTTTATGAGCTCCACCTTACTTGAATTGATAATTGAGCCACAGCGGGTAGACTACCAGGATAAATCTAGATGCGTTTGTTGTATCAGCTAACAAAGCGTTTGCGAAAGCTTCCCCCTGAACACAATTGCAACGTCTTTGGCATATACAACGACTTTTTTGCCACCTCCAAATCCGATTCCCGCAGAAGCGTGTCGGCGGTAAGGTTTCACAGGAGAAAAAACCTCTCCCTGAAATTACTCCTCCTCTTTACTGCAGACTAGCTGGCGGATAAACTCCACCAGTGAGTTATCCACTCCGAGAGCCCGCACGCCACGGCATCAGTTTTACCCTCTGGAGGAAGTACGCTTTTGAACGCACCTTCAATATTCTAGAACTCAAAGGGAGTTCTCAGTATGATGCTAATAGTTAACGTTCAAGTATTGCCTAATCTTGAAAAGCTGCAATAAAAACTACCCACCACTTTGGCTTTTTCACTGGAAAAATACACAATCACATGTTTGCCAATCACCAATTAATACCCTTTGCAATCGTCTAGCCACTGATTGCTATAAACTGAAGTGGAAAATTGAAAATTGCGCATCAAACCCTTTACCAACATATCTACATATGTGCATTAGGGTGGTCCAAAAATGCATTTGGGGGGTGAGACTAAAGTCGGAATTTGTATGCTCTCACCCCCTATCATTTTTCTATACCGAAAAAATTACACCCCTAGTTTATTATTTGAAATCAAAAAATATTTAGTGGTCGCTCAAAGCGCTCAAAATTTTCTTAGTATCTTATATGGGAAAAAACCGCTTTTCGTAGAAATAGCATAGAATTCTTGATAATCAATATTTTTGGATCGGAAGACTTTGGTTGTCTTCAGGAGGTTCCCAATAATAATACCCAATTATTTATTTAACCATCTTTTCATAGTAACTATATTTTATAGGACCGCGAAATCCCCCAGAAAATGTCTGAAAATGCAATGGGGGAATAAATAAAAAATCTTTAGTATTAAAAATGGTTAAATAAACAATTGGGTATTGTTATTGGAAGTCTCCTGAAGAGAACCAGATTTTTCCGATCGAATTGAATTTTCAATAATTCCATACCATTTCAACGAAAAGTGGTTTTTTCCCCACATAAAATACATGGAAATTTTCGAACGCTTTGAGCGACCTCTATTTTTTTAATTTCAAAATAAAAAATACGGGGTTTTTTCAATATAGAACAATCCTAGAAGGTGGGAGCATTAAAATTCCGTCTTTACTAATTTTGGATCACCCTAATGTATATACATAACTGAAATGTATTCAAATATTAGCACAACATGTACGTTTGTGGTAACGGCAATAGAAATGTACATACATAAATAGATACTGCCTTTTGCCTTTTTGAAGTGGAAATATTGCTTTTCCTAATAACATTTTGCACCATTGATCTATTCACCATGCCCCACTGCACGCACGCCCATTTTGATATTGTTATGAAACATAAATGACTCCGACGCTGCTTTGTGGCCGGCGTGTGGGCGGTGTCGCAGCTAATCATTTATCAATGTTATTGGCCGTTGTGTGAGTTGAATATTGAAGAGTCATTAGTTTAAGGAATGTAAGTACATACATATATATGTGTATTAGGGTGGTCCAAAAATACATAGGAAAATCCACTTCTTCGATTTTTCCTGTTGCCACCCTTCAGAACTGGATAATATCAAAAATAAAGAGACATGTATTTTTTTATTTTTAAATCGCTTAATATTTACCCGCGCCGCTGGGGCTTTGAAGTTTCCCATGTAATTAACATAAGGAAAATGCATATTTGCGTAGAATTGCTATGAAATCGTTAAAAATAAATATTTTTTGATCAATGGATGTGTTTATTTTTTTCATTCTACTCGATTATTTGTGTGCGTATATGGTCAAAAATTTTGAAAAATAGGGTTGCCAGATATTTGAAAATTTAAAATTATTTAAAGGCTCAATAAACAAATTAAGTTTCTTCATCAAAACTAAAAGCGTTTGAAGAGGTTTAAAAATATTTTTGTACGTGGTTGCCACCTTTCTAAAAAAATACAAAATTTTAGCTTAATAATACCACAAGGTCAGACTCGGAATCATTTAGTTAATCCGTCCAGATAGTGTTGACGCTAAACCACCGTGATGCTGGAACCCTATCATAACCTGTTTGTCATTCGGTATCGTTGAGATCAAAGAACTACCAAAAGGATCTTTTCCGCTCTCTGTTTCGTACTGTCTTGCCTTGCTTTGAATTTCCATTGGCTCTCCTTTTCTTGCCGAACTGTCTGTCGACCCAAATTCATCCATGCTTTTCAGGTCCAAGTCTTCACCGTTGTTTGTATCTGTTTTTTGTTATCGCTGTCGGTTGCCTCAACTTGGTCATACGTGAACTTGGCCGAAAATAAGGCCACCATTACTTTCTGTTGCGGCTCGGTGTCCGTAAGACTCTGTCAGAATATAGCCGAAGTTCTGAACCATCTGCTGTAAATCATCCAATAGGTATGGTCGATGCATAGCACTCTGAATTACGAGGTTGGCATCCGAATCCCGAGTCCAGACAGGATAATGGTTAAACAAGCATCCGCTTTTCTCTGATCCTGAAGCAGACTGTCCAGCGGAGGATATTATATGCTAACAAAAGCAACTAATAGGGATAAATCAAAGGAATTTTATTGCTCAAAAGTAATTTTTTCTAGCGTTGAAGGTTGCTTGCTAAAAAACCAAGCCATTCAACACATTTTTGTCGCGGGGGCGTATGAGTAACGTAAAATTTTTAAATAAAAATATTGATTCCTTAATAACTATATATAGTGTGCAAGCGTTTAGGTAGATATAGCAAATTGGTGGTATATATTTATGAACTTATACATATGTATGTATGTATGTGTAACTAGTTACATGTTTACATATGTAAATATATGTATTTAATAAATACACAAAGAGAGCAACCATTAATTTCGTAATAGCTGTGCACACGAAATTTGGTGTATTTACTTCGCCACTTAAGCTTAAATGTCAACAAAGTCAAATCAACAAAGAGTGCACATCAAATTTACTATGGATTTGTGTAAACAGTAAAAACATGCATACATTAAAATCACAAATGCGTATAGTTGGGGCTGCAAAGTAAATTTGCATTTGGTAAATTTTTCACTAACAAAGCAAATATTTATGTTATTTGGAGCTAATGTAGTCTATTCTCATGTACAGTTATATATTAAGGACATAGTTAATGAATTGTCCATTTTTTTAATTTTAGATTTACTCGCAGATATGCATATATGTATGTATACATATTAAACCGTACCATTTTACAAAAGGAAAAAAGGTTGGCCGTAAACCTCTGGCCTAAAATATTTTTTGTTTTTATATGGAAAAAAGGCGCAACACCCTCGTCAAAAAAAAAATTTCAAAAATCAACGATAATTTTTAGAGGCTTGAAACTTGCACCCTATTATATTTACTAGAATTAAAAAAAATCTAAGAAATCGAATTGAAAAGTTGAAAATTTTTATGAAATTTTTTTTGATATTTATTAAATTTTTCCGAGTTCTGTATGAAATTAAAAAAAAAAAAATATTCTGCTGATTTTCGCTATTGAATGAACTGTATTAAAAAAAAAAAAAAGAAAAATTTGGTATGGAAATATAAGTTATTAAAATCGTCAAAACGTCAGGGCATTCATATTTCTGACGCTGACTGTATGTATGTATATCTTTGGAAACGATTTTATGAAATTGTATTATTTGTTACACTTTCATTAAGAAAATTTAATAAATACACCAAATTTTTTTTTTTATAAATATAATGCATCCAACAGCCAATGCAGAATTTTCGGAAAGTAGAGACAAAAAAATGTACTCATATTTGGCAGATTTTCTAGATCAAGCCATCTACGGTTTCTATGGGGGCAAACAACCCTTTTCAACGCCTATATCATTTTTTTTAACTTCATTATGCAGGGATCACACGATTTGTACACATTCTGCGATCCCTACTTTCAACTTCGCATCCAAGCATTTTTGTGGTTACTGATTACGAATCTGTTTTTTGATGCCTTCCTTGACATCGAGAAGGCTTTTGATATTATCGCCCACGAATCTATCTATCGAAATAATTCTCCATGAGCGGGATGTCACATCGTCCACAGGCAACAGCTCCGTGAACATCAGAGTCATAAGAGGGTGCCTACAGGGAGGTATTCTTTCTCCTCTACTCTGGTCTCTCGTCGGGGATGATCTCTTAACCAAACTGCAGCAAAGTGATTACGAGGATGTTGGTTATGCGGACGACCTAGTAATTATTGCGACAGGAAAATTCGTCAGCACTGTATCGGACGTTATGAGTGTAGCTCTGCGCGTGGTATTAAACTGGTGTGACAATGAAGGCCTCCGCATGTACCCACATAGGTTGTTCTGGCACCGTTTACAAGAAGGAACAAGCCGAACATTGGTCCGGTTATCATTGGTCCGGTTATCCTTGGCTTGAATACTCAGACGAAGTCAAATATCTCGGTGTTACTCGGAATAAGAGACAAAGTTGGAATTCTCTTCTAGACTTTCGAAGACTATTCTATCGTACATGGGGTCTAAACTCCAAACTAATAGAATATCTATACCAAACCATAGCTCGCAAGATTGTAACCTATGCCTCTATTGTCTGGTGGCCAAAAACTCTGCAAAAAACTGCCGTTTCACGTCTGAACACACTCTAAAGGATGGCTCTACTGTCGGTGAAAGGAGCAACTAGAACGCGTCCAACCGCGGCCTTAGATTTGCTCCTAGGCTGGACCCCACTACACATTTTTGTCCAAGCAGCAGCAGCTTCGAGGAATTTTCAAATGCAAAGTTCTGACAGTGCTTTCAAAAGAAAGACACAACACAAAGGTATTTTGAGGAAAATTCCAGGTCTAGGAATCTGCGAGTTCTCCGACGCTATGCTAAAGGAAATCTGCTTTGGAAGGAAATTTCTGGACAAAATTCCAAACCGAGATGTCTGGTCAAATAGTTTACCAGAACTGGATCCCATATATGTACACTCGTACACAGACGGATCAAAGATGGAGGGCAGAGCAGGAGCGGGTGTCTTTGGACCTGGCACCAAACTTTCTATTTCAACAGGTACTTGGTCCATGGTCTTTCAGGCCGAGGTACTATCAATCCAAAGTTGAACCTTAAGAAGGGTTCTAATTATATTTTCAGATATCCAGGCGGCCATAAAGGCCCTTTCCAATAGGACGTACACCTCCAGGCTTTTCAAGGAGCGCTTTGACACTATTCAACTCTTGTCAGCAAGGAACACGACATTACTATGCTGGGTTCCAGGACACTGCGGGATCGTGGATAACGCGGCCGCCAACGAATTGGCAAGAAAAGGCCCATCATCCATACTTGTGGAGCCGGAACCGTTTTAGAGACTCAGTTGGCCCTCCTCGAGGTTGAAAAAAGAATCGTGGGTAAACTCAGAACGCAGTAAATACTGGGAAGAAGTAGGGGGCCTTAGACGGGCCAGACTTTTTGGTTATCCCCTCGCTAGGAAAGATATACATATTCTGAATATATATATAATCATCTGCACTCTCACATGCACCGGATTGGTATTTCCACAGAGACGTATTGGCATCTTTTTCTTGAAGTGAAGGAGACGTCGGAGCACATTATGTGTGATTTTCCGGCTTTGGCCAGACTAAAACCTCTTGGCTAACAACATCTTGGGCCATCAGACTGAAATATTTATGATGCTAAAACTCATATTTGAATTAATTTTACTTTAACAAGAACGATTTTCAAATATTATTATTTTTATATATGTATGTATGTATTTACTCTTGGGCCCCTCACTCAAGCAGTTTTTCAAAAAGCAGAGGGAAGGTTATTCATGCATTCATGTGTATTTTGAGTAAATTTTATAAATGCACACGTACGCCCACATACTTTTCCATCGTATCTACTATTACGTGATTATTTTTCAATATGAATTTACTGTTAAACGGAACGACGAATTTATGTACATGCATACATACATACCAGGTTGATTGATTATTCACTTTTTTTACAAAACCGGTTTTCGAAAATTTTGCCATTAAAAAAACCAGTTAAAGATTTTGAAGTTAAGAAAAAACCGAATAAACCGGTTTTATTTTACATAGCTACATAGCTAAGACTACAATAAAATTATTGACAATAAATATAAATTTAGTTAGAAAAGATCAAAGCAAAATAAGATAATTTTTTTTCAGACTAAAAAAAACCATTAAAATCAGTTCACTTTTGGTGTTACTTATTTTTACTTTTTTT
>NW_023458565.1:6876503-6924720 GCF_013731165.1 Rhagoletis pomonella
TCACCACACCTCAACTCACCACACCTAAATTCACCACACCTTAATTCACCACACCTCAACTCACCACACGTTAACCCCCCCACACCTAAATCCACCACACCGTAATTCACCACACCTCACCTTTCTCACCACACCTTAACTCACCACACCTCAACTCACCACAGCTAAATTCACCACACCTAAACTCACCGCACCTCTTAAGCCCACCACACCGGAATTCACAGCGCCGTAACTCCCACACCCAATTCCACCACATCGCAAATCACCACACCCAATTTCCCCACATGACATGATATCACTTTATGTGGCATCAATGACATTGCTTTAATATTGATACTGAATTAAAGAAATCTGCTAAGCAGCAGTTTAGAAATCAGATTTACGAAGATTAAGATTCATGCAAGGAAGAAGGTAAAGTTGAATATGTAGAAGATGAAAGGGATAAAGGCAAAGATTAGAATAAAAGTAAAGAAACCTAAATACAAACGAAGGTGGATATGAAGATGAAGATGAAGATGAAGATGAAGATGAAGATGAAGATGAAGATAAGGATAAAGATCATAACCCCTTAACTTTAACTCATCTTAACTTAAAAACTTACTCCACCTGAGCTCACCACACATTAATTCACCACACTTTAACTCCCCTCACCTAAATTCACCACACCTCAACTCGCCACACCTTAACCCCCGCACCTAAATCCATCGCACCTAAATCCACCACACCTAAATCCACCACCCTTAATTCACCACACCTCAACTTTCTCACCACACCTTAACTCACCTCAACTCACCACACCAAAATTCACCACACCTCAACTTTCTCACCATAACTTCACTCACCACACCTGAATCCACCACACCTAAATTCACCACACCGTAACTCCTACACCCAATTCCACCACACCGCAGCTCACCACACCCAATTTCACCACATGACATGATATCACTTGATGTGGGATCAAAGGCAACATCATTTGGCATAAAATGAACCAAAATAAATAAGATTTAGATAGAGGTGAAAAAAGGGATAAAAAGGAAATACAACTGAAGAGTGTGCGATGTTATATTGTGGTGTGTTATGCTTCATATGTTATGTTATTTATTCTCATGTTATGGTTATGTTATGTTATGCCAAGTACTAAGCTAAACTCCCCTCCACTTAACCCATTACAACTAATGTTATTTTAGCTCATTCAACTTACATAAACTATCCTTAATTTTATCGGTTGAATTTCAACCGCTGGGCGAACACTAGTTCTAATAAATGTGCAAGCGTATTTTTGTATACGTTCGAAAGCAGCACGATCATTTCCATGCAAAACAACAATAAACCGAGAAAAGCTCTATTCGGAGAGTCCAAATTATTAGAAGGGTTTGAAACTTCAGATATAGGAAATAAAAACTCATTTCGAAAGTGCTTGTTGCACATATTTACCCCCGGACGCGGATGTTCTCTCAACGGCCCTTCCAGTCCTTTAGTTAATAGTTGAGTGAATAATACGACTAACAGACTTGCCTAAGTGGTTGCCAGATCAAAACTTATATTAAATTTACAGCCCTGTTCCCACGTCAATGACGAAACTCATCCCATGACTATTATTTTACAGCATGCAAAACTGCGCAATAAAGGACTAAGTCGACCGGAACTGATAAGGCCGTTTTAAGAACTTAATTAGTAGCCATCAAAATACTGTTTGGAACCGGTTAATTTTGATCATGTGTTAATTTTCATGCAGTTCGATTCGCTTAAAGGACCTCTGTTAAATTGCATCAAGTTTAGAAATTCAGAAAAATGCTGACCTATTCCCTTTGATTTGAGGTACGCATAGCAATAACGCGGCTGAAAAACAACAAAGCTGCTGGAGCAGCATCGATAACAAAGTCGATAAAGAATTGATAATGAAATCGATAGCAAAATCGATTACAAAATCGATAACAAAATCAACAAAAACATCGATAACAAAATCGAAAAAATATCGATCATTATATCGATAAGTTCCGAAAATATCGATAGCAAAATCAATAATATCGATAAAACTTTCGATAAAAAAAATCGATAAAAATATCGATCACAAAACCGACAAAATATCGATTATTATATCGATAAATCCCGAAAATCTCTAAAATCCCGAAATAGTTCCCAGATTGAGTCTCTGTGCCTCTATCTATATCCTTTTCTTTAAAACTACCTCTATTTTAATCTTTCTTCCTTTATACTTTTATCGGTATCCTCATCCTCATATTTTTCTTTATATTTATCTTTGTTTTCATTTTTATGTTTATCATATCCTTCATATACATATTCCCCTTCACCTTTGCCCTTAAATAAGTAAAATGTTTAAAAATAAAAAATATAAACAGATCCACATTAACTGCAGTCAACATATGTATGTATGTACATATGTACAAGAGCTGCGATTAGGTTATAAATACAGCACCATCTAGGTAAGTAGCTACTCTATTAACCCGTGGTAGTGCACATGGTAGTGCAGAGTCAAACCAGTCGGAAGCAGAATAGCGAAAAACTACGACAGAGGGCGGCCATAAATCACGCACGTAACTACTTTAGTAACTCCCGGTAGTGCAAAGAGAGCCGATGGTGACTACCGCCTAGGACATTGCCTTGTAAAAGTAATCGATGAAATACACTGCAAGTAGTCGGTCGGTAATTGACGGAGTTTACCAGGTAGCTACCGATTCATCAGTCCTGTAGTCGCTCCCCGTACTGCAGGGCATTTATGCCCATATATTTGAATCAAATAAACATACTTAGAAGATATTAACCAATACTTCCCATATACCAAACCAAAGGAAAACTCTTGAATTTTCGATTAAAGAAAACAAAATCAAAATCATTCGAGTGGTTCTCTAGCATTTTGGAAAAAAAAAATTTCCATTTTTTTCAACAATTTTTTGCCTTAGAATGCTCAATGTTTGTTGAATTTATATAAAATCTGTATACGATAATATTTCTATTGCTCCAAGGAATCTATATCCCAAAAATGAAAGTTATATCTGCAAATCATAAGCTGATGGAGCACTTTAAAGGCTCAAAATTTACCCCAAAATAAGCCAATGTTTACCGTTCTTTTTATGACAGAAACCGAATTGGTTACTTACAAAAATGAATCTGTCGATAGGTTTGGAATCTTATCTTTGAAACGCCACTTTTCTTTGGAATCACTTTATTAGTTCTCGTGCAATAAGCGTTTTCGTGAAGCTCTAAAAATTACAACTACAACATTTCAGCATAGCCTCCATATCGAAACCTAAGATGTATTCGACGTGAAAATACAAAGAGTGTTCTTTTTTTGTAATATATCCGTTGGATTCTGCATGTTTTGTTTGTTTTTTCGAGGAACACTATTTTTAACCAATTTTTTTAAGGTCAAGGAGTAATTGTGACTCAATGGCAATATTTTTCCGTGAAAGCGTACCTACTGAAAGTTCCACAATAATTAAATCAAACACAAAAACCAGTACATACATTTAATTATTCATTCAATTATTCCCCTCAATAATTATGTAATAAAGAAGTGCGCTGGAGCGTTTAACGTAAAGATAATATGAAAAAAACCATAACAACATAAAAACCGTGCGAGAGAGAAAAAAATATTTATTTAACATAAAGTCCAAAGAAGGTAGCCAATTGAAAACAACACAAAACAAAACCAGCAACAGATAATCGCATTATTTTCACAAATTCATGAGCACTAGAAGCTAAGTTGTTATTGGTTTTTGTGTCGACGAGATGTAAATCAATTTTTGCACAGCTGACTTGAATAAATTTTGTTTTGCTTCTTTTTTTCTTTAATAACGATACACTTACATACTTAGTTGCTGTTGGCTTTCGTCAAATAATTTTCATTCATTCATACATTCACTAATTTGATTTCATAAGTATCTACGGCACCAAATCTTCTACGAAAGAACTTGATACTCTGCGTTCTACAAATTTTTGTTTGGAAGGGGTTTTCTGAATAATTTACCACAGAATGAATAATTTATCAAGCATTTAGCTGATCAATCTCTATGATTACCCGGTGCAAAAATTTCCAAAGTCAGTTTCTGGGGGCAAAATGCTTTGAAATCAGGGTGAAAGAACTGTGTAACAAACCTCTATTCAACTGCAGGTCATCTTTGGTCCACGTACGACTAAGAAACCGAGGTCATTTGGCTGAATGTCATTTAGCTCCTGTGCTTCTAGGTACGGTGATCCTAGTCCTGGTGAGGGCTTCACGGTGGCACCTAATGTTCTGTGCTGTTTCCTGTTCTTCGTTGCACAACCTACACTGGTCAGAGTTAACAACTCCTACGTTTGACAAGTGTTTCATTACCCTACAGTGACTGACTCATGCCTACTGAGGTGAGGGTGTTCTTCGGTTCTTCTTGTTTATATATCCGGAATGAATCTCTGTATGTTACCTTCCGTATTTGTCCAGTAGTGTTGCGCTTCGTTTTTCATCCAGCTATAGTAGTTTTTCCAAACGGAGCTCCATGGCAGACCGATAAAGTGCCGTTTTTCTGGCGAGAACATCTGACATTTCATTTCCTATGACTCCACTGTGTCCCGGTACCCATAAGAGATATACCTGGTTCCTGGAGGCGATCAGTATTAAAAGTTGAAGACAGTCCCACACCAGCTTTGAGGTGAGCTCGTGCGCTTTAAGAGCGATCTTCTCGTTATATTACCCTGAAGGTGGAAGGGTGTATATGCTTCTTAGACTTTACATTGGCCCCTGAGATATTAGGTAATTTTCCAAGATCATTTCATTTATGAAAAAAATATATATATTTTAAAAGGCTGTTCTTTTTCAAGAAAATCGTGCTACTCCCGCGGGAAAGAGTGCTACTCATACGCCATGTATGTAGCCGATTCTGTTTACTTTTTCCGCACTTAATTCCATGTTATTTACTTATTTTTCACCGACTTCCAAAAAAGGAGGAGGATTTTTTATATGAAAGTTGAAGTCGGTTTTTTTTGCTAAAAATTTCTTGTTTACTTTTTTAATTCCTCTAAAATTTAAAATGTTAATGCATCTGAGTCCCCCTGTGATAAATGTGCTCTCATGTTTCGTTTTTTTATGTATGGTATTGAGAATGTAAGTATGGAAAACACATTTTAGCAAGTTTTGGCTATATTTTTTATTAAAAAATTTATTTTTTTTTAATATAGCTTGCTATCTAAAAAAACTCATAAATCAAACTTTCTAACTTCGTAGAACGTTTATAAAAATTCAAGAATTTTCAAAACTGTTCATCAAAATTAGAAACCGTTTAATCAGATTTTTTAGAATCTTTTTTAGAACACAGTTTTTTTAAATTTTAGTATAATTAAGTGCAAATTACAAGTAGCTAGGACTTATCGTTGATTTTTGGCAATTTTTTTTATATTTAATAAACATTAAATAAGTGAAAG
Organism: Rhagoletis pomonella; assembly: GCF_013731165.1. Lineage (NCBI taxonomy): Eukaryota > Metazoa > Arthropoda > Insecta > Diptera > Tephritidae > Rhagoletis > Rhagoletis pomonella. The sequence goes on from NW_023458565.1 coordinate 6,881,925, forward strand.
GGAAAAGATAATGCTAAATGGTCGCCACTGTATGTTTTGTTGTGATTATCCACGAATTAATCGCTGAATTCCTAATTATTCGGGTTCTTTTCCCTGCTTTTGCTGCTATAAAAGTTTATTGAAAACATTTGTGTTTTTATAAGGAATCGGTATCGGCGGATTCTTTGCCTTCCGGCCGATTAATTGGCATCGGCCAAAAATTGGGAATCGGTCGGACTATAATTCTCATACATGGCGTATGGCTAACATTTTCCATCTTAAAGGGCTATTTGCAGCTCTCAAGAAAAATCACAAGAAATATATTTCAGTGATTTGCTTTTGCTGTTAATTTTCTTCGAAAAATAAACATTCTAACTTTTTTTCTTGAGAGCTGCAAACTGATTTAAGAAGCTTTGATTGCAGTAAATTTCTTTTCCTTTTCTTGTGCGTCTTTTTATAAGAATTTTTCATTTTTCTTGAGAACTGCAAACAGCCCCCTAAGTTTGATATTTTTCGTGAAAATGACCTCATTTAATAAAAAAAAAAACGGTATAAAAATCCGTAATCTAAAATTAAATTTACGTGTCGCGGTGTTTTTTTTTTTTTTTTTTGAACATAACATAACATTTATTAATTCCGACGTGGTTTCGCTGGGTCCGCTAGTATTATGTAAATGTTTTCAACGCTAAAATGAAAAATATATGAACGCTTATTGTATTTATAACTTTTAACTACTAATGAGCGTTTAATTCAACTGCTACCATTGAATCTGGGAAATGTTTGCTGGAATTCAGGCGTAAAGCTCCATTTCTCTTTCAGTAATATTCATTCGATTTTTCCGTAAAAAAAAATTTCTTCAGAACCTATTGCATGTTATACATACATACCTGCATACAAACATGTCTGTATCTAAGAAATTTCTCTGAGTAGTTTAGTTTTGCTAACTGTATCAAAATTAGGAAACCATTTTTTCCTCCCATCTTTTTGTACTTAGTTTTATTCAGAAAATTAAAGGCTTATGTTCGTTGTATTAAACATTTCGTTTTAATTACTCAAACTGTAGTCTTCATTCGACTTTCCAATAATTAAGCTACATAATTTTTTTGGGGGAAACGAAAACTTTTCGGCCTCTATGGCATTCACTTTTCGAGTTAAAGCAAATGTGTGGTCATTGTGAGAAGTTCATTTCTATATCAAACGAATGGGAAAACTTGCTTGCTTAATTGTAATCAATCATCTATTGAATTAATTAAACCAAAAGTCTGTCCGATTAATTTGCTATTACTGGCGTTGGTATACATTGACTGGAGTATGCATTAAGATTTCCAAAAAAATATGGTGCAAGTTGATGAAAATTCACTTACAAATATTCAGACCCATCTACGTACAGAAACTAACTTTGTTGCCGGCTCAATATGCCCACATTCTTTAGTTTAAATAGCGTGGCCTCGCTAAAAATAAAAAAACATTATGAAATTTTTTACAAGGGGCTGCTCATCTATATTTAGTTTGACATATTTTTGTTGTTTCTTTATAAGCTGCTCTGTCTATATCGATTCAACTCCTGATTTGGCACTTATCGATAAATTTTCCGTCACTATAACGTAGTGGATGAAGTGGATCCCACAAACGGTCCGCTTTGCAATTCAGCCCGTTTCAGATAAACTGCACTCGGGCTTCAAAAGTCTATGGTCGGATATTTCAATTTCGTCAATTTTTATTTCCGAAAGTGATTTCTGCAAATCTGCAAAAAGGACTTTCTGACTGTTTACACGGGAAAGTCGACTTTCGATTGCGCATTTTGACAGCAAAATGCGTTTAAAAAGCGATTGCGTTGCCACGTTTAACCGCACCTTTGCAGGCTAGATACAAAGAGAAGAAAAACAAGATAATAAAAAAAAACTTTTTGACTCCATTTTCACTCCGTATTCAGAGCGCTCCGCAAAACACTCATTTGAAGAGTTGCTGTGGGAGTCTTTTTTCACTCCATATTCGGAGCGCTGCGCATTCGGCTAGCTGGGATTTTGCTCGTCTTAAAAGAAGGACATACACATGTATTTATGTATATTATCTATTTAACAATGTGTATTTAACAAGGTGGTGTTGGGGCGACAGCTGAGTTTTTCGCCTTTGAGGGCATTACGTCAAAATTATGTGTTTGTTGTAACTCATATCAATGACAGTATGGATATCTGCCTATAATTTGTTAGGGTAATTTTTTACTTATATACGGCTAACACCACTTTGTTAAATACACCTTGTTATCTTACGGGTAGCGCTAAAGCGGAGCTATAGCTAACGCTAGAAACGTAAATATGTCAAGAAGAGCGTGCCGGCTATTGACGATAATAATGGATAGTTTGATCGCGTAACCGTTATAATTAGCTTTACTTAAATAACTCATTGTCCTTGGTTGTGATAAAATCAAATATGTATATCAAAAAAACAATAAAACAAATTATTCAACGCAACATTCTATTGTATTCACAACTAATAGCAGGAAGTTGGCGTGCAAGTCACTTTTACGAAACTCAATCCTTAATAATCAAAGCAGCACATAATAAACAAATATCGTATAGAAAGGTCATTAGGTAGTCATTTTTGCAGAAGGAAGAATAGGTTGGTTATATGTATATGCTTTTGAATTTCATTGTTTAAGCTAGCATGTATGTATGCACACAAATATAGTTAGTTAGTAGGAGAGTGTTGTTCTATTCATTGAAATAAATATGTAAGCGTACAAAACACATGTACAGAAACATTTACATTTATTTACCAACCAACAGCCGTTTATTTTCATTTGTCAACAGTTTAGTGATTTATCCTCAGTTATTGTCCCATGGGTTACCCAGAGGCGCTTTAAGTCACGTTAAGGTTACAACTTTTTCTAATCCTCTTTAGCATGTTGATACTTTAGCTGAGTGTTTCCCAAATTGTGTTTGCATTTCGATTTAAAAAGTTGATTGTGGTAAGGTAATTGGAAATATAGAGGCTTTACTTAAATCTGTGCTTTTTTGTTAAAAGGAGAATTTTAAAAAATCTTACCTTTCGCAGCCTATACTGATCATGGAAAGGAGTTGTTTTGGTCATACTTAGCGAGGTTTCCAAATTAAGTTGGATTCGCTAGGCCGCTAGGCGGCGCAGGAGTCGAATAATGTACTACATATTTATAAAATTTGAACTTATGGTCCGATTTGGCTCGAAACACAAGTAAGTAGAACTAGTATGAAATTACTAAAAACATATTTTATAAGGAGTGGTCGTACTTCGGTGGGCAATGGCATACCTCTGAGTTTGCTTTCAGTGTTAAAAAACATCTGCCGCACATTGGTCGGAGAGGCCATATTTTACGAGAAAATTTATAATGAATATTAGTGCAACTATAGAATCAAAGTGTATTTGTCATCCGACTATGGCGTAAAATTTATAGTTTGATATTTGACAGATGCCAATTCAACTGCTTTTCAAAATGGCAAATTAAAACTGTGACAGTTAACAGCCGTAAAGTTATCTAAAAGTAATTTTTCAAAATGCCACTAATTAGGGTTTTAGACACACCGCCACATCATCGTTCATGCACGTATCATGCCCAAGCTAGCGTAATCGTTGTGTTTTTATAAAGTTAAAAAACTTTGTCTGTTCAGCATTCCATCTTATTCGCATACATGCATTTAGATCTTGCGAGAAATGTTCTCTCGAAAACCGCCAAAGACTTCTCATCTTTGTTTGTCATTGTCCATGATTCTGCGCTACATACAGGCGAAGGCATGATGAGGGATTTATAGAGCGCTATTTTGGTTTATCGAGAGAGGATTTTCAATTGCCTATGGAGGCCTCCAAAATAGCACCTGCTTGCAAAATATTCAGGATTGATCTTCTGGCTGACATTATTCTTGGTGTGTATGCCGGAAAATAGACAGACAAAGCTCTTTACTACCTAAAGATTATAACTGCAAATAGTTGCGTGTGCCTCAAAGTGCGAACACTTTTTTGTGTTCCCAGTAAATACTTTGCCCCTTTTCATTCCCCGTTAGACCAAACTTCTTTGATTTTGCTTCTAAGCTGGAAATTCTCTCACCACGGTCATGGTAAATGAGGGCGACGCATAACTTCAGATTTCCTGCTCGTCCACGCTTTCCAACAACAGGTTGAACTGTGGGTGGCCGGTAAAACCAAAAGCAAATTTTCCAGCACTCAGGCAGTATTGCCCATGTACTTAAGGCCTAGAGAGAGAATTTGGAGTGTAGAGATATACAGGTGAGATGGCAATTTCTTGCTCCTCTGCAAACATATCAGACCCCTATATGAATCCTAGCAGCTTCTCGAACCATTTAAGTCTGGCGAAGGCCGGACAGCTGCAGAGAAAATGTGCTGTACTATCCTCGTCTTTTAAACAAGTTGTACACAATGGATCGTCAATATTGAGTACTATTAAGGCTCGTAGATGATTCTTTCTCTGTCTGAGAAGGAATTCCGCAACCACCCAGTCAGGCCTTTTCAGGAAACACTAGCTTTTTTGCAGGCGTCAATACTACAACAACGGTTCTCAGGAGTTTTATTAATGAACTCCTTGATTTACGTGATTAAACCCGCGATGATGGGCTGCAGATCGCCCACTCTTTACCTTCAACACCACATCGTCCTGGCACCACCACAAATTCAAACTCATTTCTGCAATTAAGTTCAGCCTACATTGTGAACTATTTTTGTAGAGGTGCGAGCGTTTTTCAGTGCCTTAAGAGCAGCTTGACTGTCACTGCAGACTCTGATTTTATGGGCGCGCCACCTTTCGGCAATTATAGCTGTAAAGCACCTCAAGTTAAGAGTGCCGATTCCATCCAGCTCCAGCAGAGTTTTCAGCCTTTGAGCCGTGTCGGTATAGAAAGTTTAAACAGGGTTATTGAGCTTTGTACATCAATTTTTCCTTTTTTTATGAAAAACGGAAAAGGCAACAAAATCCAAGCAATACCAAATTTTTCTCATTCGACGAAATAGAATATGCTCTAATTTCATTCCGTTTTGTTTTGTCATTGTCTCTTTTCAGGTAAAACGCAAGTTGTGGCTTTAGCACTTAGCGCTAATTGGACTATTGGCAATACCCGCCACAGCAACCAAATAAGTGAGCAATTGTTTTGTGCTTCAAGCATCTTATTTTCAACTAAAATTTTTTCTAAAATATATTAAATGCAATACCAAAAGTTCAAATACGCTTATAAAGATATAATAAAAATGCGAAAAATGCATTGAATTTCAATGCCGCTCTGTAATAAACTACTTAAATATTTCATACTACTCTTTATGATGAAAGTCATCAAAGCTTATTCATGCTTACACAATACGTATAGATATATATACGCTGCCGGCAAAAGGTATTGGAACAGCAAATTTTTCATAATATATGCAACAATTTTTATGCTAATATTTTTCCGCTGATTTTCAATTTTATTATAACAAAGTGCAAGTTTTAAGTAGCTGGGAATTACTGTTGATTATTGGCAATTTTGTTTCAGCAATCTCTTCCATACAAAAATTTTTTTCGAAAATACTTTATATGGAAAAAATGCAAAACATTTTCAACAAGAAAAAATCTCAAAAATCAACGCGATTTTTGACTAACTCCGAACTTGCTTTTTAATGTGCTGCAAAACTGCATAGTCAAAAAAAATTCTAAAAAATCTGATTAAAAAGTTGAAAATTTTGATGAAAATTTGCTGAATTTTCGCGAGTTTTGTATAAAGTTTAGGAATAATGTTTTTATGTTTTTTGTAGTTGAATGAACCATATTTTTATACAATGTTGGCGGAAAAATATTAGAATAAAAATTGTTGCATATATATTGCGAAAAATTTGCTGTGCCAATACTTTGTTCAGGCAGTGTAGATGGATAGATTTTGTTGCTACACTCGTAGCTCTCATAAATACTTGCTGAGCTGTGCAGCAACACTGGCATAACAAGTAAGGCTGCACTAAACGCTGAGTTCATTAAACCGCAATCATTCATTGCAAACGAAGCTCAATTCTTGCGCCTTTAAATCATACAAATAAGACTGAAATTCCAGAATACAGATGTACATGCATATATACATATAAATGTGTGTGTATGAATAAGTATCTGGCATACCAAGCAAATACAAGAATAAAAGCTCATGAATAACTTAAAAGCAATTGATGGCAAAGTAAAGAATGTGTCGAAAAAATAAGTCTGCATCTCGAATGCAAACATATGTGCGCATTATACCTATAAACCCACATTCTGGTGCATGTACAGGCATACATACATATATACCCACATATACCCACACAGTACACAATAAGCCATATTACAATTCATGCATAAATATTACACACACAAAAATACAACAATAAGAATTGCTAGAATGCCCATATGAAATATTTTGCAAAAAATCGAAATCGTAGGAGAGGTAACAAAAAAAAAATAAAAATATAACAAAAGAAGGTGGCTGCTCTTCATATATGTATATGTGAACAAAAGCAATCAATACCCACATGAAAAAAAGCTTTTAACAGCACTCAACTAGTGCGCCAATAATAAAAAGTGTATGCACTACACCCACACTCACCGAGCGTACTGTTAAACACTTACTGAAGTACTTGCTCTTACATGTTTTTGAGTTCATGTTCTTTTTTTTGTTTTTGTGTTAAGCAAGATTTAAAGGCGATAGTAATACCGGAGGCAACATAGACAGTACAATGTTTGCACACAAGCCCTAACAAGTGTGAGGTCTATGAAATGAATGGGCCTGTGTAGGCCATAGCGTATACGTAACTTTTTAATTGCGCCACTCAATGTACGTTTTTAGTAGCTATGTATGTACATAGTATGTATGAAAGAAATATTTTGGCTTCCATTGTATAAAAATAGTAAAATGTACCTACCTGCGTAAAATTCACTAATTTATGGGAAAGCTTATGTAAAGGGGGAAATTAGGTGCGACTAGGTATAGCTTCTGATATTCTACTATCGCAATTTAAAATTTGTATAAAGTTTGGAAACGGTGTAAAATAAAAAGAAGGTGTTCAAAATTTAGGCAAAAACCCGTTGTGTTGGCGTATATGCGTAAGTCGGGGAAAAATTAAGCATTTTACTACGTCATAATTCTAACTTGAATAACAATTTTGCGCAAAAATGAAATGGTAGCTTTAGGTTAGAGGGCACCCCACATGCCACGGACTCACTTAGACAATTAGAAGATAGCGTTGAGATGATTCCACCTCGTGATCTTCCAGGTTACTTTGACATACGGGATCAGGTAATATATTCAGCCTTTTATCGTGTGAATACCGATTAGACAGTGACCCATTAAAACCCCTACCAAGTATGAGAGCCGAGACTTTGTAAATGTGAGGAGTGCCCTCGACCGCCACCTGTCCACCGTCGACCAGAAGGATCTTGCAATCCCGCGTGTTCTGGATTTCGCTCAGCGCTCGCTGAGCTGATATGAGGCCTATCTATCCAAGAGTGTACCACTTGTGATCAATGGCACTCCCGCAGCTCCGGTGATAACGTTTCAAGATTACCTTTCCTGGCAAATTTGTCAGCCACATGATTTCCCGCAATTTTGCTGTAACCCATAACCCAAATAAGCCTTATATAAAAGTACATATTCCAAGGCAACTGAGAGAGATAACACAAATAGCTTAACCAAATTAGAGTGCACCTCCAACGCACTTAGAGCGCTTGGTTATGTGAATAAATATACACCTTCCTCTCGACAGAAGACCCCTCCACCATCCCTGCCGTCCAGTTTTGAACCATCCGTGAATAACCCTCTTCCCTTTAGGGAATTTGGGCAGATTAGAAGCTCCTAGGAGCCGATCCGGTGGTGCAGTTATCCGTGCGATCGGGGACGAAATTGAAATCCCTTAGACTCCAGTGTGTCCAGTCCTTACGTGCTGAGTTGAATATCTTTTTCCTGAGTCTAACGCGAACTGGGCGTGGACCGCAGTGCCCCAACTTCTACCAAATAAAGTAGTCCGTTGTACGTGGTCCTGCTGCTTTCGAGCGAGTTCCATAAAATATGTATATTAGGCTTGACTTAGAAAACTTTGAGCGAATAACTCCCCCACAGCAGTATAAGGCCACTGATGCCTTCCTTGTCCTTTCCTCGAGGTTTGGCCTCCACGACAACTTCCTTTCAAGGATTAAGCCCAAGTAATTGCCTAGATACTTTCTAGTGAATAAGTTGAGTTCTGTCTTATTGGGATTGACAGTCAGGCCACTTTTGACCGCCCAGTTACTAATCAAGTTAAGATCCTGCTGAATCAGTTCACAAATGGTGTCCAGGTATTTATCTTTAACGGTGTCCCTGATGCTCCTCTAGTAGATCGCTCACCAACACGACCCAGAGCAAGGTTGAGAGGACACCTCCCTACGGGAGACCCCTATTCATCGTACGATGCTTGCACGCGCTGCCCCATATGGCCATGACAGTTCTTTCACGCAGCAAGTTTTGCATAAGACGGTTTGAGACTGACCTCAACCCCAGGCTTATCCAACGACTTACCTATTATCAAAAGTACCCTCGACATCGAGGAAGGCTCCTACGCCAACAATTTAACGATTTCATTAGAAACGATGAAAGACTGATTGGCATAAAGTCCTTGGTGAAGAGCTCTCTCCGACCTTCGAAATGGACACCACCTTGACAACCCTTCAACCCTTGGATATATACCCGTTTCTTACTCAGCTCACGTAGATAGGGTCCAGCCAACGGCACAACACACAATGGGACTACAGAGTCCAAAACTAGTGAAAACGGGTTAGGGAATTCTGAAAAAGCAATTACGCAGGTACATAGTTAAATATCAAACTCTCCCAAATCAAAAAGAATTTTTTATTTAATGCATGTGCGTAGTAATGGAGCGAGCTTAAAAAACATAGGTACAATGTAAAAATAAGTTTGCAATCAAAAAATTTTGATTTTGTCATTCGTAATTTACTTATGTAAATTAATTTCTCTACTGGTGCGGATATATAATAAGCCAATCTGGTTGATGACCAGATTTTTTTTTAATATATCGCCTTCACGCATTGCTTTAAATTTGGTTATATCTTCTGAAATTGTATTTTGCATGTGAATATCTATACATGAGCAACAGAAGCCAAATCAACAATTTTTAGAATTTCTGTCTGTCTATCAGTCTGTGTGTCTGTATGTTTGTACGCGCATCACTCGAAAACTAATACATGGAATTGAATTCAGTTTTCACCGATGTATTGCTAGAGATCTAGCTTAAAATATAGAAAGAAAAAAATTAGAAAGTTGCCACCCGATTGAAAATTGCAGTTTAAGTAAATTGACCTGATAAAGTAAATATTGCAACATGGCGGCTATCAAAAGAAACAGGTTTGACAAGGCTTACAGCCGAAAACTATTTTTGTAAAAAGTTGCCACCTGTTTGAAATTTTTAATTTAATTTAATTGATAAGATAAATTGAATATTGCAATATGGGTATCAAACTGAGGAGGTTTAGAAAAGTTTACTACCAAGAATATTTCTGAGGAGGATTTCCACCTGTTTCAAAATTTGTATTCAATTAAATTGATAAAGTTAATGAAATATTACAATACGGGTAGTATACAACCCAAAAATACTTTTAAAGCGCAGTGAAGCACGTCGGGTATTTGCTAGTATGAAAAACATATCGAGCATTCCACAAAAAAAATAATAATTTTTCGTACGAATTTTTCCGCGGAAATTTATTTTAAATATAAAATTTAGGTAGTAGGCGGTTTTTCCATTAATTTTATTTTACGATATATGTTTTTTACAACAACAAAAAAAGTTAATTACGCGATATCAATAATTTTCATTTTTGAACATCAACGAAGTCTACATCCGAAGCATCTGAATTTCACGAAATATCAATGAATGGGCGTGAAGTGAGTTGCAAAAATTGTACTTTAAAAAGCCTCAGCACCAACTTTTTGGCTAACTAAAAAAGTAATAAAGATCTATATTTATAAAACTCAAATTCGTATGACTCCCGCACAAAAAATTACACCGGGCTACAAAAAATCTTACACACAAAAAAGTCAATATATTGGCAAAAGTAGGTGCTAAAAATAGTAAAACTGCGTTTTTAGTTTTTCTCTCTGGCGTCAGGATTTTAATCAAAAAGACCTCGAAATTTCAAATGAATGCTTAATTCAAAACATTATTTCAAAAAACTTCCGTGGAATGTAGAATAACAAAATGGTTATCAAGTAAAAGAAATATTTCTGTACAATTAAAAATTGTTTTTTTTTGTGCATAAGGACTAATAGGTATTGAAAATGAGCCTGTTATATTTTTTCCTTGAATAGTCTTGAAAGTTTGCAGTATTTATTTTTGAAAAAATATATCCTAAGGACTAATATATCTACATAAACACGACCACATCCTCGAATGTCGTCTTTCTAACTTTGTTAGCTTCAAACAATTTAATTAATCAAAAGCGCATTTTTAATACCTATTCATCCTTTCGAGGCAACATTTTTTTTCTTTTTAATTCTAAAGAATTTTCTCTTTTATTTAGTTCACATACTGTTATTCTATAGTGCACTCAATTTTTTCAATAATTTTTTTAAATAATCGTGTCTTTCAAATTTCAAAGGCCTTTTACTATATTTGTCCCATAGTTTTGTGTGAATACCAGATTAGTATGGGACCACCTCTGAGACACTACCTTTCCGATGCAAAAAGAATTACCGAAATCGGTTGACGTGGTCCAAAGTTATGCGGTAACATACCTAAAAATAAAAATAAAAAAAATAAAAAAAATATTCCGACGAACTGATAACCTCTTCCTTTTTTGGTAGTCGGTTAATAAAATAATAAAATGAACAATTAATGACACTTTTGTTGCCTTTTTCAGAAACTACCGTTACAATGAAAACAAAAAATATATGACAAAATGAAGTTAAGACAAAAAACTTATTAGTAGGTCTATTTTGGGTTTAAAAAGTTTTACATAATTTTTTTTTTTTAATTTTGACCTATGCACTGTGGTCTGGCAGCTACTAATTGCTGGCCAAAAGTCATTTATTAAATTATCGATAAAGCGATTTCTTTTTGCTCCTTCTCTAAGTCAATTCTCCAGAGTAAAAAAGTGCATGGTCACTATTTTCTAAAAAAGAGTTTTCCCGTTGAGATATCAGCTGTTAAAGTTGACATTTCTACAAAAATATCTTTTTTTTTTGTAGTCTTCGAATGATAAAGATACTTCAAAAATGAGAATGTAAATGTACAGTGAAGGTCACATTTGTTTGATTGACAGCAATAAAACTAGAATATTACTTGCTAAATAAAAAAAATAATTTTCAAGTTGGACTCTAATTTGGGTAATAATATTCCACTATAGCTATAAAAAATTGGTTTCATTTGGTGGTCTTCAAGCTTTGTGAGCAATGAAAATGTTTAATTTAGATTTTGTGGTCTGAGGATCATGTTGCAATTTCTTACACTTTTGGAATAATGGGATTTTTTCTTAGAAAACTTCTATGTGTGTTTTGTCGTGGTTTTCAATGTTTGAAAAGAAGCAGTCAACAGAGATGCAAAAACCGCTGTTTTCAGGGACCGAACATAAAAGTTATTGATGAAAACCGTCATTGCAAAATTCACTATGAAGGAAATGTTACACAACTAAGTGATACATACCAATCGATTTTTTTCTCCGAGAATCAAATTTGAAAATAAATTTTTATTTGTAATTTTTATGCAAAATTAAAAAAAAATACAATTGTTTTTGATTTTTATCTAAATATTCTGCAAATAACAGTTATTTTTGATTTTTATATTATATGTCTTAGATAACAGTTAGCGAAGACTCTTATTTATAAAAGTCATCACTAGAAATCAGTCAGTGACTTTTATTTATAAAAGTCATCACTTGAAATCAGTCAGTGACTTTTACTTTAAAAGGTCATCAATATAAATTAGTTACCGACTTTTATTTTTTAAGTCACACTATAAAAGTCATGTAAAATTTTTCGCAGTTAAAAAGGTGTTGGAGGACAAAAGTTTACTACGATTTATACAAATGACTTAGACTTTGCTGTTTTTTTCAATTTTTCCCTAATAAAGAAATTTGTGGTACAAAGCTCAATAAAAATATTAAAACAAAAATAACTGTTATTTGCAGATTGTTTAGATAAAAATTAAAAATAAAAGTTATTTCGGATTTATAAAATAAATATCAGAAATAACTGTTAATTAAGGAGAAATTAAATAAAAGTAAAAAATAACGGTTAAGGAGCGATATTTTAAATAAAATTTGTAACTGTTACGGTTCCTGGCTGTTTTAAAGTTTTTGCTGCAAAATATTATTAAAGGTGTGCTTCTCGAGGAATATAGCACCTGCCTAAAGGAAAGAGCAAGAATGATATGCAAGTACATTGGTGAAAAATTCATTTTTTTTTTACTTTATACCTAGCCTAATTTTAAGGAATATACTTGTTGTGCTAGTGTCCTTTCAAATAAATATGTCCAAATTTAAACAAATAAATTCAAAAATCTGACATCAGGTTCGAAAAAAGCGCTACTTCTTGACTTTTGGGGCAGTAAATAGTAGTCGCCAGACCGTTTCCTTTCCTTTACAATTCCTTCATGAATATCAGAAAATGTAACTTCAACCTATTAGTGCATTTTGGATTTAGAGGAGTAGTATAGCTAAAGTTCATTAAGTAGCTTAGATGAGATATGGTATTTATACCGAATATAGCACCGATCTTAATGGCTTTCACAGTGGGCCTAGTATGATCGATAAGTGAAAAGGTCACACAATTTCATGGTTTTATCTGCCTGCGTATACATGGGAAATATATTCCAAAAACTTATAGCTGAGCAAGCCGTGGTATGAGAGATTTATGTACCTTTATAGTGTTCACATGAGGCGATTTTCTAGGCAAGTTTATAGGCGATTAGTTGAATCAAATGCCCCGAACTTCATCGGAAGCGATTAGTTGAAAGGCCCTTCACACCAGGCGATGGTTGCTTTCAACAGAAAGTTGCATGTAAAATCGCCTTATGTAAACGCGGTATAACGAGCACCTATTACGACGATTTTGTCAGAAGATTTTGCATGATTAATTAGTAAATATATCACAAATTACACGGTGACCAAACGCATGAGTTTTAAGGTCAAACCTCATTTCTGAACAAACAGTTGTATGGAAGCTATATTTTGAAGAGGTCCGATTTTACTACTTACCCAATTTCAGTCGAATATCCCGTAAGTTGAAAGGACTGACGAACATTACTAAATCGACGTTCTGTTCATGTTGTTATACTTTTCACGGGTATATCTCTTCCTCTGCTGGTACTTACAAATGTCGGACCAAAGTTATAATACCGTTACATATTCATGAAAGGTATAAAAAGAGAGACGTCACACTTCTTGTTTTGAGATAATATAAATGCAAATTTAATATGCAAATATTTCATTTGTTTACGTAGGAATATTTGCTTACCTCGTCAACTATCTAAATATGTTAGTGCTTTAATAGCATTTTCCACCTTAATCGTGAAAAAAAAAATCGTACTGTCAAAGTCATATATACAAGCATAAATAATATATCAATATAACAGTTTTCTACGCACACACTATTTAGTGCCTAGAGGGAAATTTCCCCACTTTTATGCGCACGCGCATAGCCAACTACTTTTTGGCGCGCAATATTACGAATGGATATGCATTCCACATTGCATATAACCGCTTCATGTACAAAAGAAAAATTTACGAAAATGTATGTATGTGAATATATGTATGTGGTGTAGTGTAGTGCCATAAAATCCATAACATCAACATTCGTTTTTGACATTGACCTCCTTACATTAAAGATATGTTGACACTGCACAAACGTTTAGTGCACGGACGTTTTTGGTTTAGTTCTAGTAAATAAAGCATTGTAGGCCAGAAAATTTTTTTTTGTTTTTTTTTTTATTAGATTTTAACACGTTATGCTTTTATGGAACCTAAAAGTGAAGGTTATCAAGGACCGTAACGTCGCACAGTGCCGCCTAAGTGGGCAAAAATCGAAAAATTCTTTGTCTGCAATGTGAACTTTTTTGGTATTTTTGTAAAGACAATTTATCCACTAAAAATAATTACACAGACAGTTCCCTAAAAAATTAACTATGTGTCGCAAGGAAGCCACTAAAGTCAACAAATTTTATAATAAGAATTTTAATAAGCGCATAGCCATGCGTAAGCTCTTCACGGAAATAAATGTCAAAAATACATTCTTTGAAATAAAATGTTGGTTTGACGTTTCTTATTTCCATATAAATAGTAGAGAGCTACAGGATTAAGAATTTTTGATTAAAATTAAACACAGGGTATCCCTGCGGTATTTCAGAAAAAAAAATCAAAATTTCAAAAAATGGTAAATTTTAATGGAATTATTAAAAAATGTAGGTAAAAATATTATTTTTTGTTCTTTTATTAAATAGTACGGGTATCTGGTGGCAATCTCCAGCAAGTATTGCATCTGGAGATTTATTTCCTCTGTACCTGTTCGCTGAAATTTGTTGGTGGTATAAAAACACCTTTGAAGAAGAGGAAGACGAGGATTTTATTACAAATACATACATTGTCAATCAGTGATTTGTTCTGATTACATTCCTTTTAAATTACTGGACTATTAAATTAACTAAGGAATATTTTTACTCTTCACTTATTTCTTACAATATGTCCCATTTTTTGTTTTGTCTGATACCCATATTGATATATATATTTCAGTTATCTTATTCCCTTAATTAAAGAGAATTTAATTTCTTTAACATGTGGCAACCTTTCTACGTGTCATTTAAAATTAAAGCATTTTCAAAACCATTTCAATTGATATACATATTGTAATATCTAATTCATTTAACTTATTAAATAATTTTAATAAAAGTAGTAACCCGTTTAAAACAATAAAACTTTATTGCACATCTACAGCAAGGCCTGTCATTTGACACGTCACTTTTGAAAATAGAACGAACTATATGTACATACCTATGTAAATGTCACAAGAACCCAAATTTTCAACTTCAAACAGCATTTATAGTGAAAGTATGAAAGTTATTCAAAAACAAATTGCAGGTTTGAATTTAGCGTCCTCAATTTTACTAAGAAGCGAATTTTCATTTAAATCCGTCCATAATTCTATTTTTGCCACACATTTCACATGGAAGGGAAGCACTGTGCGTCGGTAACGTCGATTGCGATGTGTAGCTGGGGATTAGTTTACCAAAATATGGTGAAAATGGCCCTAAGTGTGTAAGATTAGAACTGCGTTTTCTAAACCGCATATCTTATTGATTCGTATATATGTATCTACATGTACTTAAGGGTGGTCCAAAAAAAATATTAAAACCAAACAAATTATTATTCGCTTAATAATATGAGGATTTTTTTGTTTTGTTGAAACCTAACCTCATTTAGAGGTAGGGATGGCAAAAAAATGTATTACTCGGCTATTGTATCAAATAGTTAATTTCATGGCCTTAAGATTAATTACAAGATATTAATCGATTTTTTCTGACTATTTTTGTTTTAAAATTACTTAAATGAAAAAGCTTGTTTTCAAAGTTTGTTATTGATTATAATCGAAAAACAAATTCACTTGCAAAATTATGATTGATGTAAATAAGTTTTTAAAAAAGTAATTTTGACAGCTTTTTGGTTGTCAATCTACTTCGGCTTTCCAAAGCTGTGGCCCCGGCTTTAGCAAAAAGGCGTTCTGCGGATACTGGTGTACCAAACAAGTGCGAATATTTGCGGGAAAGCAGGTATAGTTTTGGATAAACTGCCTTCATTTCTTCCCATGTTTCAACAGTGTTTCGTTTCAAGTCTAAAACTTCAAATTCAAATGAAAACTTTGCTCGTTTTGAGAAAATGTATCACCGCCTTCATCTTTTTTTGTTAGGAACTAATAATTTAAGAAGGGCCCTTTATTCAAAATTATTTTCCAAAGATTCCTTTGATGTTTCGCTTTCACTTTCATTTTCGTCTTCTTCCGCCATTTCAATTGCCAAATGTGGGTCGGGCACAGTTGATGCCACTACTAAAAATGAGTGTTCAATTGTCCCAAATAGGGATGAGGCGAGAATTCTGATATACGGAAAATGTTGAGTCTCAGCCATGTTTATATTTGTTATAATTCAATTATCTTCGTTATTAATCGATTAATCAGAACAAAAACTCGATACGACTTAATCGCTTTCTGAAAAAAATTACTCGGTTAACGCTATTCTTTTGATTAATCTTGCTCTCCCTATTTAGAGGTCGCTCAAAGCGATTTTATATATACATACGTCCTTTTTTCGTACTAAATTTAGCTGGGCATCAAAGCACCAGCCAACAAATTTTACATTGTTTTTATTAAATTTATTCTTATAAATTCTGTCTAATCTTAACTCTTACTTTAGTAATCTTTACTACATACTTTAGTAAGGATTATACATGGATTAGAAAAAGATTAGAGACAAAAGCTATTTAACAGTACTAAGGCATATTATTTTTTCGAATTTTGAATTGTGTCGTTATTGCGGAGGACCATGACCATAATATTTTATTTTTTTAAATGTTTTGGCAACCAAAAATTGATATCGTTCAGCTCCTATTGAGAATCACACTTAGATATTAGCAATCAAAACATAAAAATCCCTGTGAGTATTAAGCAAACATCGCAGGCAAATAAAACCAAAGGAAACGACAAAAAAGAGACAGCTGTATTGTGTAAGCAGTGGGATGAGCCAGTTAAAAGCCAATATGTACTTTACTTTACATACTTATAACAATGGAAGGCAGTAACCGTGATACATTGGATACCCCGGAGTGTTTACGAAGTATTGAAACAACCTAAAAATATAAATTATTTTGCTATGCTATGGATAAAACGTAATGTATGATAAAATTCCACGCAGGATGGTTTAAGTGCACAAATATATGTATGTATGTACATTAGACTGTGTCAAAAAAAACGACTATTATTTTTCTTTCGGTCCCATATCGAAATTTCGTTGTCGGTCGTTTTCTGTTAGCGCTCCCAAAAATAGGAATTTTCAAAATTCATTTCCGCAAATTTTTTATAAACAACTAGCAGACCCGGTGAACTTCGTACCGAAAATTCATTTTATTATGTTCGCAACTAACGATCTGTTTATATGTATGTATTCTTCTTGATGTTTTAATAAAGAAATCGCCCCTGAAGATGCTGAGAAGATCAGCGAAATGTCGGGCTGGAAAAATAAAAAAAAATATATATTTTTTGTCTTGCATAAGAACTGATTTGATCAAATAGACTAAAATAGCAAACACTAACAAATTCAAAAATTGATCGTCAACTTATCGTCATATTATTATTATTTTTTTTATTGGAACATTTTGGTCCAGCATTTTCGCCAACAATTCACGGTCACGATTTCCCATGGCACATTTATTTGTAAGGGTTTGATGGAAAGAAATTCTTATTGTACTTCTTTTATCTCTTTGGCTAAAGCTATTGACGCAGTGAATGCAGAAATAAATGAATTTATGGTTTTTAAAAAAAAGTGTGTAAGCATTTTGTCTCCCATCTCTTGGCGAATTCGCGGAAAAGTGAAAATGCTATGTAGATATATGTACGTACATATGTAAGTACATACAAATGTTTGAAAAAATATGGTATTCTTTTTGTTTGGATGGCAAAAATAAGCTTTTGGCGGCTGCTAAAGTTGAGCGAAAAAATAATGTACCGAGTGAAAAAGCCTCGAATTTTTTTACATGCAAACACACACGGCAGGTAAGAGTAGAAAAATAAGTAAAAACAAATTCTAAAGCAGTTTTAAAATTTTGAATTTACGCATAGAGCATGTCTCCCAGTGCTTTGAGTTCAGTAACTGCTCTCGCTGTGTTTCCTCTATTTTAAGCGAGCTGCATGCGTCTCTGCTACATACATACAGTATGGCCGCTGTGGTAGAATTCTACCAAATTTGGTAGAATATTATACATACTTATGCAAAAAAATGTAACTTCTCAGAAAAATAATTGTGCTACTTAATATTATAAATGCGAATGTTAGTGATTGAATGAGTATGTTTGTGGCTCTTTCGCGGCCACATATTTCTATGAAATTGGACACACAGATAGGCTATGACCCGAATTATCATACAGCATACGTTTCGAAATAGAGTAGCTATCTTTTTAAAAAGTTAAAATCAATTAATTAATAGCAACAATGGGAGTGTCAAACGAAATGGATTCTAAAACGTTTTACTTCGAAATAAGTTTTTTAAGAGGGTTGCCATCTGTTCTAAAAGGTGAAATCAATTTAATTAACTCGTTAAATGAAATATTTTTACGTGGGTTTAAATGAGAGAGGCTTACGTGAGCTTTACTTCGAAAATGGGGTTTTCAGAGGGTTGCCACCTGCTTTGGAATACAAAATCAATTCAATAAACAGGTTGCTTTAAATATTTTAATATGATAATAAAACCAACGAGTTTTTTTTTAGGGAAAGCTTCATTTCAAATGCATTTTTGGCGAGCGTTGCCACCTGTTTGGAATTTCAAAACAAATTCAATGAACAATTTAATGAAGCATTGTAATGTGGGAGTCAGACAAGAGTGATTTAAGAAAGGTTTATTTCGAAAATATTTTTGAAGGGGGTGACCAGCTGTTTGGAGACTAAAATCCATTTAATTGACAAGTTAAAATTAATATCTCAACATGGGTTTCAAGCCATAGTTTTAAGAAATTTTTATTCCCAAAAATATTTTTAAAGACGGTTGCTAGGTGTTTAGAAATGTTTGTGAAGAGGCTTGACACCTGTTTTGAAATTTAAAACCAAACGCAGCCGCATTCGATTAAATACGTACTAAAAAAATTTCAGACAATTTCATGTGACTAAAAAACAAAATAGTGAAAGATTACGGTGAACGAATTATTTAGATTTTACACTTTGCCTCCACTTTTGATGATTCATCAGTACAGTGACCGAGTGTCCCATAAAAAGTGGGAAGAGGGTCACTTGTAGTGCATACTTTGGATGAAACGAAAGTGAACACCAATTTAAATTATTCACTTTCGTTGATTCCATCAAGAGGAACACCCCCCAAGCGATGAATGTACATAGGCTCATTTATGTTATACATATAGCTATAAGCAGTTGAATTTTTTGAAGGTGATTTACATAGTGAAGACCGCTTATTTTTTGCTTGTGGTTGGTTCAGCGTTGTCGTAATGGAGCACAGCACATTTTCCGGTGATAACTAAATCCTGGTCGGTTTTTAATTTATCTAAATAACTTGTCATTGTGGATGATGGAATCAAAAAATTAGTTCCCTTCTAGTCGCACCGCGCACATTATACGGTAAACTGCATCTATACAAAATATCTCATTGCTGAGAATTTCAGGCAGAAATTTTTACCCAAAGAATTAATTTTATTAGAAAATATATATTTGATGCGGCAACATTGGCTACATAATACCACAACTTATGGTGGCCTGTAACTATTCTATCAAACCAGCATGATTTTTCTTTTCTCATCCTAAATTAAAACTTTCCAACAAATCGGAAACTGAAATGCTTTATTTATTTCTTTCTTACTTCTTTGTTTGGTTTCTGCTGTAAGAGAGTTGCTGACGAATTAGGTAGTGGTACAAACTTTTGAGCGAAAGTTCATCTTTGTTTTTCAGCATTTCACTAATTGATCCAAATTCAAGAATGTTCGACATTCTTACATAATTAATCTTTCTGAAGATGTGATGTGGAGTGAAATGGTATATAATTGTTAAAAAGTATAAGGACAATTTCGAAAATTTTCTTACGTTAACCAATTTAAGCGCTGAGTAAGAAAGAATATTTTCAGTTGTAACTGGTGTTTCATGTAAAAAGCGGAACAAATTATCTGATGAAATGTTAAATAGCACATGAATGTGCTTCAATTTTAAAGTCACCAAAAAACTCTTTTAGGCCCTTAGTGAGTGAGCAAAAAAATGAAAGTGAAAAAATGAATGAGTGAAAAAAATGCAGAAAAAGGGTTTTTTCTTAACAGCGGTCGGCTCCCGGCAGGCAATGGCACACCTCCGAGTGCATTCCTGCCATGAAAAACAGCTTCTCATAAAAATACACTCGCCATTCGGAGTCGGCGTAAAACCTTTGTGTGACAACATCAAGGGGCACGCCACAAATTGGAGGAGAAGCACATACATATGTGTAAGCGCCAATTATTATTATTATTATTTTATATGAATTTTACTTCTTTACTACTGAAACATGTATATGTTTAAATTCGTTGGGATAAATTTTTAAGATGTGGGTAATTGAGGGATTTTTCCCCATTGTCGTGGGACACTGATCTGGCATACTGTCAGTTACTGTTCCTCGGTATAACAGGCTAACCTAATATTCACGCACGCCGCCAATTCGCTGTCAAAAATTTCTCATGCACATACAACTGGTATGGGACCAACCGAAATTGAACGGTATTCGTATGAAGCTAACTCAATTTTCAATTTTTGTTCCGCGTGACATTTTGATTTGACATTTCGCTCAATGAAATCAAATGTAAACGCAATGCACGCAAGCCAATTTCGGGTGACGCAAGAAAAAAATTCTACAGCGTGTGTACCAAAATGCAAGCCGCGAATATTAGGTTAGCCTGTAAGCGAGCGGTTTGACATCGACTTCGTCGTCTTCGAGTGGGGGCCTCGTTTCATTCATTCAGTGCTGCTAACATTTAATTAGATAAAAATGTTGGTACGTGGTGGGCATCGGTCAATAGGTGAACGTGGTTGCCTAACTTTCTAATACAAGTTTCGGGCGTTATTCTCGTCGATCGTTGAGCTTTCCTTGTATTGACGGGTGCACATTCTTTTCTGCTTAGAAGCATTTTTATATCCTTCCTGCAACAAGATAGAGATATGATCCGATGGTTGGTCTCCGGAGCGTAGGTATGTATTTAGTACTATCAAAAGTTTTGGTGCATGGTATTTGGCTAATAAAATTACCAATTAGCCTAACTTCCTTCACTTTCAAAACTTTAGAGAGACGGTTAAACCATATTAGGGAAAAACTGAGCTCCACTACCTTACATCAAACTTAATTTTTGTATGCCAAAGGGAAATCAACGGATTCGGATCAGTTTGACCGGATGATCGCAAAAAAACTTGCTAAATCTACTTAAAAAAAATTTGAAAAAGTTAGAGACAGTGAAAAAAGCTAAACAAAAAAATCAGCACTTTTATGCCGAAAAATTTTAGGAGTGCACATTATTTGAAGTAGAAATTGCTGTAATTGTAAAAAATCATGGCAGTATTTGCATTTATTTTTCATTCCATACCCAACACCCAATACGGTTTTAACTATTAAACGTTTTAAAACTTATTATATTTGTAGTTAGTAGTTTGTGTTTGTAAATGAAAATGAAATGAGATGAAATGGCAACACTGAAAGTTACACACAATGCCCCTTGCACAAGCTCGCTAGGTTAAAAAAGAAACCCTTTAAATTTTATTGACATAACCATGATTAGCACAGTAAACAACCTTTCTAGTAGAACTTTAAACAAAACTCAAAGTAAATATTTTGGAGGGAGGTGCGTTTCTATTTAGTACAGTTTTATTGTATCCTAACAAAAACAAAGCACAAAAAGAAGCAAACAATAGCAAAATTAAACATTGAATAATAAGTGCAATTTTTCGCAAGGCTAACTCTGTGATGTTTGTGATGTCACAAAGGAATAGGGGCCATAATTTACTTCCGACACTAAAAAAAAAATAAAGAAAAATAAACAAGTTAGTCAAATAAACTGCAAAAAGCACAATGTGAGAGCGGACGAGCGTCCTAAAAAAAAATATTCTATTACACTTCAATCGAAAACCGGACGGACGACCGTCCATTAGATACTTAGCTGGCCACCTCTAACAAGTGTTCAATGACAATGGAAAGCAAAATCAAGAAAAACGATTCCTTAGAGTGCATTTATTTAGATGTACAATGAGTAGAAAAACAAAAACAATCAAATGTGCGCAATCAAAAGACGAGTTGAGATTTACAATTTTTATGCACACTTAAATGGATGAGTATACGTCAAGTAGGGCAACGGGCGTTTAAGTAGTTAAAGTGAAATGTACTTATGAGTTGTTGTTAAAGACAAAGTCCACAATGTAAAAATATTGTAAATAAACGAAAAAATGTTACGGGGAAAAGTTGGGAGTCGCTAAAAGTTAAAGTAAAACAAACTTGTTTATTTAGGAGTTACAAAATACTAAATTCCTATGTACCTGATTATTTAAAAATATCTATTTTGTCAAAGTCTAATTGCAAACACTACATCCTTACGTGAAGCAATCTGCTATTC
The DNA here is from genome assembly GCF_013731165.1 of Rhagoletis pomonella. NCBI lineage: Eukaryota > Metazoa > Arthropoda > Insecta > Diptera > Tephritidae > Rhagoletis > Rhagoletis pomonella. The sequence goes on from NW_023458565.1 coordinate 6,904,237, forward strand.
ACGATATGTGGGTGCTTATTTCGAATATGCTCTGGGGTTTCCTCCACCAGCCTACAAAACCCGCAGTCCGTCTCTGCAGAAAGCCCCATTTTATTCAAATGGTTTATTAACTGGCAGTATCCTATCAGATAGGCAGAAAGAGATCTATTTTAGACCCTCCCGGCTAAGGTTAAGAAGTCTTTCGGAGTTCTTCCTTGAAGTGGTTATAAATGTCGTTAATTTTCTCATTGTCCTCGACTTCTTCCAGTATGCAACAATGTGAGATTCTTCGCAGCTCCTAAGTAACTCTGCAGTGTATGATTTGGATCTATCGCAGAAAAGCCTAGGACCATAGAATTGCATTTGAGCCCTACGTTTTTCAGGATAGTCAACCCTTTCGTTGCTTCAAACCTGTCATGTCCCGGAACCTATCTCAGCTTTACTATACTATAGGCAGGTGGTTCAAAAGAGTTTTACAGTTATCCACAAGCCTTGATGCCGTTTTAAATGAGTCTAAGGCCTTTAAAACAGCCTGACTTCAATATCGAGTATTCCTCGAATGGTACATTAAGCTAAATCCTGCCTCGCGACTTAAACTGTTATGCAACATATTGAAAGACCATTACATTAGCTTATGTAGTATTCCCCAAGTTTTACCATGAATTCTCTGAAAGGCATAAAAGCAACTTTAGCCTTGTTGGTAACTATCAAGAGATGTGAATTCAAATTCAGTCTTTTGTCCAGAGTTACCCCTAAGAGTCGCCAACTCCTGCAGCTTTTTTGTACCTCACTATAGTCGGGTGGTGGAGCATCGACTCTGTCGTCTTTGGCTCGGGTCTCAGATCTGTGATCAATCAGCAGGGTGAAAATCTTTCTATACATAATTTAAGTATGCTCTGCACATCAGGCAATAAATAGGCCGCCGTGTTTGTTCTTACAGGAATTTCCTCTCGATTTCAAACCTTCCCTAAGTCGCCTAACGTTCTGAGAGAATTTTTAGTATTTTTTCTGTGGGCTAGATCGCAGTACAAAGAGTACTCGGCGGGACTAATGAATGGGAAAAGTAGTTTCACTGCTAGCATAGCATGCTCTGAGAGCAAATGTGAGAGTCGAGTGCGAATAGTTTGCTGTCTGTTGTGATTGCAGCATTTCGAGCTTGAGATTTCCTTGCATTGGTGGTGCATATTTAGACCACCATACTCCCTCAGGCAAGTCACAGATTTATTATCGTCCTTCGAAAACATCAATAAGCAATAAACAAATGCAAATGTGTAATGTATATATATAAATGTCTTTTTGAACGCAGATTCCAATAATGCGAATCGCATTGAACGTCGATGCATCGATACATCGATGTTGCTCCCCCAAAACCATCGAAACATCGATTTGCGTAAACATCGTCCCTAGTCTTTGCAACATCTGTGATGCTGATAAAACTACTCAAAAATATGCTTGATGATCACAGTTCAGTAGAAGTTAGAAACCAGACGAATTTCAAAAGGCGCGAGATTGCTAAGGGGTCGAAACCTAAATAAGCTACATCAGAGTTTATAACCCCACTTAACCTCAATTAAGTTTTACCTGGAGAAATGTATTTTTTTACAAAGGGACCAACTTAAATGATCACCAAATTAACGATATTTTTATTAGGAGTAAACATCTTATACTAATTTCCGACAGACACTTAATTGAGTCAATTACCTTTCTAATTGAGTTACCTTTTTTTGGTGTTCACACACAGTCAGCTGTTCGATTGGCAATATGCTACAGTGATGGAAATGTTGGTACAGTCGTATCTCTCTTTTATTTGCGCCACATAGGCAATGTTTCTTTTTAAAACGTCAAATCGGAGAACTCGGGGGAAAGGGAATAACCTTTTCTAATACACAGTATTTTCTTGAACTTCTCAAAGATATTCTTAATTTTTATAGCCAAATTTGTTTAATGTGAGTCTAAAGGTACATACATATAAAAATAATTTGAAGATAAAATTTTCCATGCCTGATGAAATATCAGCTGTAAAAGAGAACTAGAAACTAACTAAGCTAATTGCTATTTGTTCAATAAACATACCTCAAAGTGTAAATTTAACATACCCAGTAGGGTTGCACCAATCGAGCAATTAAGAATTGAAATTTTCCTTAATCGAGAAAGTTTGCCTAATTGCTCGATTACCTGTTGTCTGAAAAGAGTACAAGCACTCAGTGCGGGTCAAATTTGCGTTAACCCAGCAGAAAATTTGTAACTGCCTGTTATGTATCCCAGCACATCATCTGTAATATCTTATTTTGTGCGCAAACGAACATTCCTAGTTCAGTGCCATTTCTCGACCATTTCGGGAATAGTTCTGTTTTGGGATATTTCAGGCCCATGTCGTCACAAGCTCGGATTATTTGGTACTAATTGTCCTGTCCATGACCGTTTCGGGACTGTTTCAGGATCATTTTAGTAATACTAAGGGCACATAGCAAGTCCGTTGCAAGAACTCTTCGAAATCAATTCAGGACAAGTTCACGACTTTTTCAGAATCACTTCAGAACAACTTAGGGACTAGATTGAGATAATATCGGGATAGTTTCGAAACTTTGAAGTATTTTGGAAAGAACTGGCAAATTTGGTTTGGAAACATGTCTGTCGGAAACATGGTTAAGACAAAATGAATAAAATTAAATTAAATTAACGTCTAGTTTCTAACGTATTTATGTACATATGTATTGTTATTAGGGTGGTCCAAAATAAGTTCAGTCGGCATTTTAATGCTCTCACCCCCTAGGATTGTTCCATATCGTAAAAATTTACCCCTATTTTTTCATTTTGAAATCAAAAAATATTTAGAGGTCGCTTAAAGCGCTCGAAGTTTTTCATGTATTTTGTATGGGGAAAAACAACTTTTCGTGGAAATGGTATGGAATTCTTCAAAATCAATATTTTTCGGTCCGATCCCATAATAATATCCAATTATTTATTTAACCATTTTTTAATAATGAAGATTTTTTATTTACCCCCCGCCCCCCCTTGCATTTTCTGGCATTTTCTAGGGGTTTCGGCGGACCTATAAAATATATTTGCTAAGAAAAAATTGTTAAAAAAATAATTGGGTATTATTATTGGGAATCTCTTGAAGAGAAACAGAGTCTTCCGATTGAAAAAATATTGATTTTCAAGAATTAAATTCCACTTCCGCATGTAAAACATTGAGCGCTTTGCGCGACCTCTAAATATTTTATGATTTCAAAATAAAAAAATAAAGTATAATTTTTTTCGATTAAGAGGGGTGAGAGCATAAAAATTCCGACTTTACTTTTTTTACATGCATTTTTGGACCACCCTAATGTACATACATATGCCTAATGCTTTGCCAAGCCGCAAACAGATGTTCATCCATCAAATCCCATGAGTACCGGGTGCTCACGCCTTGTTTTACTAACTTATTTCTTCCCGGCTATGGAGAAACTTCACAAACAAATTTCACTTGAGCTCCCCCATAACAAGTTTCTAAGCACGCCCTTGCTAGTGTACTTAATTAAACAAACTCAGATACCAAAATATATTTAATAAACTTAATGAACCGTTAAAGAGCTGTAAAAGAATGCGAATACATATAATAAAAACAATAAAAAATACAAATTATGTATCTCGTAAAGAAATACCAACGCAAAATATTATTAATTTACATTCGCGACCGGCTACTCATAAAAGGAATTATGAAAATTTCACAAACAAAATAAACAGAAAACGAAAATAAAAATAAATACACAAATAAACTGAAAGTTAAAAGGTAGACTGAAAACAATGAAATGGTGGAGCATTAAAAAGTAAAAAAGCAGATACTTAAAAAGTATGTGTGTATGTACATATGTACGTGATATAAAAACCTACAGAAATTTCACTTTTTGTGGGCTCATTTCGGTCGTTGTTTTGTTTTCCTTTCTTAATTTTTCTTTCATTGGTTTTTGCTTAATTGGGAGGTACAGAAATTTCTGTGCGATTTGTAGCAATTTAGAAGTTGAACTAACTATGCTGATTAAAGTGAAATGGTATGAGTTCTTTCGTTTTTCCGGTCTATTGAACTTGTTGAAGAAGAAGACGAAAAAGAAGGACTACATAGTAGTAATGTAGTGAAAAGTAAATTGAACATAATTTATAGCAGCCTTTTTTGTGCTATCAACAATTGGCCAAATCTGGCGTAGATGTAAAAACTTGTTGAAAGTTAGTGAATGTTTTCGCACCAAAAGAAGACAGTTCACGACACTCAGGTCTAAGGTCATTTCGAATTTTTTTTTTGTCAATACTTTGCGCTATTACAACGGCATGCGACTAGCAAAAAACACCGACAGCATCAACGTAATGAGATGTTGATTGTCAGACTAGAAATGTATACATATAAATATTTGCATACGTACATACATATGTGGATACTAACATGTTTGCTTACATATCGAGCCTTAACTGCCAAAAATGTGTAAGCGACATTTTTTTCACAATTTTATTTTCGATACAGAAATGCATATAGATGCTCTGGGAACATTTCTGCTTCAAAAAGAAAATTTTGAAAAATTTCGCTTACATTTTCTTTTGCAGACATGTACACATGCTCATACACACTATGTAATTACATACATACAAACATCAAATACACTTCGAGTTGCGTGATTTAAAATTACTTTCCGACACTTTTCGTCGTTATTTATTTTGATTTTATTTTTTTGTTTACATTTTTTTCTATTTACTTTTTCTCTTGCAGTAAAAGTGTTGCCAAATCGATTTGTATAACGGTATACGTGAAGCACATGTAATCGCAATAATGTCCGCCTATCCATACATATGTATGTACATACATATGTAAGCGTGCTATCGTTCAACACTTTCATGGGAAAATGTCTCCATAAGCATTGCTTTTCATTTTGTTCAACAACTTCGCCCCTTCACTCAATCACTTTTCTTTAGTGGTGCGCTGACAGACCTTAACCGGTTGTTAAACGTTTTTATGTAAATTTAAGAAAAACACACAACCATGGGCTTGTCGAAAAAGAAACAGCTGTTACTGCAATTTAGTGCATTGTTGACCTGGCATGACCCGTGATGGACAGCGGTTGAAAGTAACAAATGCGAGTAAGGGCGTTGCTGTCTTCGGCTGTGGTACAGCTTAGATACTACATATTATGAAATTGGGTATACATTTTTGCATATATGTACTACATATATACAGTGACTCAAACAAGTATTCAGTGTTGATTTTTCTTTTTTTTCAAATATTCCCAATGTTTTTATACCCGAGCGCACTTGTGCACAAGGGTATATTAATTTTGTTCACATAACGGTTGTTTGTAACAGCCAAAACGAATCGAGATAGATATAGACAAATGTATACATAAATGATCAGGATAAAAAAAGAAATCGATTAAGCCATGTCTGTCTGTCCGTCCGTCTGTCCGTCTGTCCGTCTGTCCGTCTGTCCGTCTGTCCGTCTGTCCGTCTGTCCGTGTACACGATAACTCGAGCAAAAATTGAGATATCTCAACGAAATTTGGTATGTAGGCTTCCCTTAATCCAAGGTAGGTTGCTATTGAAAATGGGCGAAATCGGACTGTAACCACGCCCACTTCCCATATAACGGTAATTTCCAGAAATACGAAAACTGCGATATTTTAGTAACTACTGAAGATAAATCACTCAAAATTGGTATTTACAATAATTTTTTGACACAAAATAATAATATTATACATTTTTGGAAAATGGGCGTAGCCACGCCCACTTATGGTTACATGTGTATATCTTGGTAACCGCTGTACCAATTTCTACCAAACTTGGCACAGTTGTCGGCCCTGGTACAGCATACAAAATCGCCTAAAATTGTTAAAATCGGACGATAACCACGCCCACATCCCATATAACGGTAATTTAGAGAAATACAAAATCTTCGATAAATCAGTAAATATTGAAGCTAATTTATTCAAAATTGATGCTTGCAACAATTCTTTACCAAGAAATACGTTTGTGATAAATTTTTGGAAAATGGGCGTGGCACCGCCCACTTATGATCACATATATGTATCTCAGTAACCGTTCTACCAATTTGTACCAAACTCGGTGTGGTTATTGTGCTTGCCACATATAAGCAAACCGTTGAAAATTATTGAAATCGGACTAAAATAACGGCCGCTTCTCATATAACGGTAAATTTCAGAACTGCTTGAAACTTCAAAATTTCGAAATCTAAGGACTCTAATTTACTCAAAATTGATACGCCCCGGCTTACCATATAGCCGTAGCTTTCGGTAAGGCGAAAAACATATATTTAATACGTGCGCCGGGTATTTAATGTTCGGCTCTGCCCGAACTTAGGCTTTCTTACTTGTTACAATTCACATTACTTAAAAAAAAAAGTTTTGCTAAAGAACTTATCATAATTCCCTTCCCGGTGTAGTGAAATAACGCCCTCCGAAATATCGCCCGTGGGCTTTATTTCCTTTTTTAGGAAACAAATACTGCGGGCGTTATTGCCTGTTTGGAAAGGAAATAATTTACGCAGGCTTCATTTCCTACTAAAGGTGGGCTTTATTTCCAAAAAAAAGGAAAGGCTCTTGTTTACATTTTCAATATTAAATCAAAACTAATCTGATGATTGCATTAAATTAAATGTTTCTTTGGCTTTATTATAAGAAAAAATTCAAATCAATGATGCCTTTTTTGGGTGGACCTCATTTCCATTTCAAAAGAACAATAATGCCCGCGGGCTTTATTTATTTTTTTTAGGAAATAAAGTCCGCGGGCGTTATTCTACCGGCCTTATTTCACTGCTCAAATATGTACCAGTACAAAACGTCACAACGCAAAAATTATGAATTTGACCGCCAAAAATTACACAAATAGTTATGAGACAAAGAAGAAATTTACTAATCGACAACTGTTATTAGTGCTGTCACATGATATAATTTCGGTACGACAATTATGTGTTAACAACGCTGCTTCCAGTGTTATACATATTAATATGCTCTGATTATGGTTTTGTGATCGTCAAAAGGTATATCTTACATTGCTTCTCGAATAACCTAACCAAAACGTAATGCCCGCGAAGAAGTTCTTACAACTGTCCATGTGAGACATGTGTGTATTACGGAGAACTTAAGTATTTCTCAAATCTCCAACGTAGTTTCTTAAAAATACCTCAAGTGGAGGACCATAGCGTTCTCAACAAAGGGCGTACTTTTCCTTGTATTAAAATAAGACTGTTTTTCAAGTTGAGAAAAGGCTTAAACTCCAATGGTTCTCAAACATATCATTGAAATAGTTACTGAAATTGAAATAGTAAAATAGTTCGTAACTTTTTGATTGAAACGACACAGTTAAATTTAAATACTTGTTTTTATTTTTTAACTTTGACTTTTTATATAGTTACCACAGTCACAGTCGCCCGTCTATAATCCGGCAGTCAGTCAACCACTTTATTCGAATCGAGATTAAAAATTTTTGGAATGAAAATCAGAGAATAGCTAAAGTATGCTTTTCGAGAGGTACGGTATTCCGATAACAACGCTCTAACAACTTGTGCTCAGTTTTATTTTCCATTTCGTGATAAACTCTTCCTAAAAATGAGAACCCATGATTGTCGATTATTTCGTGCCCTAATTGAATAGATTTTTGATGGAAGACAAATTTTTAGCATGCCACATAGCACGCCAAAAGATCGACTTATTGACGAAAGCGGTTGATGAACGAGTTAAAGTGGAATGGCAGCGAATTCTTCCAAACATTTATGATGGACGGATTGCCAGTCTAGCTGTTCATGTATGTATGGAAGAGGAAAGCCTCCTCTGCTTTAGAATGACAAGCTGGGCATGGGCTTTACTTCATTTGGTCTTTCAAATTGGCAAGAAGAAAAAATGGTCAGCGTACGATATGAAACTCGGCTAAATTCCCTTAATGATTATAGCGCCAATCAAAAACCAGAATATTTAGTTTCAGTGGCTTGGTTATTACACATTACTTAACCACAATGTCGTGAAAGGAATTAATAGCGCTTTTAATAAAAACATACATACGTGCATATGTATGTATGTATATTCAATCGTCATGTAAGACGTTGACATGTAAATTTGAACACGTAATTTTTTGCAGACTTTCGGTGAATGGTAATAACACTTTGAATTAGGCAAACCTCATAAAAACTTAATCCGCCACAACACATATAACATAAACATTAAAGACAATTTTTATAAATTACATACATTTTTTGTGGCTTATAGCAAATTTGGTTAACTGAAAAAATTTGTTTGTCTACATATGTATATGTCACTTAGCTTCCCTTTGTTAGTTAGAGAAAATTACTTTTTTCTTGCTTTTGTAATTTTTAGTTTATTCTGTTTTTGTCAGCTTTTGACAATGCTGTGAATTAACACAAACGGCAATAACGCAAAATTTGCTTTATTTCACTTTTAAATGAGAAATAATACCAAAATCTGAGTTTTGCTTTATTTCCAACAAAGGACACCTGGCAACCCTATATGTACCTCTCAATTTTCTTCTTTTTATTATAAGAATTATTTAAGATATTTTGGCAATCAAAAGATTGTCAGGATTTCAGTGAAATGAGTTTTGAATGGAGCACGACATGTTCGCCTTTTATCAATATATATACATAAGTAAATATTTATGTACATACATAAAAAGTGTGCATTAAAGCATTCGAAAGTTAATGCACTAAAGTAGACTGCACTTTTGGAAAGAAATGTATAATAGGCGTGTTTTTTTACTCGCATACGTATCTGCGCTTAAAAATTGTATGGAGCTCTAAGCGACATACTTTATGTGCGCTTATAAATTGTTGTCGCTAAAATCAAAATGACTTGTTTTGAAATGGAAATTTTCGATAATTGTTTTTTTACACGTTAAGCGTAGATGTATATGCAGTGGCGGATTTATCGTACAGGCAACATAGGCTGAAGCCTAGGGCGGCAGAATTAAGGGGCGGCAAAATTTAAGACAGCTAAATTAAAAGAAAAAAATTTATTTGGATTCAGCTGCACTTGAAATTGTGTTTGTGTCTGTAAAATATTATTAATGATTCATCTCATTCAATACAATTCAAAATTAGAATTACGCTGCGAATTTTTCCTTAGTATAGCAGTCGTTGAAATTTCCATTTAACTTTCTTTCACGCGGCTTAGAAACCTGACGGCGCGCCTGCGCGTGACGCAAAGAAACAGCCGACACGCTGCCCCGAGAACGAGAATCATCTAAAAGGTTACCACACTTGACAACACTGCCGAAAAACGAGCGTGCATTTTCGAGAAAATTCTTGATTCCAAGCCCACCAGTTTTTCATAAGTGTATCATAACGTGAATAATCTGAAGGTCAGCTTCCGTCGTATGTCAAATTAGGCAGTGTATCTGTGTATGGCCTTCTGTTTGTCTTGCGCGAGGTCAAAAAATCTTCCGGATGAGCGATTTTATTTTGTATACTCGCATAGCGCTACTTCAATATCCTGATAATTGGATATTTCCAATTGTAGCGCAGAAAGATCGTTTTCTGTTTTAAAACGCGTGAAAATCTATATCAGATCTTCATTGAGCGAAAACAAACTGAATGCTCTTGCGTTGCTGACTATAGAGTCAGATTTGTTTCTATCTATCGATTGTGAAGATATTATCCGCGAGTTCGCAGCTGAAAAATCAAGACGTAAAGAACTGTGAAAAAGAAGTGTTTGAAAGAGGGTTTTTGTTGAATACCTTATCCATGCTGATGTCAAATTTGTTAATTCCGTTATGTATTTCATTATTAACGAACTATATTGTAATAAAGCACTGACAATAACAATCATATTTGATATATATATATATATTTTTTTTTTTCGTGAAAAAAGGGCGGCAAGTTATGAATTGCCTAGGGGCGGCAAATATTTAAATCCGCCACTGTGTATATGCGTGTAAAAAAAACACAGCTAATATAAATATAACTATGAAAAATAAAACGGGAATAAAAAGTTTTATTTTTTCAAACAAAATACTTTATATCAAAAAAAAAAAACAAATGCCTTTCTACCAACCCAAATTGTTTCTGCCAGTTTTGGTAATAATTTACCAAAGTGGAAACCCTGGTCTTGAATGACTTTTCCTTGTTCAAAGAAGAAATACTCCAGAGCCTTGAATCTTCACCTTTTGCATTGGAATATTTACGATTTGGATTTGGACATTTCTGATCTGAGGGTACTGTATAAATCATAAATAAATTAGAATTGTCAACGATTTTGTAACGTACACTATTTTGTACTATAATATACAAACTGACTTTATAAATGTATTTGGATAGACATCTGGCTGTAGTGCCGTATTTTCTATGCATTTTTAACAGGTTGGAGATGTGAAAAAAAATTTAAACTCTCGTTTTCTTTATTTTTTTAACTTTGATGGGAGTAAATATTTCACTGTGCTGTTAATGATATGGAAAGTCGCACTCTGGTAGTACAAAGTCCTGCCTGTTGGAACCCTTTTGGTCTTAAAAAAGTTGTCTAGACTAAATATTTTATAAAGCAAAATGGCAGAGTATTACTTCTTCAAATTTGCGTCAGTAAACCATTTTAAAAGTTGATGATGTTAAAACAAAACGTAATTCATTCTCTTACCATTCATCAAAGTTCCTTAAGATTGACTTGCTAATTAAATGCTAAAGGAATAGCAATTCACAACTGCGTTCATACTGGTACATATGTATGTATTTTAAGCCATCCTACGGTAACCCGTTGATTTAAAAAAAACAAACTTTCATTAGCACTTTTTTGTTTATATTTTTCATAATTTCTTTATTGAAGGTGATTAAGCAGTTTCTGTAAATAAGCGCCTCTGGCGTTGGGTCAGACATTCATTTCTTTTTACGGTTTTTAAGACAATATTAAGTTGTTTAATTTAGCAGCGGCTTTTAATTAAACACCATGAATTTGTTAACTACCGTGACTTTTGGAACTGAGCGTGATTGATTAGTTTAGCTTCTTAGTGTGTCTTAATATTGTATATTGTATGTGTGTAGCAAAAAACTATTTACAAGCAATTCTGCTGAAAGTTATTCAAGTGAGAATTTTTTTCTACTATTTATTTACGTATTTACATGTTTCTTCGAAAATCTTACTTTTTATATCGTCACCTTAAATGCGAAAAGGCGTAACAACATCGCAACTGAAATGGAAAAAGTCGTGGCCAAAATTTTTATTTTTTTATAATATGATATGGGGAGTTGTAATTCGATGAAATCTATCATATAAATCAAAAAGTGAATTTTGAAGTAGCTAGTTATCTGAAAATTACACGTTGTGGGGTCTTAGCCAAGATTACAATGGTTGCAAAGGGCATACCTGGATTCTCGGAAAGTTATTTTTTGTGATGAACCTATATTCTAAACGGTTACAGAAAAGTTATTCTGTCAACAGCGCTGAACGCATGGCGTGCGGAAAGCGAGGCCCATCAGCAGCCGATTTCTATTCTAAAATCCAGATATTTGGTTTTGTTGTTGTTGTAGCGGCTACAAAACCCCGCCCAGATCGATTGGTATCTCAGTCGTTGTCGTCAAGCTCAACGAACGGGAGTCCCAAGAAGCGTGCAGCCTCTATAGGATCTGTCCACAGCGACAAAGGCGTTATTTGTGTGGGGTTTTCTGGGCATACGCAGAGATCTTTCGAGTCGCGGGGTGTCTCTTGGCATGCCGGACACTCATTTGGTACATCTGCATCTAATCTGCTCAGTTATGAGGTTAAACCTGCTGCAGTAGCCAGAGCGAAGTTGGGCTACTGTTGTCCCGCCAGATATTTGTTGTAGAAAATTAAAGAGAAGTAGCTGATGATTCCATTCATCTTTCTCTACACAGCTGTGATAGTGCGAATCAAGTGCATAGTCTCACCGATTGTACCCCCATAGAAATAGTTTTTGCTCTAAACTTCGCTGAAATCGAGAGCCGCAACTTTGTGAAACTATGGTACACAAGGAACCAGAAATATACATCTGTTTAAACCTGTAGAACCTTTACCATCCAGACTGCCATGCATTTACCTCCTATATTGAAATTCACCACAGAAGAGCAAGATGATGCGACATATCTCATTGGTAAACGAGTTAAGATAATACGGCTAAAGGAAGATGGGCATACATATCGTCGTATCTACAATATTGGTGATGGGAAGATTTCTACTTAGCGCATATACTCAGCAGGCATGGGTGTTTTCAAGCCCATCTCCTTCGTTTTGGCAATGAAAGTTACCATTTCTATGACTACTATGGCTACCGGTTACGTTACTTGATCCGAGTTCGAATGAGTGGCACGCAAATTAAATAAGCGGCAGTGGCATTTTGTATACGGACGATACTTGATTTAGAGAGACCTTCTTGGCGATACAAGATAAATGAGGTGAGTAGGTTTAATCAAGACAAACAATGGATGTTACCGGTGGGATCGGTACATAGACAATAGAAGGTTTAGTAAAGGGACCAAAAATAACAGTTTTTTTTAACTGTTAAAATTGGTCAAATATTTTTTTAACAGTTAAAAATGGCCAAATATTTTTTAAGTCCGAGATAATAAATAAATGTTACTTAGTTACCATAGAACAAACCTTGGGTCAAGTATATAATTTTCTTTTGTATTTCTTCGGTACAGTTGAATCAGCGTGAGAAGTTCTATCGAGCCACATTTTTGGTTTTTGCATACCTAAATGGTTCATATTCTACACTTGTGCCAAAACGTTGGCTGTGAACAATATATATATATATATTTTTTTTTTTAACGTCTGGCAACACGCACTTCAGAATTCAGCTGGTATGGTTATGGCGGAAAACCAAAATTCAATTGGTCTCTATGGCAATGGTTATGGCTATGGCGCTACGTTGTGGCACCACTAATCGAATACAGTGCTGGCCATAAGGTTTGTTAGAACAGCTGTTGTATATGGTTATGGTTATGTCACCATTAATTTAAGCTTAATTCGTTAAGGGCAAGTACCTTTTTTAATTTTAAGTAAATACTTTTTTATTTTCTTTTTTTATGCCGCTGCACACACATATTTATCAGCACACAAAGTCGTTCCAAAGCCTTTAGCAGCTTTTTACTCCAAGCGAGTATATATGTATGTAGTGTGTTGACTTCTGTTCGCTATTGTCTCATTGATTTCGTGCCAATTTTTACACATGCCGGCACGCCCTGCAATCACTGTTGCTGCACTTTATTGATCATTTAAAGCACGTGTAACTTCCACTTTCATATTTATAATTATTACACACGTATTTCATGTAACTAATTTATATACATATGTACATAACACTTAACATATTGAGAGAATTAAGTCATTTAATTTACAGCGGTTCGTAATTATCAGCTTTGGCAATCTGGTATAGCAAAGAAATACCAGCAAAAAACCTAAACCAATGTTATTAACAAGTTTCTCAAATTGTTTGCACGTGACACGCCATGTTGGAAATGTCTTGTATTTGCCACAAATGCAATTAACTTAAAGCAATTATGTTAAAATGCAAGAAATAAATATTTTCACATGTACATTCATATAGCAAGTCAATAAGTAAAAGCAACTCCAGTTCGTACTACATGAAATATTATTATTTCCTCAGTTTTGCGCATTTGTGACCACATATCGCGATGGTCCGCTGCAATAACGACACAACTCAAAAATTAAATCTGATTCATTTCTTGTTAGTTTCATACTGTAGAGGCGTGTCAATAATAATCTTTACCTTGGCTTCAGCTTTAGCTTTTGTCTCTGGTCTTGTCTTTATCTCTGTCCTTGTCTTCTGTTTTTTTTATCTTTAACTTTATTTTAATCTTTATCATTATCCTACCCTTTTTAGATGAGGTGGTTTGAGTTGGGGTAAGACTCATACTTTAATAATTAATGTTCATAACTTCTGTAGAATTTAAATCAATTCGACTTTCCAAACTCGTGGCAACCCTCTTCAAAAGTATGTTCCAACTAAAACCTTCTTAAACTTCGTCCGTTGGCATTGTGATACATATGTATGTCAATTTACTGGTGAATTAAGTTGAACTTAATTTTTTTTAAAGAGATGGCAACCCTCCTACAAGTTGTTAAAAAATAAAACTTTTTCAAACCCATTCCAATAAGTATTAATTCATTGAAATTGGAAAATTTGAATTATTTTAATCTAAATTTTTAACAGGTGGCCACCCGCTCCAAAAACCTATAACCATATTACACATCTCCAGGCCAAGCTCTTAAATCTGTTCTAAAATCGAACGAACGATACATTAAGAAGTTTCACTTCAATATCAACAACTCAAGCTCTGGCAGAATTTGGATGGACCTCTCTGAGCTGCTTGATACTTACGAAGTTTCAAACTACATAGACGAGCCTCTCTCGCATGACTTGTTTAATCTGATATTGAAAAAGATAATAAAATCCGCAAAACTAAATCGCTGGGAACAATTTCTTATATGAGCCAACATCATTGGATTCATCATTGGTTCCGTTTGTTCTTCCTCTTCCAAGCAAACGGTATGGCAACGAGGACAAAACTAAGTAAGTATCTCCTTCCATAAAGCGAACAGTCGCCGCATTCGGGCCTCACCATTTACGTAACTTCGTTTATTTATGAACCAGTGGTAATACCGTCAATAATGTCAGCTTTGGAATCCAACGGAAAATCGGTCTTTCCAACAAGTGCTACTTTGAACTGAGTAACTGAAATATGTATAACAATATGGGCGTGAAAGGAAAGAAGTTTAAGAAGGTTGTAGCTTGAAAATATTTTTAAAAGGGTTGCCATCTGTTTAAAAAATTAAATTCGAATTATCTAATAAGTTAAATAGATTATTACAATATGGGTATCAACCGAAATGAGTTAACTTCATAACTTCATTAAGGAGAGTTGCCACCTGTTTAAAAAGTTAAATTGGCCTTAAATAAAGGGAATCAGGGAATTAAAATAATTATCACAATATGAAAATATTTTGAAGAGGGTTGCCAGTTGGTTGGAAAATCGAATTTGATTTAATTATACACACGTTATATGAAGTATTAAAATATGGGTGTCAAACGAGAGAGTGTTAAGAGACCTTTAGTTGGAACGTTTAGAATACTTTTGAGGTTGTTTAGCAAGGTTTCCACCTGTTAAGTGATTTTATAAAAAGTTAAATTAATCATTACTAAATGGGTATCAGTCGAAATCTTTTTGAAAAGACCTAATTTCTAAACAACATGCAGGCGCTTGCCACCTGTTTAAAAATAATATGAAGTCCCAATATGCGTGTCAGACAAAAGAGGTTTAAGGGGGTTATATTTTGAAAATATTTTGAAGATGGTTAAAAAAAAGAAAAGTGTCCAAATTTCTTATGATTTTGGCTGAATTTAATTATGTGGAGTTCTATTGAAATAAATTGCACCTAATGTAACACGCAGAAATTTCACACACTCAGCGAAGCGGGTGAGGGCAAACACTTAAACTCCTCTCACCCGACTACTCATACTTAACGCGGACGAAAAGTATTTTTAGTACAACTGTATCATCAATTGATATATTAATCAGCAAACTATATACACACACTATGATGAAAAATTAACAATATAACGGCCAAAATTTAAATTTGAATAGCCATTATTGAAAAGGTATGAGCTTTTTATTTCGTATTAAGCTGCGAACAGACAACAGGCGTATTTTAACTTAGCCAACAACATTCTTTGCGCATCTTGCGAATAAGTATACGAATAACAAAATTGTCGACAAATCTACAAAGCCCATAAACGAGTATAAATGAATGTTGGATTGCGCGCGAACGTGCATATGGTCGCTAAGAAATTATTAAGTCAATGTCCAACATGCATATGAATATAAGTACATACGTAGCTACATAGATATGTAAATATTTATAGGCAAACAAACATACATATATGTATGTATAATACAGACAGGCATGTGTAGAGCAACTTTTATTGTGGTCATTGTGGCTGTCAAGCGAAAGTTTTAGTATTCAATGTCGCTACAACTGTCACTTATTTATTTATTTATTTTTTTTTTACAGTTTCTTATGTCTTTTCTAGCAACCAAGCATACATTAGTTCGTCTGTCCATTGTCGGATTTATGTATGTACGTTTCCGTATGTGTTAGTATGCACTCTTTGCAGCTGTTTTGCGGCATTAAGACCATAAATTTCACTTTTCATAATTTTAAAATTAGTGATATTCTAGTAAAAACATACATACATACCACAAAATCGCACAGGCATAAACTACTGGCATACAAGTTAAAATGTATAGCTGTAAATGTGTTTACATATGTAGTTGAGAAAATAGCAAAAATAACACATTTCAACACGAATTTTGATTCTGAGTTTTGTATGGGTTAAATTCTTATCCCTATCGAATAAAAGAAGCAATAGGTTTACCTATCAAAGTTTACTTTTGTAGTTAACAAAACGAAATTTCGAATTTTATGGAAATTTTTTTATTTTTATCAATTGGCGTACATTAGATAGAACCTGAAAGTAGAGCACCCCTAAAGAGTTTTTAGAAATCAGTTTCGAAAAAACTTTTCGTCGAACGTAGGGGTCAACTTCATATGTACATTTTTCGTCACATCTTCGCCATTTAAAGTCGGCTATTAACAGGGCAATTCAGGCAACAGTCTTTCAACTGCTCACATTTTTTCGAAACACAAAACACAATTGTGTCAATTCTGGTAACTATATTGAAAGCTCTTTTCTGTGTTTCGAAAGACTAACTGAAAAATCTGCTACCGAGAAGCTCTTAGCTTTATGCTTTTCACTTCTTACCAATACGTTTTTTTTTAATTAAATTAAATAAATATATGTATGTATTTTTCATTTTAAAACAATATAAATTAATAAGTAAAAGAAAAGAAAATTATAAAAAGAAACAATAATAGTCAAAAAAGAAGGAAGTAATACTTAAAATTAAAATAGATTTAAAAAAAATTTGTTCAATTCAAATAATTTAATGAGATACTAAATATTTAATGAAATAAAAATTATGTTATCAAAAAAAATTAAAAGAAAATAAAATTAACAAACGAATAAAAAATTAAATTTATATGAAGAAAAAATAAGTTTCTAAAGAGTAAATAAAATTTAAAAGAATAATTTTTCTGTCCTACACAATAAAATCTAAACAATTAAAAGAAAGTTTAACTAAAAAAAAAATATTTAGAAAAGAAAAAAGTTTAATAAGTTCCAAAACAACAAATGAAATTAAAAAATATAATTTTTTAAACAATAACAACCAAACAATTAAAAATGATTTTATGAAAAAGAAATTAAAATAAAAAAAACATCAAATACGTTTCCAAAAATTAAATTAAATGAAGAGAAGAATTAAATTAAAAAATAAAAACATTAGATTAAAAAAGATAAACAAAATCCGCTGCACAAGCAATCGAACTCGGATCTCGCGCCTGGGCCTTACCCACTCGGCCATTGCCATTGTCGGAGTGACGTGAGCCAAATGATAGAGGTTCGAGTCCTCGGAGAGTGGATTTTTTTTTGTTTAATTTAATATTTTTCTTCTTTAATTTAATATAAGGTTCTATATATATGTACACATGTATGTATTTTAGATTTTTAGAAATTGATTCTATGTGTTTTTTTTGCGCACTATTGAAAGGGGTTTCGCCGACAGGCATAAATATTTATTTATTTCTGTAAAAAGCACAAAAGCCAACTTTATAAAGGTGAAAGGTGTCTTTGGCAGCGTTTTTATATAGACCAGAAAATATGCATAAAATAATACAAAGAAATACTTCTTTTTTGTTGACTTGTGTAATCAGCAAATTTGTACACTGCTAATGAAAACACAATCAGCAACAGTGAGTGGCAAGAAACTTGTGGCAACTGGGTAACGACCTGGTGGTCAGTCTCAGAATCCTAAAATAAAAACATTGTAATATACCGAGTATACCCACATGTAGGTATGTACATAATATGCCGACAGTGGTGTAAAAAACTGGTAGACGTCATAGAGTTCTGCAACTGGTTCGAAGTTGTTGATCTTGGCACTAGTTTGGTTTTCTTAGCTCGAATACAGCATATGTACTATGTATGTATGCATGCATATGTATATTACGGTGGACCTTAAAATATGAACATCATGGGACACCCATGTATTTTTTTCTATGTACAAAATAAAGGCATCAACGAGAGTTTCCAAATAAAAAAAATTAGAGGACCCTGCCAGTGTTTGAACAAATTTAATTTTTTAAATCGCAAAAAATTCTACAAAAATTTTTACATTGGCAGGCTTTGTAGCTCAGCGAGTTTATAAATGTATATGAATAAGTTTCAATAACACTTATGTATGTACATTAGGGCGGTCCTTAAAATCAAGTGAAGGATTTTTTTCAGTCTCGCCCCCTCAATCGGGAATACCCCTGCCACAAATATCACATATAAATTTTGCTCCCGATTAGAGACGGTTAAGGCGTGTCGCACAGGTGGCAAAGTACAGATTCCGCTATAGAGACTCAAAAAATTAAAATTAATTTTTTTTTCATCTAATACCCTAAATCGGTACTACCCAAGGCACATTAAACAGGTAGTATCAGTAGAGCAAAAACAACATTTGCGTGTATTTTGTTGTTGCTTCTGGTATCGAAAGTGTCAAAAACTGTTCTGAATTTTTTCTTCTAAATCAAAGCGTGCCATGTGAAATAGAAAAAATTATAAAAAATTAAAAATTGAAATTGGAAAAAATAAAAATTGATGCAACTTTCTTTCCTAGTAAATTTGTTTGCTTCTCGAAGCATTGGTCCATCCTTTACAAGGGCCAGTAATCAGCGGTTGTGCTGCTGAGTTGGGCGAACGTTCCAAAAGATGCTATTCAATCGCTTGTTTTGTATGGAAAAAGGTTTCACATGCAAATGGATTTTAACAATTAAGAATTTTTGTGAGAAAAAATTAAAGTATTTGACATTTTCGAGACCAAATAATTTGAAAATCAATCAAATCAGCTGCTCTACTGATACTACCTGTTCAATGTACCTTGGTACTACCATATTCGAAGATATCACATATAAATTTTGGCTTAGGAAATGGGATGTAAAAATTTGCTTCCTACATTTGAGAACCACCCTAATGTTCATATGTCACATTTTTCAAACCCTGGTAGCGACCCACAATTTGTTTTACTTTCGTGGATGTCTCTAGTTTGTACGTAGAACAAAATAAAGCATGCCCAGTACAAACTTTAGATGTTAATATTTTTAAGGATCGCCCTATTGTATGTATATGTAGGTATGTATGTATGTATGAACTACAAGTGTTCATCTGCTCCAATATGTGCATACATATGTAGGTATGTACGCAGTTCTAGGCTTGGTTAAACTTGTTTATGCTTGAATTTGTGTTTTAATTAGTTTCAACATTTTCTCCATAAGTCTCTTTTGTCTAGTCTGGCTATACTTTTATGTACTTACATATGTGTGTACATACTACGTAGATATGTATGTGCGTTTTGGGATATAGTTTCCTTGCTGCTCCACTGTGGAACTGGCTTTTGATTAGTTGCAATTTCTTTTGATGAAGCAGAAATGCATCAAAAAGCGTACATATGTATGTATGTATGTATGTATACTCGTATTACTAATTAAATGTAAAGCAAAGAAAATGTTATTTTACGAGTACATACTTTCAAACTCAATACAATTTTGGTGGTTATAGAGGCTCGAGAGGTGAACTATTTAAAAAAAATTTTTTTTTTGCCAGTGTATGTGTCACTCACTGTAAATATTACCGCAGAACTCCGCAGACAAACAATCATGGCCTAGCAACTGCCATTTTGACGAGCAATATGATTGCTAGCTTTTGTGTGTGGGCACTTTGATGTCTTCATATAAGCATATGTCATATGACGCCACCAGACAAAATTCTCTCAATTTCGGTGTTTAAAAACATTTAAATCTTTAAAAAAAAAACTTCCTGAATAATTTCCTAAAACGTAATTATAAATAATCCAATAGGTAACAGATTCTTGTTTTGATTTGATATCAATATTTCATCGATGTTGCCACCAGCACGCTTTCGTTCAAATGAAAAGATGGCTGTCAAACTATCGAATTGCCTGCAATAGACGTCAAGCAATAAGCGCTGACATACATATATTGCAGCCCATGAGAAATAGGCGGTCTCCATTGGAAATAAATTTTATGACATGGTTATCACGGCATCAGTGTTTTCCTGTGGAGATAGGGCCTTAGAAGGCAACCCCTGGGTTCGACCAAAAGACAAATATTTTTCGAAACTGTGTTACTTATGCGGAGGTGTATGGAGAACTTTTCTTGTTTGCTTCTAAGATAGTATGTTCTAATGTACATACGTATTACTGCCCACATTTTTTGTTAGTTGCATAGTAGCCTATGGTTACGGTGACCAGATATCTGTGGCCAAAAATCCGGACATTTCTAAAGCATTGAATCTGAACATACAATTTTGTTTTTAGAATAAAAAGGCTTCATACAGTTTTATTTAAAACAAAACAAAGAGAAA
>NW_023458565.1:6929720-6937954 GCF_013731165.1 Rhagoletis pomonella
CGTCTTATTCGCAGAAAAAAAGTTGAAATTTGTAGACCAGTGAAATTGTTCCATAAATGGAGAGTTCATCCTAATGATAAATGATCTGGAGGTTTAAATGACCCAGACTTCCTCTGGCTTCCCAAACCGCAGACTCCCCTTTCATTCTTAACGTTAAGTTCTCAAAACTTTTGGTCTCGTTTTGTTCTCTTGCAAAACGTTCCACAGACTTTTGTTCTTTTTTATCCTCCTTAAAAATGTTCTCGATACTTTCTTTCTCATTTGGTTCTCATTGGAAACGTTCCCAAAAGTTTCGTTCTCATTTCTTCTTCAGAACGTTCCCGAGAGTTTTGTTCGCGTTTTGCTCTTTACGGAAACGTTCCCAAACCCAAAACCTTTTGTTCTATTTTCTTCCCATTCAAACTGCTCTCAATACTTTTGTTCACGTTTGGTTATTTTGTGGGATCGTTCTGGACATTACATTTTGTTGTCATGCAGAACTAAACCAAAACTGGAACGCTCTCTCGGTCCCTGTTATCAGCATATATACAGCTTAACCCGAGTTTCTTCACCTCTCTATCGACTCACATTTCGCGTGGACTGCCGGGAAGCCTGCCATTTCTGTCCTCGAATCCACCTATTAAGTAGCTCTACATTAGCCTTGCTGAGCACATGGAATTCGAAAGGCCTAATCTTTAAGCTGGAGCACAGTAATGCTAAGAACATTACAAATTTTACAAGGCTATGATAAGATCAACTCAAATGACATCAATGTTGCGAATTCTACAGACTTGCTTAGCGATCCCCGTATTTCAATTTTACGCCGCTTTTCTCAACAAATTCATAACACTTTACAATCGCTTACTAACACAAACTAATAAATATTTAAATTTATTACTTTTCAATTGCATATGAAAAACTTTTATTAAAAAAAAACTGCATAAATGTCGAAAATTATGCCCAGTTTCGCTGTCAGCGCCATTCAATTGAAACCATACATACATAAATTCTATTTTAACAGCAAAGTGGCAAATTGTCCATACATAGCCAGCAGCATAGCTGCATAGGAAAACCGTTATGTGGTAATGTTTTAGCTTCCGCGAAAAAATCAATAAAGAAAACTTCAAAAACCAGCTTAGCATGGACCAAATGAAGCATGTCAGCGCACAACAGTCAATGCCACAAGCGTGGAGCGGAGGAGAAAACAAGTTTGGCTGCCACTCGCGTGTTCACACTTCTTGCTGCAAACTTCTTTTCTAGACAAGTTTTTCGATTTTTATAACGGACACAAAAAAAAAAATGTTGTTGAAGACCGTTCAAGTGGAAACAATGATGTTAAGTAAAGTTGGAGCTGGGACAGTGAAGCTGCAGAAATGTCGTTCAATTAATTGAATGAAATTCCAAATAAATGAGATGATGTACACATACCGACATATGTACATTACATACAACACAAATACATATACATATTTATGTACGCAAAAAAAGTGGCTTTATGCACCTGCTGATTGGCTAACTAGGCATTGCAACTAATTTGGCTTATTTCTAATCACCAGTTGACACCGGCAATACACTACGCCGGACGCTTATTCAATTTAGCAAGCGTTTAATTTAGTAGCACTAAAAGTTTAGATAAACTTAAGAAAAAAGCAAAACTTAAATAAAATCTGGAAAGAAAAAGAAAGTTAACGCCGCTAGTCTTCTACCAGCAAATCTTACGTACTGATCACTGTGCTATATTAGAAGTATATACACACGTACTTATGTATGTAGGTATGTATGTGCATATTTGCATTATTAAAATTTGTATTTTTAGCTCACAGCTGCGGATGTGTGGCTTTTAAATCTTTGCACAGTTGGTGATTTGTCTATGAAAATGATCAAATTCTCAAATTGCCCGATCTGCAGCTGAGCAATTGGAATGAAGCAGGAAGTTGAGCCAATTTCTTTTACTACATACATGCCTTTCATTTTTCTTTCATTTCTTGGACACATGCACGCATTTGTATGCTGGTACCTGCGAACAAACTCTTTTGAATTTTATCATTATTTAATAACATTGATCGAATTAGGAAAGCAAAGCAGTAAGTGCCGCAAAATTACTAACATCAACAAAAAAAATACATTTCGATGCCTCTTCCTCTATAATAAAAGACTTATATTCGACTATATTCATCAATTTCGTACATCATACGCGTGTAGATTTGTTTGAAACTATAAAATGAAGCTCAATATAGAAAAAAATTTAATCACAACTTATAATCTCGCATTGTGGAGCAAATATGCAAATATTCCGCCAAAAACTATTTTTTTACAATCGCTATTGTACATTCAGAAAACAGAATGCTAGGAAAAAAGTTTATTATTTTAAGGAAATATTACCTTGAAATGGCTCCAATGACACGGCTGCCTTAATATGAGTAAACGATTTGACTCAGTTTGAGTAAAACACAATTCCTTAGTTTTTAGGAAAAATTTCCTTGCCATTTTATCCTCCGTGAAAGGAATAAGTATGTCATGTTACCATCGAGTCCGAGAGCATGATTTTTTTTCTTTATTTTTTATTTATTAATTTTTATTGTAAATTTTAAATTGTATTTAAAACAAAATGTATCTAATTTATTTCTTATGGTATTCGAGTATTTAGGTTTTTCCATATATGAAATTAATTTAACAATGTGGAGTTTATATTTAAATTGAAATAATTGACTTACCTTACTCTAACCACCTACAACCGGACTCGAACCTGCGATCTCAGAACCAGAAGCAGTAGTCTTCACGCGACACCACGGCCGACATTACTACAGTACTGAGAAAATTAAAAATTATTTAAGGAACCTATTACTTATATTGAGGAAATTATTACTTATATATTGAGAAAATTTACTTCCTCAAACTAATTACGCCCTATTTTTAGCAGGAACCTGATTTAAGGAAAAACTTCTTAAATTGAGTAAATTTTTCGTAATATTAAGGAAAAAAGCAGTAATTCTAAAATAAGCATACTGTTTTCTTGTTTTAAGGAAATGTTTTTTTCTGAGTGTAGTCGTTATACCGATCTTTTTAATATGTCAAGAACTTTTTTTTGTTCTTGGATGCCTTCTAAATTTAACATTAAAGTACATTAAACTCCCAAATGTATGTATTGAGTATACTTTAAAGTAGAGATATTGTGGAATTACTACGGCAAACAGGCCTTTCTGAGCTTGCCTCTTCCATTATATTCATGAGCGTCCTTACTTCCGTTGTCCTCCACTGGATGCCAAGTCAAATTTAGCACACTCATTGACTTTCCAAGCGTTTGAAATTCTGGCACTCTAAACGCTTACGCAAGGAGCTCCATACATATTGTATAAAGCTTTCCCAAAAGCTACAAAGCACTGCTCATCTTTATTTTGGAAATTGGGATCAAGCAAAGAAGATCGTGTATTTGAGTCATATACATACTATATACATATGCACATAAATAAAAGAGCTAACAGCGCTGCAGGGGTATTCTTGCTAATATTTTTCCTACTTAATTTTTGTAGTCTACAAGTACTTTGATTTGTCCTCATTTTGCACGGGGAAATGAGGAAGCGGTCAAGTGTGCTGGGAAGCGATCTGAGATAGGATTAGGTGAAAAAGCGGTCCAAATAGTTAAATCTCCCCCTGCCAATCCCGTCTTCAGAAGTTTAAAAAGTGACCAGGGTAGCCACCAACAGCAGACCGAAAAATCTGCACACCTTAGCGGATCATGCTCGCGCTGGTCATGGCTGGAAGCCAAACGTTGCGCTTCTCCTTGGAATAGTAACGGAACACTAGGTCATAGGTCCCATATGCACCGTGTTCGGAGCGCCGTATAAGAATTTCTGCCGAAGATATAGAGATGAAGAAGAGATATAATCCGTCCTTTACGAGTGCCCTGTACTCCGGAGAAAATGCCGCATATTTGACTGTTGCTGTCGAATGAATGCCACACGTAGACCGCATACTGCATAGACCGTGTTTTCAAAAATGTTTATAAGTCTCAAATTCCACCTAACCTACCTGAGACGATGTTGATGAAGATTTCCTCCGCTTTGGCAAACTGCATTAAACCCTTTGGTCCTTTTTCGATTGTCGTTCGTCGACTCTGTGATTGAACTTCTGCATAGTGGAAGAACTTTCTAGTCTTATGCCTCAGAGCTTGGGTTCCGCGGAACCCAAGGGTTCCGTAGGAAAGTCACCCAAGGGTTCCGTAGAAATCGCTAAATCCCATGTAACTGACGGTTTCGTAGAGGTTGTAGATGAGTTAGTTTGAGCCACTTTATCTGCGAAGCCTCCTGTTATGCTTCCTAACTAGGCGCATTTGGACCTCGCTGTGAAACTGATGTTCAGACGACACTGCTTCCTACTAGTTCCTGATGACCACATAGCCGCAGCATGCACTGAGAAGTGTAAGTTTAGATACATAAGCAGAGCTAGCCGCAAAAAAGGATGCTTCTGATTGGTTTCCCTCTAGTGTAATACCTTTTAGGGCGGTGCATATTCATTATGATAGCCATGCCGGTTCGTTCGAGAATGGTGACAGATTGTTTGACTTCGTCATCGACTGCATCGTATTACTTCGCTATTAAGCTTATTTGGGTTCTGGTTCTCAGCGAAATCGCTGGACTCTGCATGACCGATGAACAGGCAAAATAGAGAACCCTTCTTGAGAAAGTGCTTGCGGAGTCCTTCTCGCTAATTTCTTGTGGTCTGCTTCTGCGGTTAGTCAGCTCAGTGAGCGCTGGGCGAAGAACTTGGAATGCAAGCTGGTTAAATCCTTCTGGCCACGAGTAGAGCAGCGGCGCGCGTCCGGGGAACTCTTGAGACTCGGCAAGTTGCACCTCTCGCTATTAGTGGAAGTTCTAACTGGTCATTGTATTCAGCATTACCATCGATGATTCTTATTGCATCAGCTGCGTGGGGGACGATGAAGTGGCATCAAAGCCAGCCGCTCTATCGCCCTGTCTTTGTGAGCCTAATCTCTAAGCACGTTAGATCACACAGCCCGCTAACCTTTCCTAACTAAATAAGTTCTTTTATTAGCGTACTTTAGAACCAGTTGGCCTATTGTCCTGCGCTGCCGGTGCGCGATTTGAAGACCTTGATGTAGCTCTGTACTTTACCTGCAGTTGCGATTGTGTGCGCCTAGACGAAGTGCAAGCTGTCAAAAGTAGCCTCTAAAATTTTCGCATTATTTACGATCGTTGCGGCCAGTGACTTCATTAGAGAAAGTCTTAAGTTTCGTGCAGTGCTAAATCTGAAAAGGTCTGAGAGATAACCAACGACGCCAAAATAGAAGTCGTAAGCGTAAGAGATCAAGGTACTGCCCTCAGGTGGAGGAGTGAGGTGCTTTTAATTCCTTCGTCTTCTATTTTTTGCACACTGTGCTAACATCACTTCAAGATTGCTCATACATACGTTTGCATACTTACATTTGTATGTATGTATGTAAATATGAAAACTGTGGCACGGTAGCCCCAACGCGCTCAGCCACAACCGAAACTTTTGTTGCTGACAACACAAATTCATACAAAGTTACATACCTACATATGAATGTATGTAATTAAAATACCTAAATGAAGACACCTGTGTATGTATGTATTTATATAGATATACACATATATTTACACTCGTATTTACGTACAAAGCCAATAGCATCAAACGAAAGCCTATACTTTTCCAGAGTGGCTCGTGCTTACCAAGTTTACCACAATTCAATGCAATGCGAGAAGCCACAAAACTTGCAATGGTATACATAGATGTTTGAGAAAAGAAATGCAACAAAGGAATACGTAGAATAGAAAGAGCAGTAACCAGTTTTCGTAAAAGTAGCAGCGAGCCAAACCAACCTAGACACTGGAACATCGACACTCAGCGCATGCGCGACGATTAAGCAAAGTTTTAAATGTGATTTCAACGCGCTGGTGAACAGACGAAAAACGCGGAGATGCTTAATACGACAAAAAGGATTTAACAGTGAATACATTACGTTGGAAAAAAGAAAAGCAATGATTAACATAGTGATTGTGCTAAAAGACAACAGATTGGAGTATAATTATAGCGTGGAAAAGAATTTATTAGCAAGTGTGAAGGCGTGAAATATGCAATTTGTGGTTTAAATTGGATATAATAATGAAGCACAGTGTGCAAATAAATGGATTCAATAGTTAAAAATGCATATGTCGATTTGATTGAAAAATAATTAAAAAATTGAAAATTACAAATTTTATTAAATCGAGATTTCAATAAGTTTAAGTAAAAATAAATAAACAAAAATATTTGCAAACAAAGCACACAAACTAGAAAATATGAAAATATTAAAAGTGAATTTAACGGTGCTCGTGTTGGCACCTTTTTTGCTATGTGGCTTTGTGCATTGTGAAAATGACTTCGAACGCACAGAAACACCAACGAAAACTCCCACCTCAACAACTCAAGCGCCAGCGGTTGGCGAAACCACCACTGCCGCCGCCGCCGCGCCAGTTGTAGGCGATAGCACTCGATATGCGCGTCTCTTGAAGGTCCTGCGGGACCCCAAGGCGTTTGCCGCTCAGCGCTACCATGCCGCAACGCAACGCGTAATCGCGCGCGCGGACCACCAACCACCAGCAGGCCTCCCCTACCGTCGCGCTTTACAGCCGCATGTCGCCGCGGCGGCGCCACCTTCTGCTTACCACAAGATGCGCCCGCCAATTATGCGTCGCGTCCAAAATGGACTACCCGTAAATGGCGCGCCACCGCGTTTTGCCTACGATACGCCCAAAGGCGGCCAAAACCATTTGCCTTCTAAGAGTTTAGTGCCATTCAATGCAGGCAAAGTGAGCGTTTATCGCCCGCCATTCACGTACGCGCAACAGCAAACGCATCCAAACTCCTTAGTGCTACAGTCCGCTGCGACTGTTCAAGCTACTAAGCATCAGCTACAGCAGCCACAGCCACACTTTGGGGAATATAATTTCCAAGCATCGCCACCGTTCAGTGGCAAGGCGATTGTGCGCCCGCTACTCGAGCCGCACGATCCAAACTACAGGCAACATTTGCAGCAGCTACAGCAGTATGCAGGCAAACCACAGCAAATGGTGCAACAATATCCCATACCACAACAACAGCAACACCAGCAGCAGCAGCAACAGCAACAACAGAGCACTTCACATTTCCCTACACTCTACCAGTCTGCGCTGAAACAAACTGCCAACCGCGCGCCAACATTTCACTACGAAACGATGCGCCCGCACGAGGAACCCGTCCTCCATCCACATGTAAAGCATGAGCAACCGCCGCCAGGTAGCGCCGGATATGCGGTGTACGAACACAACGATTTGGCTGAAGAGGAGCAAGCGTACGCGCATCCACACGCGAACTATCCGCCTACCGCGCGTACAGAGGAAATATCACAACAGTATCAAAGATTACAACAGCAGAGTCAACGCGCAACTCCTGACACCACTGCAAGCGAACAACAAGCTGAGGAATACATAAAATTCATGAACTCCAATGATTATTTTCTACCAAAACGTGAACCCAACTATAGGCAGCGGGATACTCAGCAGGATAGCCAGCAGAATAGCCAGCAGTTGCAACTACAGCAGCACAAGCAGCAACGGGCGCGTGAGCAACAACAACAGCAACAAACAACGCACAACCACTACCCGCACACGCAGTCACAGGCGCAAGCACAGCAGCAACATTCGCAGCATATACAATACAGTAAAGCTTCAGTGAGTGATAGCGCTAGCTTCAGTTCAGCCACAGCCAGCGCTGCGGATGCCGCTACTAATTACTTAAATCAGCCCATACAAGTATCGCAGCTTTTCTACCAGGAAGACCCCGTGCCCAGTATCGTACGCGGCAGCTATCAGGCGGGCAACAATCTGTTCGTTGTTAAATCAGATGGCAATAAAGCTGTAAAGCATGTAGTGCCTTCACCCTCTACACGAGCGCCCACTACACAGGCGCCGGCCTACGCGAAGGTGCGCTACAACTCGCAGCAAAGCCGCACGCCAGAACCGCAACGTTTCGAATTCACAGAGCGCGACGCTGTGCACTCAGCGTACACTAATTCACCGCCATCATTTGGCAGCGGTCACGAACACTTGCACTACAGAACTGCAAGTGAATTCAGCACCTCCACAACACCAGATTTGTCTGCTTCAAGTAACAATAACTTTGGTACAGCCACAATGCCTTCCGCTGATGATCCGGAGGACGATGAGGATGTACAGAGCGCCAGTTCGGTGAGTACTTGC
>NW_023458565.1:6937964-6967480 GCF_013731165.1 Rhagoletis pomonella
CCAGCCTAAAAGTGCAATCAGATGACGGTCATGAAGCGTTGAAGAAACTAAAAAAGTTGCGCAAAAAACTGCGTGAAATTGAAACAATCGAACAACGTATTAAAACTGGTGAGCTTAAGAAACCTGAAAAAGATCAACTAGATAAAGTGAAGCGGAAAAAGGATATAATCAAGGAAATTAAACAGCTTGAAGATGAAGAGCAGGCGTTGTCAAAACGAAAGGCAAATGACTAAATTGTCTTGCTGCCCGCGGCATTAAATAAACGTCATGCGGCTCTGAAGTGCCATGAAACAATGTACGAGATGAACTGTATTTCCTGTACACCAACACCCACTGATTGTCTAGCCTTCGGGTTGACAAACCTCAGCTAATTAATACATAAATAACTGATCTAGTGTTAATATTTTAAGGACTTTCTTATTTTAATATCTATACAAAAAAAGTTTTTAAACTTTCCGTTTTATTTAAATACTTAACTGCTTGTTTTTTGTACATTAAGATTAGTGATATTAAATTTTTATTTATGTATATTTGCGCACGATAACTGTGCATTACAAAAATGTTATCAAAAATTGAGGTTAAAATGTGTTTTTAGCGCAAAAATGAAAATTGCATATTTATAGGCACAAACTTAAAAAATACATTAGTTTTTAATTAGCGATTAGTTTAAACTGGTTTAATTTTGAAAATGTTGCTATTTTAAACAATTTTAATTAAAATTTAAACATTTATTGCATGTTTATAAATTACAAAAACTGTTGTGTTTTTAGTTTTTGTTTTGCCCAATTATAATTTGATGTTTGCGCTAAATCTAAAACAATTTTTAACACACTATAAGAATAGAAAGCAATCGAAATATTTAAATTTTCTGACAAAACATTATCTAACATCAGCTGATCTTCTATAGTATGTACTCATTAAGTAAAGCTGCGAGCATATGCGTAGTACATATGTACATATTTATATAAGTCTTAAATTATTTATTTATAGAGAAAATTCAAAAAATTTACGACTGCCTATAACTTGCGCATTCTGTTACCATACAAAGACAACAGTATACATAAAGTACTAAGCAAAATCAAAAAATAAAACTAACATAAAAGTAAATGCTTAGTAGTAGAATAAGAATGATAAAACTTTTGGTATTTTTATGCGGGTGGTATACTATCGAAAAGCATTTAAAAAATGTCCGAACCAATGTAGAAATCGTCTACAAATTAAACAAACAGTACTAAATAAGCCAACAAATTAAGTGAAGATTGATGAACCCAAAGATGACGATAAATCAAACTGTATAGAGCAGCAATGTTACTTTTATAAAAACTATTTATAAAATAGAGTTTAAATGTGTGCGAAGATACTTCATATAAAACTATGAAATAAGTGAGAAGAAAAAAACAAACGAGTTATAACAATTGTACTTCTATATTTTAAAAATAATTTTACAATTTTATGTGAGGTCTATTTTAGTATGTAATCGATATTATAAAAATAAAACA
The DNA here is from genome assembly GCF_013731165.1 of Rhagoletis pomonella. Lineage (NCBI taxonomy): Eukaryota > Metazoa > Arthropoda > Insecta > Diptera > Tephritidae > Rhagoletis > Rhagoletis pomonella. The sequence continues at coordinate 6,939,464 of NW_023458565.1, forward strand.
AAAACAAAATATTTATGTTTAGTTAATAGAATTAAAGTCAATATTGAATACAAACGAAGTTGTGAATCATGTAAACTCCAACGACATTTAGAGTCCAATAAATGTTTATCAATGAAAAAATGCGTTTTTTTGTAAACAAAGATTAGACAGGGACCCTATAATAATATTATAAATTGTCTAAAAATTAAATTTAAAAAAATACTTGGTATTTCTATATACTGAAAAAAATTGCCCTATTTCACTTCTCTACATAAGACTTAGTTCGAAATGCCGCTCATTGCTCGACCACTTTCATATGTTTCAATTTTAATAGCTCAACCCGCCACCGACGGGCATACCTGCCGTCCGTATCAACATATCAAATTGCTGTTGATGGAGAGAGGGAGAACCAACGGCAACGTCACCGACATGCGGTGGTAACTTTTCTTTAACACGCGAGTCCCCCGCTTCACTGAGTGTATGAAATTTCTGCGTGCTAAATTAGGTGTAATTTATTTCAATAAAAGTCTACATACTTAAATTATCCCAAAAACAGGAGATTTTATTTTTTTTTACCATCTTAAAATATTTCCAAAGTAAAACTTTCTTAAACCTCTCTCTTGTGATACTTTTTCAATTAACTTATCCCCTGAATTTAATTTGAGATTTTATATAGGAGGCATGCAAGAGGGACAAGTAGTTTAAAAACGAAGCCTTTTCAAAACATTTCGATCGATACCCTTATTGTAGTAATACCTTGGAGTTATTCAAATGATGGCATTTAACTTTTTAAAGATTTGGCAACCTTTTTAACCCTCTTTCGTTTGTATTTAAATTTACTTATTCCCATAATTCACGTTGAATTAGAGTTTTCAGCTGATGGAAATCCTGCTATATGTTGAAATAAAGTCGTTTCAAGATGCGTTTGATCAAATATAATAACTTATTTAACTTATAATATAATTGTATTTAAATTTATTTTTAAAACAGGTGGCAACACTCTTCAAATACCTCAGGAAATTCTACATGTTCAAGATGTCTAAACACTCTTGTGTTTGACTTTTTAACCTGTGTATAATTTAATTAAATTTGACTTTTCAAACATGTGGCAACCCTCATCAAAAAAAATATTGTCAAACTAAAACCTTATTTAACTTCTTTCGTCTACCACTCATATTGTGATACATGTTCCAATTCCTTTAATACATGTAAAATTTTGATTTTGTAAATAGGTGGCAACTCTGACACATGTAGTTTAGAAATGCAGCTTTTTCAAACCCATTTCGTTTCTTACCCATATTGTAATAATTCATTTAAACTAATTGAATTTAATTTTTAAATAGGTGGTAACCCTGCAAAAAAAACTCAATAATATTCTAAATTTGCAACTAAAGTTTTTTTTAACAATGGGACGTATGAATAAAAATAAGCGAATGCTTTTTTTAAAATTTCAGACCATCTACTCGATTTATTCAAGCAAAGTTTAAATAAAAGGTATACATTTTTAAGAAAAAGCAACTGCTTAATTTTTATTCATACGGCCCAATATTTCGTTTGACACCCATTTTTTAAGTTTTAAGATAGCTTGCGAATAATTAATTTAAATTTGACTTTTCAAACAGTTGGCAACTCAATTAAAAATAATTTCAAACTACAACTTTTTTAAGCCCCTCTATCCATTTCTTAATATAATTTTCAAACAAATAATTCCCTTACTTCAAATTTAATTTATCTTTTTTTTTAACAGGCGGCAGCCCTCGTCCATGAGTATGGAATTGAAATTCCAAGTATGCATAACAGAGCCTTTAGCAAATATTTGCAAGCTCCACTGCCAGATGGCGTCCACGGTTGCATTGCGAGCAAAATAAATTTTTAATTATTTCCAGTGCAAAGCAAAACAGGACCTATACGTATGTTTCTTCTTATTTTGACTTTCTTCAACATTCGCTTCAATTTCTTTGTGGAACTCGACAGTGGTGTCCGATTACGAATACAGCTTTTTCAGCCGAGTACCTTTCGAATGTTTGGAATTAATTAAATTAATTGAATAAGCAAATGTTTACAAACTTCTTTCATTAGCAAATCGCAACAAGAATGTTCATTTTTAAATTTAACGAACCTCTCTATTCAAATTATTGTTGACAAAAATGCAACCGTGTGCCAAAATCCTGCTTGCTAATTCTTCCGCTCCAAATGAAATGTTAAAATTGTGCTCTCTGCAAGTTTTACTAGTTTTTTGGCCATAAGAACACGATTTGGTAACAATTGGTACCAACTTGTACAAGTTTTTTGCATAGCGAACACATTTATTATGGGTCAGAAACTTCCAAATAGCCACTTTAGCAGCGTATGTACACGACCGAAGGCCTATTCTGATCTAGATGAATCAATTGAAACTTTTTTAGTCCCATTTGACAATAGTTGCAATCCCGTACGAGTCCAGACTAATCAGAATTTATTAGTCAGTATTTACAGGTAATCGATCCCGTACTCAGTCTTCTGAGTAGTGAAAGGACAAAAAAGAGGTAAATAAGGTCCTCTCTCTGTCAGAAATTACCAGTTGTAGTCCGAAGATTTTTTCCTGGTAAATGTGTCAAACGACCAGCTGTAGTGTAGTGTGTTTGAAAAGTATTTAATTATTTGTTGAAGTAGATTCTAATAAATTTCAAAGTATTTTTAGTTATTTACATGTGTGAGCTAAGCGTGTTTACATACAAAATAAGCAAAAATTTACATATAAAATTTGGAGGTTATGTTGAACTTGTTAGAAGTTACCATTTTTTATTTGAAAGCAATCTCGTACTTTTCAGTGTACTCTTCCGTTCTGAGCGAATATTTATTTTTTTACCGTTTTACTAGTTTTAGTCCGAAGAATACGGGATTGGGCCTATGTGTTATGTTTTCGCATCTTTGATGACATAGTGAAACTAAGTTTATTCTACTAAAATTTAACGGGCTATAAAACTGCGTAAAAATCTGATCACAAAGTCGAAAATTTGGATACATTTTTGCAGAGCTTTTTAATTTTTGCGCAAAGTTTGAAATATGTATTTACATAGATTTTGTTATATAGTGAGCTATACTTTTATAAAAAAAATATTAAATAAACAAAAGTAGGCAAAATTTGTTAAAATGTCCAAATTTATTTCTCCACCACTGTATTTAAAGAAAAACATATACATTCGTATATTAAACAATAAGAGAAACTAAATTAATACCATCGTCCAATGTGCACCTTTTAGAACTAGGTTTAGAGTCACCCTGATCCGACTTAAATTGAATCTAACATAAAGTGGTGCTGGGACTAGGGATCGAACTTTTTGTAGTTGTTGTAGTAGCGACTTACTTAGCCCTGCCTAGGCTGGCTTGTCCATCGAACTTTTTTTCTACAGGGTGTTAGGACGCACCTCAAACCATTTTGCTGCGACGGCCTAAATATTCCTTTCCAAAGGCTTCCATACTAGGATGGTTACGGGTGCAGAAGTCCACGCATATGGGGGAAGTTTCTAGTCGCGATTTTACATAGAGGGGTCAAGAACGATTCCTTCGCGTCCAGTTCAAGCAGCTTACGACTTACTCAATGTCTGGTTAACACTAACTATACAGTTAAACGTCGTTATCGACGTTATCGACTCCCTGTTATACGTTACGGCGATAACCGGTTCTACGTATCGGAATGACGCGGATTTTACTCGGGTTTTACCCGACCAAGGGCTGTTGTTTTGGTGATCTAAGCCCGTTTAGGTCGGCGAAATCCATCAAGCGTTGCTCGATATTGGGGCTACATCTGCTACGTACTCTTCTGCTCAGGGCTGGTATCGAGTCAAACCCTGGGCCAGAAACTGACACCTGCTGCGTGTGCCAGAGACGACTACACCACAACTCCACCGCAGTCAAATGTAATACTTGCAACGTGTGGAGTCACCTCGAAGTCTGCTCAGGCCTACGGACTCATCTGCAGTGGACCACATCATATGTGGTCCGATGCTTCTCAAAAAGAGCTGTCTCCACGGCATACCCAAGTCCGCCTGAGTAGCTCAACACAAACACAACAGCACCACACCCCAACCACAACATACCACACTACAACCGGAACAGACACAACCGCACTACCACCCACGCGCCGACGCTAACAACTCCTGGTTCCTCCAACGATCTGAACGGTGTGTCAGTAACGTGACATCAGTCAAGTGCAGCACCACGCGGGATTGGACGAGCAACTTCGTTGCACTACCACCACAGGGCGGCACCTTCTACAGCAGCAATAACTTCGACAATTTTTATGCGTTTGCAATAAATGAGCTGTCAGTTTATTTAGAAATATATCTAATTTTAGATAGTAGATATTTCGAAATTGTGGAATTCATCGATGGTCAAAATTTAAAAAATTAAGAGGAATATGGGTTTTTTATTTTATCCGATAAAAAATCCCAACAAGCCAAATCCGGCAATAGACTGTTATATACCATTTTAGAGGCCTATATATCCTCTTTGAGATAATATTCGATCTTTGAAATCGAATCAAAAATAGTCATTCAAAAACCCATAAATCTACAAAATTGTATTTTCTGACCTAATCGACAGATCGCGACCTCTAAATGACCTTTAAAAAATCTATAAAAATAGGAAATCATATTTCTCATAAAAACGAAAAAAATTAGGGTTGCCGTTGATAATTTTCAGAAAGTCGCGAAAAAGGGGTCATTGATGAAAAAAAGGGTCACCATATTATTTTTGCTTTTCTTTACTAGCAAACGAATAACAGGCCGATTCTGAACTGAAACTCTTTGGGAGTTTTCTCTCTTTTCCCATTCCTCCTATCATGAATAAAAATTTCCTACGGATTTTTTATATTTAATGGCGTTGGGCTCTCAAAAAAGTGTCAAACAGCTTTTTCGAAGTTCGAATTTCCTTCTATTGGAGGATTTCTTTTTGCGGAGAAACCAATTCCCGGAGAAATAGCTCCCTGGGAGTATTAAGAATTTAAAAAGAAAATAGCGGGACAAGCGTTGCATAAAACAGGATTGCAAACATACACATAAATCTAGTTGCTGCTATAAGAAGAGTTGCATTTCATTTAAACGTTTTAAGTAAAGCATTGTTTAGTACTTTTGCTATTTTTTAATAGCATGGTTCTGTTAATATTTCCTAAAAACAATCTCCGAAAAGGGGCAAATAATTTTGGAAAAGGGTCAAAATATCAAAATTTTCAAAGAGTCGGGTCAAATGTTATTGGCGCTTAAAAAGGGTCAAATTGCCCCTTTAGTCGCACAACGGCAACACTTGGGTAGGGCCTTGAAATTTCGTCGAATTTTACTAAACTTGAATGGGCTATAAAACTGGCGGGGCTGGTCCGAGCAAGATATAAATTCGAAAAAAGGTTTTCTAACAGCAGACGCACCTCGGCAGACAATGGCAAACCTCCTAGTATACTTCTGCCATGAAAAAGCTTCTTATAATATCCATTAGCCGTTCGGAGGCGGCGTAAAACTATAGGCCCCTCCGCTTTGTGAAACAATATCAAGACAAGACGCTCAGCATAAATCGGAGGAGAAGCTCGGCCAAACACTTACCAAAAGTGTAAGCGCCAATATTAGGTATTACTATTATTATTATTATAAAACCGTATGCGGTATATCCAAACTGATTGAACTTTGTATATATTTTTTTTTTATTTTTGTACAAAGTTTGAAATTTGGTCTTATGTATGTGGTTTTTGTTATAGAATGAACTATATTTTTAATAAAAAATAATAGCTAAAATTGAGTAATAAAAAAATAAATAGTCAAAATGTAGTGTATATGAATCTGTATTAAATATTTTCTGGAGTAAATAGTCAATAGTTGATCGTTTTCTTGTATGTACTCATAGTATATTGTATTCTTTCAATATTCAATATTTATAGCTAACATTTCACGCTAATTTAAATTTTAATAAATATGTATAAATGTAAGTATGTATATTAAGTAAAACTAAAACTATATTTTTGAAGAGACAACAAATACTTTTATGTTTAAAGTAGCACAATATTTCATGCCATTCACCGCTTGTCGCGGTTGCCTAATTTAAAACTGTGTGTGAATGAATTTATTTGAATTACATGTGTGTTTGTAAATACTTTCTTCTTCGTCTCCCCAACCCAGAAATGGTGATATCTATTACCTTTTTTACTAAACTTATGTCAATACATATTTAGATATCAACTAACCAACAAATTTCTTTATTTGTGCATTTATGTACGTATGTATGTATGAATGTGTGAATGTATTTAGCTGCACTCTGTAGGTATTATTAAGTAGCATCGGCCGGCCAGAAAATTGTTTGCAGTTTTGTAGATAGGCTATTCGCCTAGCCTGTGCTGCTTAGTCCTCAAAGAAGCGAGCATTTCTTTTGCGTCCCATGTTGCAGATTTTAAAATGACAAGGAGACATATCTGAGAAGGAAAGCAAAAATTTAACGAAATTAATTTTGTAAGCTTCAAATTTTCATAGATTTAGATTTCGCACAGTATTTAAATTTGTCGGTACACTTCTTACATTGTTTGTGTACTGCACAAGGCGCGTGAAGCATGCAAGAAATGTACGGATGAGTTCCCAGGATGAATAATATGGTAATTAGCATGTAATCGGAATGATCCAGACGCCACGAGATAATGCAATACAATAGTACAATTGTTAATAATTATGTCCATACATGCATAGTTAGAGGGTAAAGATGTACTACTTACATTGTATGTTCTTCTTAATGCCATGATCTTTAAATGCAGCCGGCGCTGAATGAGGTTTCTTCTTCAGTGGCATAGTGGGCGGCCCAAAGGACTGACTATCAGCGCGTGCATCATCTATGCCATCAACAGCATTTGCGGCTAATTGTCGTAGACGTTCAATAAAGCGCGTATTTGCCGCCTCATAGCTGTCATCAGCAGCCCCAGAATCATCGCCAACATCTTCGCCATAATCCGGAATTAGCAAAAGATCACGCAAGCCTGGCCATTTGCTTAGGTAGTTGGGCTGTTGGCGTTGGTATTTTTTCTGAAAACAAAAAAAAAAGTAAAAAATAAAGAAACAAAGGGACATCAGACACTGAATAACGATTAAATATGGAGGTACAGTAGTGGTATTCATCTATGCAGGTAAATGTCTCGTAACCACGTAAACCTCGTAAATTTGCTTAATTTTGTATGAAAATCCAGGCATTTATGCGTCTAGTTGAATACCCATAATAATAATATTTTTTTTTTAATAAAATGTTTTATAATGCAAAATCGTTGGTCTCAGTAGCGTAAAATTTTAAGAAAATTCTATCGGGTTTATGCAGAAGCAAGACGATGCCTGGACGACAACGGGAATGCTAACAGTAGAACTTCTCCCGGACACAAATTGTCCAGCAAGTTCGCAGAGAGGGTAAGGCTTCAAACACAAATCCAAAGGATCTTAGATCTATTAGCCTTTCATCTGATGGGCAACTCCACGGAGACCGCGCTACATACCCGGGTCAGCCTTATTGAAAAGTTACAAGGACTATTGTCTTGTAGCCCTTCTACACACTGAGGGAGCTTTTAACAATATAAATTCAGAGACCTTGAGAGCACTAGAGGTGAACTATACTCAACTGGAGTACGTAAGGCAGGATGATAACCGCAAGTGTAGGTGGGAACTCGGCTTCAAGACATGTGACAAGGGTCACACCGCAATGTGGCGTGCTCTCGTCACTTCTTTAGAACTTAACCGTGTGCTCTTTTTGTGCGAGACGGAAAGGGGAAGCGCCAAGGTTGTCGTTGATGTGGATGATGTACCTATCGCGGACAGGGACAAGATCCGCAAACTCTGTGCGACTTTCTGCAGAGAGAGGTGTGTAAAGATAGTCCACGCGTTGTGGCCGGTCCGTCATTTTGGAGAAAGTGGAACTTGTTTTATTTACCAGAAGAAACAAGACTGTACAAGCAAACCGAAATTCTGAGGCGCCTACAGAATGGTGGCCTGCCTTGGTTAAGGCTTCTAATCTTAATCGACTTAGCAAAGTACAGAGTATAAGTATGATCTGATTTAGCGGAGCAATCCGGACAGCGCCGAATGACTTTTTAGATCTTCTGAAGGCAGAGACCGAGTGAGGCAGTAGACGGCATCTCTTAAATCAAAAATTTGTGCTGGACTGTCGCCGATTACTGCCATAAAGGAAAGTACGCAGAATGCTCGGAGTGCCTTAGATGCTGTATAAATTTCAAAAACTATGGGCCTCCGCACAGTGGACTGCTCAGTCCGCCCAAAACTGGTTTTGTGTGGATAAGAGGGGGAAGAGAGTTCGAGTTTACCTCGCTCATTTCAGTCCGCGAAAATCGCGGATTGACGGTGGATTCACACGCACACATAGACAACATGTTTTCTATTTCGTTTTGTTTGCATGTGCCACATGCACTAACACAATCATTCGTAGTTCATGTATACAAAACTGAAACCTGTTTTCGGCCGACTGCCCAGTCCAGTGTACGTTCGAGTGGAGGACTGCTCAGTCCGACTGAGCAGGCTAGTGTGCTCAGGCCCTATGAGTGGGAGAGACATTTCTTCGTCTTCTCCCTATTTGTGCGACTTGTCAAGCAGATTGCCTTTCTGGAGTCTCCGTTCTTTAGTGACCTTGACGATTTGGGAGATATAAACCTTAGACACCTAATTTGTTTCGTCAGCGATTCACTGACGATTTGGCTTTACTGACTTTGTAATCTAAGTAGGCCTCCTCTGAGAGAGTCATAACAGAGTGGAACCGTTCTGAACGCAATAAGTGCTGGGGAGCGGTATGGGGCCATTAACAGGAAGGATATTATTCCATTTATATAAATTAAATCAAGCTATCTACTTTCTTGGTATCTAACTGGTAAAAAGATTACCGGGCATTTTAAGATTCATTAAGAACCCCGGAAGGTATCTTGGGCGTTCTCGTTTAGAGACTCTTTTAAGGATTCAAAAGATCTTTCCGGTTGCAGTACAGCCGTGCAACGTTTGGACCACCACTGTTTGATGTGTATGTACCTTTGACACTATGTGTCATTCCGATTATAAAAATATAAACTCATATCAAAACCAAGTGAAGACTCACCAGTTCATTGTAGAGTGTATCATCATTAACATTGTTCAGCAATTCGTTCAGCAATAACTGTTGCATCTCAATCTGTTGACGTGTGCCATGGCGTGGCATGCCACCCGTCAGCGTATTGACGCTACCAACAACGGGCAAGGCGCATGCGTCGTGCGCCAACCACACAATAGACACAAATAATGCGAACCATATCTGATGATAGTTGATTGCTGTCAATGCAGCTGCGGTGCGTTGATGTGTCATTTTGCTGTGGGCAAGAATTGTTAAGCGCGACAGTGTAAATATGCTGCAAACGGAAAAAAAAGAAAAAAACAAAAATAAGTACATTAGTATACGCAGGTAATTGAAGTACATACAACAAACAAAATGGATGAGTTTTCAATTAAAGCATTGAATTTCAATAACAGAGAAACAACGATGACGTATTAGCTGCTTAGCGCGCCCTTAAATATACTTTGTTTTTTTTTCTAATTTTTTGCATAGCTAAATTCCAACGCCTCGCGGCCGAAATTAGAATTTTATTCACTTAACAGTTCTTGAAAGTTATTGCTCAGCGACGCCTACGCTTTGTTGCTTAACCCATTTAATATCTCACCGAGGGTTTCCAATTTCATACAACAACCGTTAAACTTGTAAGTTGAAACCTTAAGTTCAACAAGTGTGAAAATTTCCGCACTTGACGTCTTTCACGTTGCATAAAATTAATGTACGTACATATGTATGCATGAGTATGTAGGTATGTGCACATTACCGCACGTGGCCTATGACTTAAGCCTTAAGGTTTCACTTCATCGTCAGTTAAAAGTTGTTAAAGTTTTTAAAGTAAACGTAACGGGGTTTAAGAATCTATAAAAGTAATATTGCGCCCCTAAGATAAATGTGTGTATGAAGAGGGAGTAACAACACAGAAATACTCTAAAGGCGCCGCGTATTTGCTAGTTTTATATATGTATATATTTTTTGGCATTTAATTACCGTATTATGCCACCTTAAGCTCGCACTAAATACAGAGTAGTCTATTTTTCACACACGCCCATTTCTTGATCGCATCTAATACGCGGTTCTCTTGTGCATTGTTAAGCATTTTATGAATGCTTTTGCTGACGCATAATTAATATTTAGCTTTAATTATTATCCGGGCTGCAAACCACTCCAAAAATCGGTGCCGCGCGGTTCAGTGATTCGAACCACTTAGAAAAAAGCTTGTACAGGTACAAGAACCGGTTCACGAGTATCCCTGAACCGTGGTTCAATTCGTTTCAAGTTGGTTAAATTTCTTTGCGCTAAAGTATATAAATATTACAAAGAAATGACAAATCCATTAAATTTAAAAACTAAAAGCTTTGTTAATGAGATCAAATATAAATATCCACATGTATAGTGGTGGAAAAAGAACAAGGTCACGACATTTTATCAAGTATTGGCTATTTTTCTTTTCTTTATTTAATGTTTATTTTTTAACCATATATACCCAATTTTCAAACTTTGTGCAAAAACTATAGCCCTTATTATGGGCCGTTTGCAGCCCGTGATTATTATCTTTCAAAACATCTCTTAAAATTCTTTGGGGGTCCGGTATGCGGATGCAAAGGTTACATGCATTATTATTTCAATGAACTGTTTTGAAAATATTTATTTAAACTTAAATGTGTGGTGATATTTTTCGTTGCACGTGTGTACATTAGGTTGGTCCAAAAAAAAGTAAAGTCGGAATTTTTATATTCTCTATACCGGAAAAATGTACCCCTGTCTTTTTTTTTTTAATCAAAAAATATTTAGATGAACTTAAAGCGCCCAAAATTTTCCATATGTTTTAAATATGTGTGAAAAACAATTTTACGTAGAAATTCTGTTGCTTTTCAGGAGATTTCCATTGATAATACCTAATTGTATATTTAATAATTTTTTAACATTATCTATTTTTATAGGTCCCCTGAAAACCAAAAAATTGCAGTGGGGGATCCAAAACAATCGTTAGTATTAAACAATTTTAAAATAAAAAATTGGAATTTTTATTGGAAGTCTCCTGAAGAGAATCAAAGTTTTCCGATCGGAAAATATTGATTTTCAAGAATTATATACGATTTCCAAGAAAAATGTTTTTTCCCATATAAAATACATGAAAAACATTGAGCGATTTGAGCAACCTCTAAATATATTTTGGTTTCAAAAAAAACACGGAGGTATATTTTCTTTCATATAGAACAGTCCTAGGTGGTGAGAGCATTAAATTTCTGACACTATTTTTTCACATGCATTTTTGGACTACATTAGACCGGTTAGCTCCTCAAGCGAAATAAAAATGTTTGGAATTTTCCGCTTTCGCATTAGAAAGGTAAAGGTTTATTGCTGACGCCTAGGCACCGATAGTATATTTTTTCCTTTGACCTTAATAATAGCTGTAATTGGGACATTCTATGGTTATATATAGCGCAAATAAGAGCTTATTTTCCTTATATTCAAATGACTTCTTCCGGAAAGATGGGACCTTAGTCGGCTCAGCGAGCGCTGGATCTAAACCCAAAGCCCTTCTGGCTGGTAGTCGAGCTTATTTATCTGATTAAAAGCAAATCATCGATCCTGGCTGGAGACCTGAGTGGGCATTACTTAATAAAAACCCATGCGGTATGACTTAAAACCATTTCGGTGATTTCAGCACTTTTTCACAGGGTCTTGCTGCGAATTATCGCTTGATTACTCGTAGTAGAGCTTAGAGCTTCACCAGAGGACAGCTCTCCAGGCGCCGACTTACCGCTCGTCATGTAGCCACCTCACTACTTTCAGTTGAAAGAAGAACTAGACCATGGTTTTATAAATCACTGCTGTTTTGTTTTAATAAATTTTTCCCACTTTTTCGAAAAATCTAAACTAGCATATGACTGATATATACAACCATTGGCGAATGTCACTAATAAAAACTCACTACACCAAACCGAAAATCTGGTTTTACCGATCAGTGTCTGAATCGCGGCATTTGTGATCAAATTATTAGTCGTTTCGAATCGAATCGAATCAAATCTAATAAAATGGCAGCTGTTTTCTCCTCAACATAAATTTATAAAGACGAAGCACACTCGCTGTCGAATGCCGTGATTTCGAAATCTAATTTCGTTACGAGTTAAATTCGATATCGACTGACGCGATTCGCGCCCAGAACTTTGAAATTTCGATCCTTCTTCTTTCGTGATTTTTTCTCAAAAGTCCGTACCGTTACACTTACATTTTGATGTAATGCAAAAGGATCCGTTTATTCCTTATTTACACTTTTGTCGACAACAGTTGCACTTATATGTACATCTTGTTCCCAATATGAGGCTAAACTGTTTGCACCACCAGCAATGAATGCTAAATAAATCACCAGTATGTCTGGCTGAACACTTTATAGTGGTGAACGTAATGATGACATCTCTATCAACAACAGCATTATCAACTAAAGCAACAGGTACTATCACAAATAATTTGTAATCAAATCGAATACAAAATCACAATCTAAACACCTCCTACAAATGCATTTGTAGAGAATGTATGTACCCAGTGGGAATTAGGAGCACGTAATAATACCTTATTAGCAACTTACTCTTCACCTGGCAGCCATTACCATTTCCCTGCCGAACGTCCCTTACTTTTACAAATGCATGGCCGCCTTATGTAAGTAGGAATTTAGAATGTACATTTGGTATCAGACATACTTCTGAGCCGCTTTACAAAGTAAGTTACGTGTAATGCAGAGCAGTCGCTCGGAGTAGTTCGGTGCTTGGAAATAACTTCGGCTGCACGTTATTTTGCAACTGACAACGTAATGTGTCTTCGGAGGTGTTCATTTTGCCCTTTACTAGTAGATGACATTGGCCATGATGACAATTTTGGTACTAAAAACTGAAAGAAAACATGGCTTACCTCGCAAGGTGCTTACCTATTTTCCCAGTGGGTAGCTAGATGTATGTATGTATGTATGTATGTATGTATGAATGTAACTACATATAATAACATTAAGTTTAGCAGGTCATAAGTAAATTGATAGGCCGTAGATTTGCACACCTTTGCACTTATTTGTACTATATGTAGTTATGTATATGCACCTCACACCCACATAAATAACTTCAAATTTATGTATGTACATAAGGGTGGTCCAAAATTAGCAAAGTCGGAATTTGAATGCTCTCACCCCCTACGATTGTTTTATATCGAAAAAATAGACCTCAATTTTTTATTCTGAAATCAAAAAACGTTTACAGGTCGCTCAAAGCGCTCAAACTTTCCCGTGTATTTTATATAGGGAAAAAACATTTTTCGTGGAACGGATATGGAATTCTTGAAAATGAATATTTTTTGATCGGAAGACTCCGGTTCTCTTCAAGATACTTCCAATAACAATACCTTATTGATTATTTAACCATTTTTTAATACTAAAGATTTTTTATTTATCCCCCTTTGCGTTTTCTGGGTGTTATTTATGGACCAATTTGCTTGAAATTTGGCACGTAGGAAGCATTTTTCCTAGATTAGCATATGTGTGATCCTATTTTCTCGTAAGTGAACCAGGGACCGATCTATTCGAAAACATCTTCGTTATGGTACATATAGGGCTAGTTTTTCAGTGCGAGTTTAACTCTGTTTGTCCTTTAAACTAAGTTCAAACTCAGTGTGCAGTTTTTCAGTCAAATTTAAACCTAGTTTAAACTAAGTTTATACGCCCAATCTGGCTGGGTTAAACCGAGTTTAAACTATCAGCTGTTAAGTTGTATATTTGTAGTCATAGTCGATAAGACCTTGAAACCTATGCTTAGATGGTTGATCCCGCGGTAGTTGGTGCGTCTGGCGGGATCGCCATTCTTGTGGATTGGGCAGAGCACACTTAAATTCCAGTCATCGGGCATCAACTCCTCGCCGCCGTACTTAAATAGCTCAGCTGGCAGGCCGTCAGCTCAAGCCGCTTTGTTGTTTTTCAGCCGCGTAATCACTATTCGTACCTCGTCATAGTCAGACGGTGGGACATCGACTCCATCGTCATCGGCTGGGGGCTCGGGTTCGTTTTCTCCACTACTTTCAGCACTGAAACCATTAAGTAGGGTGGAAAAGTATTCCCTCCATAATTTAAGTGTGTTCTGGACATCAGTTCCTAAGTCGCCATTGTTGTTCTTACAGGAGTTTACCCTGGTATTGAAACCTTCCGTAAGTCGCCTAACCCTCTACTTCTTCGGCGGCGGTATTTAACGAGCGGGAAATGTAGTTCCACTGCTCGCCTATGTCGCTTTGTTGAAGAGTGCTCTCAGATTGCAGGTGTCATAGTCGAGGGGCGAATAAATTGGCCATCTGTTGCGATTGCAGCTTTTCAACACTAAGCTTTCCTTGCATTGTTGGCGCACATTGCTTGATGCACAGAGGCGGTGCGTATCTTGGCTGCAACAAGATAGTGGTCCGAGTCGATGTTTGGCCCTCGGAGTGTACGTACGTACGGAGCGCGTGCCTTCCATCTATCACAACATGGTCGATTTGGTTTCTCGGTTTTTGATCTGGATTCTGGAGCCTAGTACTACAAATTTGTTTCTTCACTGGAAGTGGTTTTTACGTGGCGGGTCCCAAACCCAGCGCACAACCCATTGCTGGGACGAGGGTGGATTCGCAACCAAATACAGGTTTATATAGCGAGCCGCTTGCTGCAAGCAGACACCCGCTTGCAGCCGCACCTACTGGTGAACAGACGCTGCAGACTTCAGTGAGCCCTTAAACCGGATTGGTTACCGTATCTTGCACATGGGTTGCTCACGTTGCCCAGAGTGCGCGAACGAGGACGCAAGAGTCGGGATTGAGTATAGCCATGCAACTGTAACTGCATACAGAGCGCAACGAATATACCCCATTGCACTCCAATGCGCCAAATTAGAAGAAGAAGAAGTACAACAAATTACCATGTTTCGGGCCCCAACGAAGTCGGTTATTCTCAGTCCGTTATCGGACATTTCATCGTGGAGGCTGAATTTTACGAATTTAGTGGCGCCAAAGATCCCATCCTTGCCGACCTTGTCTTCCGTCGGGGCATGGGCGCAGGTGAGCGAGATGTTGAAGAATCTCGCTTCGATGCGGATTGTGGATAGACGTTCGTCCACCGGGGTGAACGCCTGTATTCGGCGACGGAGTCTCTCTCCTACCACGAATTCAATACCGAATTTTCGGTCCTTTACGTGGCAGCTGTACCTTGCCTTGCCCCGTCCATCCCATTTCTTGGATGGCGGTGATATTAGCCTTTGTCTTCCCGAGGACATCAACCAGTCGGCCCGAGGCACCTTCCCCATTAGAGGTGCGGACATTCCAGGTGCATACCCTCAAACCATTGTCCTTTAACCCGTCCGTGGTCGTCATCAGAAAAAGGGGGTCTCATCCGAGGCTGTTTGTTCGTTTTCATTGGACGGGGTTGTAACGTTGCGGGACCCAAACCCAGCGCACGCGAAGTTTTACGCCTTCTCACTTTAGCTCGCTCTGGTCACTCCCAGGTGAACGGCAGTCAAAAGTTTTTCCCACTTACGTGAACTTCTGCGTACTATGTATTGCAAGAGAACCACAGGGTGGCCCTGGAGTCGAGTTATTATTAAAAATCGTCAAGTGAAGTCATTCGGAGACACCAGGGATTAAAGTCAAATTACCAACGTTAAATCTACCACCATAACTATTGCGGTACCCTTGCTTTACGGCGACTAAATAGAATAAAGACAATTATTGATGAATGCCTACAAATAACCCCTAAAAAACTAAGAAGTTACACCTTGCTAAATTGCATATCATGTATATCATATTATCACATATTATAAATTACATATTGAAGCGATTTTAGTGGTTGAAAGCTATTTCAATATTTGTAAACTTGCACATATATTGATAACCCATTTTGTGTAGCTTTTGTGATGTCGTTGCTTAGTGGCAATGTATAATTTTAGTTCACCACACTTGTTTGTGTTGTCTGGAGCGTGTAACCTCACCTCGCAGCTGAGAATTGTGCATTGTACATAAGCATGTCAATAAGCATAATCAAATTCACTTTTTATTCTAGTGATAAGAAGCGCCTAGCCAAAATGATTCCCTTCTCCTTTATTTTGCTCACCGATATGTGGTACTTTCAAGCGACCTATTAACCGCTTGTCAGTTGAAAAGCTTGTATGTATGTACGGACAGCTATGACATGCTTAATTATGTATTTTTGTTGTTACACGAAACTTGAGAAATCTTATCATTAATGTCAAATTGTCATTTAACCAGTTAGAAGCAATTGCAATTATGTTCACTAGCGAAACTGCCCTGATTGCCGAATATTTTATTAATCGCACGAGCAAAAAAAAAATGGAAATAGATATCAAATTATTGCTATGAATGAGATTATATAGGTACTTGCTGATAAGCATAGGCAAATGTGAAATCCATACGTTGTGTGACATGCGACTTTATCTTACAGCATTTTGTTGCACGCTTCTATAATTTAAATTCCACTACTACTTTTTATGAAACATGTAAGTATTTATGTATGTTTGTATATTATTATTCTCAACTATTTAAATGCAGATCAACAGAAGGAAAAACTAAAATTAATTCACTGTAGTTTATACTAACGGGAAAAATAAAAAACTACCTATGCCGCAACGGAAAGCCGTACGAACCGGAAGAAACTGCTAAGGGCCGCTTAGGTCCGATTCATTTAACAAGTGGTTTCACGTTGTTTGTGTGAAAGATGCCGTTTGATGTAATTTATTTACAAGTTACTTTGTGCATACATACGTACATAGGTATAGGTATGTATGTATGTACATTACATAGTTAAATATGAGAATTTACTTCCAACAAAAGTGCAAATCAACTGACAGTTAATTAAAATCACATTTATGAATATACATTAGGGTGGTTCAAAAATGCAGGTGAAAACTAAAGTCGAAATTTGTATGCTCTCACCCCCTAGGATTTTTCTATACCGAAAAAATATACCCCTATTTTTTATTATGAAAACAACAAATATTTAGAGGTCGCTCAAAGCGCCCAAAGTTTTCCATGTATTTTATATGGGGAAAAAAACAACTTTTCGTAGAAATGGTATAGAATTCTTATAAAACAATATTTTCCATCGTTCTTCTGTTTCTGTTTATCTGCAGAAGATTCCCAGTAATAATACCCAATTTTCTATTTAACCATTTTTTCATCGCAACTATAATTTATAGGTCCGCCAAAAACCCACAAAAACACCGAACAATGCAAACGGGCGTCCAATAAAAAATCGTTAGTATTAGAAAATGATTAAATAAATAATTGGGTATTATTATTGCAAGTCTCCTGAAGAGAGTTTTCCGAACAAAAAATATTGATTTTCCAGAATTCTCTACCATTTCAACGAAAAGTTGTTTTTTCCCCCACATAAAAGTACATGGAAAACTTTGAGCGACTTCTTTAATTTCAGAATAAAAAAATATGGGTGTACTTTTTTCGATGTAGAACAATCCTAGCGGGTGAGAGCATTACTATTCCGACTTTGCTGTTTTTGTACCACCCTAATATACATGCACTGTTGATTTTATTTGAGCGCACTACATATGATTTACCAACTATTTAGTTAAGTAATAAATTAGAGATGGGCGATCTCATGACTTTGGACGAACAACGTTATTTGTAACTGTGAATTTTGCAGTCACAGTGATTTTCATCCGTGACTGTGACAAAAACAATGACAAAAAGAATTGCAAACAGGAATCTTTTACCAAGTGAACTAAGGGCATTATTTATTTATTCGGCATCACTGACTATTTTCGGCGTTTGTTTTGGTCATTCACGCTCGCTTTAAATGGTGTAAAATTTTAATATTTCCAACAACTTTAAACAAATTTTAGTCTTAAATAACTGGTCGCAGTTTCTCGATATGTAACTGCGACTTCTACTTTATCACAGCCACAGTTCGTAGCAGCGGTTGCTATTTTGAGGAAGGCGCAATCCTACTACAAAAGCATCATTACGACCTACTACAAAAACATAATTACGACGGTCACGTAGCTTGTAATATATATGCCGATAATAAGGGCATATCGCATACATATATATATATATGTATATGAGTTCTTGTCAGGGTAAGGCCAACATTTTGGTACGATGTAGTTATACAAATGTTGGAAGGAAACTACAGTTCGCCGCCGCCTACGAACGGTCTTCTTCTTGTTTCAGGTCTTCTTCTTGAAGTCCAGTAAAGCACGCTAATCGTTTCTCTTCTGTGCTGACTGACGCCACTTCGAAATGCCAAATGAAGTCAAGTCGTTCTTCACTAGGTCTTTTCATTTCACTGCTGTCACCAGCGGGTCAACGTTGAATACTTCCAGGGCTGGAACATTTGCGTCCATATTGCGTACGACATGACCAAAAAATCTCTTGGGAAAATGACTTAATCTACGGTATACAGATCCGTAATCTTCGACCCAATTTTAAGGTCACGTGTTTCGGCGTTTTTTTTTGTCGTTTCAAAACTTATATTTATATTTTCCTTACAGTGTATTTTGATATAAACCGGAATTTAGGCCAAGTTTTTCGCTGACTACATTTTATCCTCGGATTCACAATAAAACTTTATTTATTTTGACATAAGATTTGTTTTTTTTTTTGGTACACTTGTAGACTGGTGTGATCTATTATTTAATGGTGCAAATAAAACACTTATTCCACCTTCGTTGCCCAACGTTTCGCTGAAATTTTCAGCATCATCAGGGGCCACTATGTTTATTAAATCCAACAAAGAAATACAACGAAAAAACAAAAGATATTCAAATGAATAATAAAAGTTGGCATACATGTGTTTATAAAAACAAAGACAACAATTATGGACTAATACAAAGAACATATACTCACAATAATATTAAACATTTACTTTAAACTTAATATTAATACATCTACACATAATCAGTACCACTCTCTATGGTAGTCTTGTCATTACTAAATTGTTTATTTTGATATGCATAACATGTAGGCGGCCGCGATGTTGTCCGTATCTTCTTTTTTGTTGATCGTCTTCTCCCTTTTTTCCAATATTCTTTTATTAAACAGATGAGTGAAATTTACCAGCATTACTTACCGGTTCATACCTGCCAACCCGATTGGTAGGCCAGGAAAATAATAGAAAACCCGACGATTTCACAATCCATGGGCTTTCTAGTTACTTTGGATTGATATATATATGTATATAATTTTTTCATTAAACAAATGAGTGCAAAATTGAAAGATAATTATAATTTTTGAATATTTAATTAAAAATATCTTGGCTAGAATTTTGTCGACCAACCCAATCGCGAAATATTTACTAACACGTAAAATTTCATACGAAATAGATTTCATCCATTAAACAGCTGAAGGTCGGGTCATGTTCGGAGCTTATAGTTCATTTCCACCAAGACTTAATTGCAGTTTATGCCTATTGGAAAAAGGAGATTACAGCTTCAAGGAACTCCAACGAAAGAAAAAAATAAGAGATAAACGTTACCGATCACCTCTTGATAAAATTATTGTAACTTATCTGAGCTCTTAACTGCAGTTAAGCGTTTGGTGGAAATGAACTTTTAGGGCCGTTTTCTCAAGTAGGTTTTAAAGTTTATCTGCCCTTTAAACACAAATTTTGTTCTGAAAAAAATGTGTTTGAAGGACAGATAAATTTTTTCAGTATAAAATTTGTGTTTAAAGGGCAGATTACTTGAGAAAACGGTCCTTAATCAATTATTTTTTATTGTATAGTCTATTACAAATCAAAAGTACATATTCGTAAATATTTAGAATAAAATTTGTTAACAAAGTGATAATAATTGTGTGTACATACATACATTTGTCGATGCCAAAATCTTTACATACATACATACATTAGTCCAAAGTAAAGTCGGGCGCTACTTAAACCGGACGCACAAGAAACATTTTTGCCAACTCCCTGGAGAATGACGATCAAAAACTTGGACTTCTGCACCCATACCGTCCTCCGACACACCAATTAAAAGATTAAATACTTGGCTTATTCACAAGCAAGGCATACCCTTTCGGATATTTACTTTTCATCAAAAAATTAAGGAAAATTTCAAGTTTTGAAATGACCAATAAAAAAACGCCGAAACACGCAAACTTAATTTTCTGTTGCAGATTACGGCTTTGGATACCGTTTTTCTAGACCAGGTAATTTTTGCGAGATATTTTCATTTTAAATTTGCATTGTGAATGAAAAAAATGCTAACTTTAACAAAGACAAATTTTTAAATAAAAGCTTTTGCAAATTCTTTAAGTTTGTGTTAAAGCCTGTTCTTTTATTAAAACATCAAGTTATCAGCGAAGAAAATTTATTGATAAATAAAGTTGTAAATGGTCAAATGAAAATGCGTAATAATTTTTTTTTATGATTTCATTAATAGTTTATACATGGCGTATGAGAAACATTCTTTCCTGGTCATATTACACCCAATTCTCGTTCTGATGCGGCGTAGAACTGTATGTACCTCCATTTGTGTAACAACACCAAGACGCACACCTCAAATTGGAGAAGAAGCTCGTCCAAACACTTAGCAAAAAAAGTGTAAGCTTCAAAACATTTTTATTATTATTAAAACAGGGGAAATTAAATTCGAAAAAATTACTTAAAATCTCATTCTACTAAATATTTTAAAAAGCGATTTCAGTGAAACTACTACTTTTTATTTGTATTTAAAATGCTTACAAAGTTGTCCTACAGACACTAATAAATCTCGCAGTTTTTATTTGAATTTTGAATAAACGTTTGCCTGATAGCCAACTAATAGAATATTTGAAAATACACATTTCCGAAAAAGTGTGTGATTACTGGCGACGATTTAGATTGCAATCAAATTTTGCATAAATTTCACACAATACATATTTGAATTTTATAAGATTGCACTGCGCAAAACACTTATGTATGTAGCTGCGACTTACTTACTTCCTTAAAATGATTAAAATTATTACTTTTTACTCACCAATTTTTTAGTTTAGTTTTTTTTTTTGACGATAATCAAAAATGCTTTGACGTCGTATTATTAAGCATTTTAACTCGAATTTCACTCAACCGCGTATGCACTTCCGTTTCCGATTCGTATTAAATCTAGATCACTCGTATGTGCGGCGGTTAACACCAAAATGGTATTACATTTCCTTTGGCCACGGTTTTATATGCGAAAAACGGACACAAAATGCAGTTAATTTTTATTATTTTTTTTTTTTTTGCTGCTAACTGCAAAAGCAACAAGTGCTTCTCCGCTTTCCTTTGTTTCACCCAGTTATTTACTATAAAGTTCAAATAACATCCTTGCGCTTACCACTTGTCAAACTTCTAAGGCGACCAACTTGCATAACAACAACAGGAATGTAGGTACACAAACATACATACATGCATAGAGATATTACAGCAGAGAAAGTTGCTACCACACAGAGGTGTTCAACCCTTTCTAGGTAAGTGGTGTCGTAAGTCAATTCGGCTGCATTCGTTGATTTCTGTCCTGTACAATAACAACAACAAGCACTTTAGCCACACACAATTGAGTTGTTGTTGATGTTGATGTTCACATTGAAGCTTTCACCTTTCATTGGTTTACTGTGGTATTTATGTACATATGTATGTTTTGACGTCTTCTAGCCACATTGCTTTTCAAATTCTATGCGTGAGTGTTCGATTGTCGAATGGATATTTATTATGATGAATATCCTTTTTCTACAAATACTTTGCCAATCGCGAATTCAACTTTTATTTTTCACTTTTCAGTGCGACTCATACAATTAACTGCAAATAATTAAAAGCGCTAGCAGGCACGCGTGTATTTATATATTGACTTTGAAAAGTTTTTATGATTCAGATTTTTTTAAATATGCTTTTTGCTCTTCTATCATTTTTTTTAGTGTTAATTTATAGCGTCTTTGTGTACAATTACGTGGGTGTAAATAATAATTGTCTCGTTATTTCACATTAGAATCGTACGAATTCATTCATAGCCTAGATGGAACTGTAATAAAAACGGTACACTTTGAGAATTTATATGAACCATCTAAACAGTTAAGCATAATGTAGGATCGTTTGATACTATACATATGTACATATACATATCTCTAAGCCGATCAGTAAGCTTTGTAGCAAGCTACTACTCGACAATTCAAACGATCCTCACTCGTGTGCATTTAGGCGCATCGGCGATGATGAGCCAATACGACATATGTAGTATTCTCTTATGCCACTGGCAGACTTTCGCTATCTTATTGCTCTTAAGTGATGCCTCAGAAATTTCGACTGCTACGTTCGACCACTAATCATTGATAATGAGTGATTTGTGTTTAAAATATTTAAAACAATTAAAAAGAAAAACGTACACTGGTCTACATCAGAGTTCAGCTGATAACACGGTGCTACAAAAAAAAGGGGTCATGGAATACACCCAAAATAAAACCTAGTGTAGATTGTAGCTATGGTCGAGTACAACATAAAAAAAGGTTCCGTTTAGTTTCTGAACCCTCAGATTTTATTTTTTTTAAAAACAACCGTGAACCACAGTGAAGCCCAGATGCTCACAGTAAGGCACCACAACATCATGCTCAGCAAGCAGTTACTAACTAGTAGGGTGCTAAGTACGTGAACAGACATTTAAGCAAAGCCTCCATCTAACCAGGTCAGAAGTCACTTCTATGAGTTGAAGGATGAGATACAGCATGACGTACAACAAGCCGCTGTCAGTCCCGGGTCCACACAGGTCATAACCCCGTTAACATCTACAAAGACCCCCGTTTGAATGTGAATGCCGTCATCAGTGTCCAATTACCACTTATGGACGAGAGTGAGCATCAAATACCGCGAGGCACCCGTGTAACTCTAGCCCTGTTGAGATCTGGATATTGTAGCCGTCTCAACTTCTACATATCCAGACTTGATCCCAACATCTTCAGCGCGTGTCCAGCATGCACACTCAATCCAAGTCACCTAACACCGCTCTCTCTCTGGTCCGACGCCGTCGAAACTTCATGTTTCCTGTGCTTACACGCTTGACCACAACGATTGAAGGACAATCCGATCTAGGCAGGGCTAAGTAAGGCGCTACAACAACAACAACCAGCAAACAACCTACGACCCCCACTTACCTTGAAATTTTTAAATTTTTAATATTATGTTCTAAAGTAATACTTATGTACATATATATGTATGTATGTCGATGTTTAATGGTGCAACATATTTTTGAAAACAACTGAATAAAAATTTTGAACTTAGCAACTAAACAGAAAAATCGTGAACAAATTCTCAAAAATGAAAGTCCTTCAACTTAAAACTACAAAGTTTGAACGACTCAGCGGCCGCTAAAATTATAAAGTCAATACCCTCTATACGCCCCACAAGCCCTAATATAATAAGTGTGAATCAACATTCCTCATAGCATAGCCACACGCAATGATGCCCTGTTTGTTAATGAATATGTACATATGTATGTATGTGTATGCATTTATTGTATTAAGTATTAGAACAAAGCACTATTAATTAAGTTGCATGAAGCGTAAGCGCCAATTAAGCTAGACACATGTATGAAAGATAACATACTTATACATATTATATCAAAGCCAATGATTTTTCGTAAAAAAAATTAAAATTCTTTAAAGGATCAAAAGTGATCACCAGTTCGCGAATGGATAGTTTACTCGAAAAATGTTTAATGCGCTCATAAATTTAAATATAAATATTTACGTGCGTGTTCATTCAATAATTTGACGCTTATCAATTGAGACTATACGACTGATATTTTTAGAGTACAGCGTAGGTGCGCGAATGTGCGTTTTGAGTAAGGCCGCGACCTCGTTTTGCGTTCTAATGTTTTAAATAAATTAAAAATTTATGTTCATATACATACATATGTACTTACCGTACTTAATTAGAGATGTTCGTGAACACAAATGTTCGATTTCAATTCTGATATCTCTTATCGCCACTTTGCAGTCAAATGTGTACTCGAGATTTTAGCCAGAGTCGTGGAATTCACATCGCCAAACAATGCTCACGTGCAATTTGTAGGGATGATCTATAAGTTTGGATTAATAAGTGAGCGGCACTTAATTTGTACATTCGGATGCCACAGAAACTAATTCTAGCAATAGACCTTATCTAGTCCGCTCTTTTGTCAAATCTAGGAAAGGAAACCCTTGAAATAAGACCATCCCATACAGCCAGGTCTCCGAGGAAATCGTACATCGAATAGATTCTGTAACCTACACATATCCATAGCTGCAGTAAGAATCATTTTGCAGAGTTCCACATCTGGTGTTCGTATTTGTGTAGTGGCCTCCGAAGAGGCAATGAGAACACAGCTGCAAATAGTGAGAGTCGAATTTCTGAAGCCTTGCGCCGGATTCTTCTTCCTGATTCAATCTTTTCCATAACACCACAACATACCGGAGACCAAGTCATTATAGTTTTAAGGGTCTTTACGCAGTTTAACTACCTAAAACGCAAGGAGAATTTTAGAACAGGGGAACTACAGTTTTATTGTGCTCAAGCTTTGATGTGATTTCTATTGTGTTGATCTGCGCATATGGTATCAAGATCCTGTGACTACTTATTGACATCCCACCATAGCTTACTAGATGGACTTTTGATTTCTAGTCGATTCCTTTACAAAATTTCATTACAGCAAGAAAAAAACAAACCATCACTACTCTTATGCAACATCAAAGTGGCGCCAAGATAATATTATTAATTGTCGACAAAAATCCGGCTGTCACTGGCTATACTTGTGGGTGCACATTTTTTTATAATCACACGTTTACTTTTGAAAAACCTCTCGGACGAAGAATCTTTAAAAAATTGTTGACCTTGCTTATCAATGAAACATACATACGTACATATGTATGTATGAGAATATGTTTGGACGTACATATATAGATTAGACCGTACGGGAAAAAATTTCACCGCACACCTACCAGTCTTAAGTATTTTTGCAAGGCAATTTTGATAAAAGAAAGATTTTCTTTGGTCGGACATATGGGTTTCTTTTTATGTTTTGCATTTTATCTTCTGTCCTTCGACCTATCTTGGCGGCCATTTCGAAAACGCCCTATTTCCGAATTTTATAGAAAAACACCCTAACTTTGGTTGAAGAACGCTCTATCGCAGCACATTTTCGATGTGTTTTCGTTTGAGATAGGGCTTTTTTGAATCGAATTCTGAGATAGGGCGTTCTTCAATCAAATTTTGAAGTAGGGCGTTCTGGAAAAGTTTTCTGAGATAGGGCGTTTTCGAACTGGCTACCGAGATAGATCGATCTTTCACTCAGCCATTAGCGCACTCAAGGGGTGGGTTTCGGGGTTCAAACCCCCCCTAAAGCTAATAACCTGAAATACAAACTGTATCCTAAAGCCAGCTCTCAAGAAAAATCACAAGAAATTTTTTTTTATTATAAAGCAGTTTGCTTTTGCTGTAAATTTTCTTGAAGAAATAAATATACGAGCATTTTTTTCTTGAGAGATGCAAATTGATTTAGGAAATTTTGATAGAAGAAAATTCCTATTCCATTTCTTGTGCGCCATTTTATATGAATTTTTCGTTTTTTTTTTTTGAGAGCTCTTAAAGGTTTAACTGCGAATGAAACCTAAAAATATGCAATGCATACTCACTTACTGAGCCTAAAAGAGTATACAACTGATATGTCCTTGATTCGAGATTTAATTTGTCCACTTCGAATTCGTACCACCAAAATTGCCTACATAATAAAAATTCAAGTTCATTTAATTTTCTCGGTATTCGAAATGTTAAAAAAAATTAGGCAATCGTAAAAAATCACCATCTCATTCGAAAACCAGAAACCAGATATCGAGGAAAATGAACATTAAAACTCTTTTTTTTTAATTTTTTTATTACTTTTGCAAGTTGAGCGCATCTTGTGTTTATAGAACTTTATATTAAACAAGTAATTTCACATTACGGGAAGACCATTGAGGTAACATCTTTCCGATAAAAACAAAAGAATTATTTAAATCGGTTCACGTGGTCCAAAGTTATGCGTCAGCATACTATTCCGACGAATTGATAACCTACCCCTTTTTCGAAGTCGGTTACAAATGTTTGAGTTTTTTGCTAATTTTATGTAAATAAATGCAATTTATGAAACTTCAAAAAGTTTATTTATTTATTACATACTGTACATAAAACTTGCATAAATGTACTTTAATGATCATTTTATCTGAAGCGAATTTTCAGAAGTATAAACCCCTCCCAAAATATATTCCTGGGTGCGCCCCTGCACTCAGCCATCGATTTTCAGTCGGATCTTAGAGTATATACATCGATGTTTTTGTTTCGAGGAGGCTACTTTTGTTCCAAAGTCCACTGACTCCATTCTCTTATAACTGTTATGAGCGACAGGGCGTATGAGTAATTTATAGATACCCTATTTTTATACTTTTGTATACAATTAGTTATAAATTATACCTACGGTCGAATCCGAATATACAATTTTGTTTTTACCATAAAAAGGCTTAATACAGTTTTATTTAAACCAAAACAAAGGGAAAAAATTTAAAAATGTTTATTATTTTTTTATGAAAATATAACTTATTACTATCTAAAAGAAATATGTAAATCACAATTTCAAAGCTTGAAGAACATTTATAAAAATTCGATGAATTTGGATAAATGTTCATCACAATTTTAATCAGGTTTTCTAGAATTCTAGAATGCAGTTTTGTAGCCCATTAAATTTTAGTATAATAAAGTGCAAGTTGGAAGAAGCTTGGACTTACCGTTGATTTTTAACAATTCTTTGTTCGCGCATTTTCTTCCATGCACAGTATGTTGAAGAATTTTTTTTATATGGAGATCATCGGTAAGTCCTAGCTACTTAAAATTTGCACTTTGAATTGGCTAGGTTACAAAACTGCATACTCAGAATGTTTCTAAGAAATCTAATTAAAAAGCTCAAAATTTTGATGAAACTTTGTCGAATTTTGCTAATTTTTAACCGACTTCCAAAAAAGGAGGAGGTTATCAGTTCGTCGGAATATTTTTTTTTTTTAATGTATGTTACCGCATAACTTTGGACCACGTCAACCGATTTCGATAATTCTTTTTGCATCGGAAAGGTAGTATATCTCAGAGGTGGTCCCATATGATTAGTGGATATACATATATATATATATATTTTTTTTTATATGAGAATTGAAGACGGTTTCTTTTTGTTTAGCAACGTTTTAAATTCTTACTTACATGGTCTTTGTTAGATAACGAGCCACACTTATATAAAAAAGAATAAACAATAAATAGTCGAAAGGGGAATATCCGAAGAAAGCTAAAATGTCTCTTCCCTAATTATATATATATAAACGATTTTTTTGATAGGGTTAGTATTATTTTTTATAATATCATTAGTTATTATATTGTTAATTGGGATGTTGGCTATGTTGGCCAAAATCGGTACGAATGGTCACCGTAGTTATACTCGCATATGCCACTTTTGCTTCTAACAGGCAAAAAACTGTAAGATAATTTTGAATTCTTATCACATTGGCACAGAGTTAAAGACCCACTTGTATCCTAAAATAGGCAGGTACGAAAAATAACTTTCGGTATAATACTTAATCTAAATATTTTGCAACAGATATTTGAGTCATCATTCAGCTCTAACGGAATGTATGTATGTATGTATGTACATACATACGAGTGTTGCATGCAGCCATACAAAAGGTGAAATAGTCAAATTTCTTGCATCATCATATTCGGTGCTTCTTTTTTGTCACGCTTCCAATAATTCTCTAACTTGACTGGCCGATAAGCTTGTCTATGCAAATTACGATGATAATTTTGGGACACTTTTTTTTTATTGAACATATGTATGTACATAATTTTTCATGATTTTGCCTGAATTTAGACAGCTATATTTATGTATGTATGTATCATGAACACTTATTAACATAATTTATGTATTCTTTTTT
>NW_023458565.1:7037480-7054643 GCF_013731165.1 Rhagoletis pomonella
AAAAAAGGATTTTATTGTTAATTTTCCACAGATTTTACTTTAAATGGTATTAATTAGTTTTTAAATTTTAAACCTTATTTAAATTTGCCAGCAGTGTAAACTTTGAGAGAAAAGTTCATTTGGCACGCAGGTCTTCTTCAGTTAATTTATTCCATATCTTCTGTAACCATAGGCAAATTTTCTTCATTTTGAGTCCCTTATACTTCCCCTTTTGTCCAACATAAGGCCTCATACTTAAAAATCGAATAGACTCGGAACTGGTGACTAGGACGGCTATTCATTCGACCAACCTTCTACAGTTTTTTTCTTTTTTGTATTTTTTTGTACAAATCCTAAGAAAAAATACACCTGAAAAAGACTTGCGTGCCAAATGAACTTTTCTCTCAAAGTTTAAACTGCTGGCAAATGTAAATAGGGATTAAAATTTAATAACTAATTAATACAACTAATGTAAAATCTGTGGAAAATTTACAATAAAATACTTTTTTTGCAAAATCTATAAAGGACCCTTTTATTTCTCAAAAAAAACGGGGTAACAGTTATTCGTCGCCACGCTGTATTGTAACCTTAATACGGAAAGTTCAATCGATCGATATTTTTATAATTTACAGAAATAATTTCAACGCTCTCTTCCCTTAAACGGAAATAAGCGGGAAGAAAAATTTTCTTTTGCGGCGTCTACTACAGCTACCGTATAACGGAACGCAATTCCAGTGTTGGATTTGTGGCGGGAGATAGGCTTCCTCGCCCAATACTGTCATTCCACCCGCCGAGAAAAAATATCTCAATCATGTTCGCCCTTGACACAACGGAACTAGAAGAAGAGATCTCCAAAGGTCTTTTCTACGAACTCTGCTGCGAAACATCCGACAACGGACTGAGCCTGATCGATTTGGCCATGGCCCGAAGCATGGTGGTCTGCAACTCTAGGTCAAATGGTGGAGACGAAGATAGAAATCTGGTGTTTGATGAAGAAAAATCCAGATCAATGTATTGCGACGATGCCGTCGTTCCTTTACTCTACTCTCTCAAGGCAGAGCAATAAGGCGGCTTAAAAATAACAAGGCATCCGATTCAGACGATATGCTGGCTGAGCTGCTCAAAGCCGACGAATAAAAGTTGGTCGGGTAAATGAACTAGCTGTTAGGCAGCATTTATTCTGATGAATTCACTTTTTCCAATCCACAAGAAGTAGGATCCCACTGTTTTCGCCAGTTATCGCGGAATAAGCCTTCTTAATATTGCTTAAATGTTTCTGTCCACGATACTGGGTGATATACTTAATCACTTCATGAACCAACTGATTGGAACTCATTAGTATGGGTTCAGACCTGGTAAGTCCACCATTGAACAGATATTCAAAGCACGTCGAATCCAAGGCAAAAGGAAGGCAATACCCATCATCTTTTTGTCGATTTCAAAGCCATTTTTGACAGCACGAAGAGAAGCTGCCTACACGCCGCTATGTCTATGTTTGGGATCTCCGAAAAGCGAATGCGGCTATGTAGAGTGACGTTTATTACAATTTTCAGCTTCGTTCAAATTGGGAAGGACCTTTCCGCGCCGTTTGAGACCAAACGCGATTTTAAACAAAGCGATTCACTCTCGTGCGAATATTTTAATCTAATGCTGAAAAGCGTAATAAGAGCTGCACACAGCAAAGAACAATGCTGCTTGTGTATGCAAATGATACTGACATTGTCGGCCTGAAGCCCAGTGAAAAAGAAGGTAAAGACGTTGGTCTAGGGGGAACGAGGACAACAAAAAGTAGCTCTTGGCAAAACATAAAAAGCTTTCGGGCATTGAGACACACGTCAATGTTGGCAGTCATAACATTGAAGAAGTCAAGGATTTTGTCCACCTAGAAAACCATCAAATATTAACAGTCTGGAGTCACGGATGACATGATATGAAACTCTCTCATTTTGCTTCCGAGAATCTAACTTAAACTTGTTTTCTGACTTGGCAGCACTGTCAAATAAAGTTGGACTGAACAGCTGACAAGCAAAATAGTGAGCTGCCACTAGATACGCACAAAATACACCGATTCAATGCTAATGGATTTCTGGCAAACACATTAAAAAATTATTCTTAAAGATGTCTTTGCAAGAAAAAACATTTTATATGTTAGTTTTTAACACTAGATAATTATAAAGATACTAAAAATCTAAAATATTTGCTTGTTTGGTTAAACGTTTGTCGGTTTGGGCCGAGACCAAAAAGCTTCGCCAATTTCCCCCCTCCTGTGCGAATTTACCCAAGTTGCTCGTCCCTACCGCAGACAGAAAATAAATTCGGAGCCTTCTTGTCCTTGTCCAGCTAAGGCATTTCATAATATTTGTCATTTTGAGCAATCATCTGATTTTCAGGGTAACCAGCTCCCCTGACAAAGCTTCAAAGGGCAGATAATGTGTCTTTTTGAGTACAAAAGTAGGGCATTTTAAGAAACGAACACAAAATTTTCCCATCGTTTATCCTTATTTTAGTATCAAATATTCTTTAGTAGAAACGAAAACACCACTAGATAGGGCATTTCTATGTTAAGGTAACCATGTTTACATTAAGTATGTTCTGAATATCGGTCATTAAGTCACCTTTCGGCCTGGTCTTGAAACCTGCCGTAGGTCGCCTAAATTTGTGATAAAAATTTAGCGCGTTTTTCCTCTTAGCCAGCGTTTCCTCTTTCCTGCCTTTCTCTTTTCGTTAAAGGAAATACGTATCGTTTCCCTTTTCAGCTCCCTTTATCTGTCCCACATAGCTTGCGTTGCACTGCGTGGTCCCCTAAGCACTATCTTTTTTATCAGTAGCAGCGTGACTTTCCTCATCTTGCCAGTTGTTCTTTCATGCTTTTAGAAATTAGGCGGTGAACGTAATGAGAGGGAAATCAACCACTTTAGCTTCCTCCGCTCAGCTGGCGGTCGCCTCTTTGCAGGCAATGACAAATATTCGAGTGAGTTTTCGCAATGCAAAGCCTTTTCAAGGAATTCTGCGGTGAAAAACTTCATTAATACTGATTTGGCGTCTCTTCCAATGATAAGGTTCAGAAAGCCTTGAATGAGAGCCCTTCTTTTGATAACGACCACGGCAAACTTTTGAATGATAAAATCCTCGTGGAAATGTGTGACGTCTACTACAGTTTGCATGTAAGGAGCGCAAATTTGGTGCCGAATTTGAGGTGGGCGAGAGACGTCGACGCCGAGCAGTGCTGGTCATCCCAGTGGCCCACCATCTCGCCACAATTCGCATCAATGCAACAACATTTCGCTCGTTTGTACCCTCGCTCCGACAGAAGCGAAGAGCCAGGTGTCGAAGATTCTCTTCTATAAGCTCAGGCGTGTATCAAGACGAAACATCATATAAAGGACTGAGGCTGATAGACTTCGCTGTGGTCCGAAACATTTTAAAATGCAGACTTCGTGGATGTCTCCAAATCGAAAAACCAGAAACCAAATCGATCATGTTGTGGTATACGCAAGACACGCTGCCACTGTTTTAGATGTTCGTAGGATCCGAAACCCAAACCACGACCCTGATCGCTATCTTGTTACAGGACATGCACACGCCTCTGTGCAGCATAAGGAATGATCGATATTGAAAAGCTGCAATCAACACAGATTTAACACGCGACCCTCACGATAATATCTTAAAATACTGAGCGATAAGAAGGATGCCTAGAAATTTTTTGAAAGACTTACTTACATAAGCTCCCAAGACCAAAGCGAATTCCTGTAAGAACAAACATAACAATCTAGTGACCGATGACCTTGCTGATGAAGGCAATGTCGTCGGTGCCCCATCACCCGACTATGATGAGGTGCGAACAGCAATTTCGCGTCTGAATAACAACAAAGCTGCTTGATTTGTCAGTCGGCCTGCTGAGTTACATATTCAGGCGAGGAGCTGATACGATGCATGCATCAACTCTTATGCAGAATATGTTCGGAGGAACGCATGCCAAACGACTGGAATTTAAATGTGCTTATCGAGCGTGTTGTGTAAACTACTAATGCCCACAGTCAAGGAACTAATTAGTACTTATCAAATCTTGGAAAATACCTTCGAGAAGAGGATCAACACGCACGCAAAAACGAGTTTCCTATACGCCAGGATATCTGAATTTGGTATCCCCGCGGAACTAATACGGCTGTGTAAAATGCCGATGAGCAACAACATCATCTCCGTCAGAATTGGGAAGGACCTCTCCGAGGCGTTTGTTACCAAACAAGGTTTTAGACAGTACGACTCTGTAGACGCTAATAAGAGCTGCAGAACTGAAGTATCTGCTTCAATCGGTTGTCGGTCAGAAACGCAAATTGCATTCTATTGAAATATATTTCTTCTGTGTTATTTGTAATTTTCAGGTTTTCATGCATATTAAAAGTACCTGATTTGATTATAGAGAGCATTAAAAATTTAATATGCATTTGTGTATTTGGGTTAGAGTGGTGAGTAGAAATTTTCTTTACTTTGCACTACTTGGAAGCTAAATGCATCTAAACGTTGCATTAACGTTTAAGATATTGTAGACAAGACATCAGCTAAGGGGATAATTTGGTTTCGTTGGAAAGCGCCTTGAAAAACATGCATACTTACATACATACATTAGGCTGCATCAGTCGCCATACCAAAAGAAATCGATGCTGTTTTCCCCTCGGAATTACCAAATTTATTATATTCTAAAACTTCTGCCAAAATAGTTTGGAAAAATATTAAAATTTACGTGAGCTAGACCGATTTGAAAACATCTTCAAAAATTTCTTTATTTTGATTCCGTTAATAAAATATTTACAAATTTTTTGCACAGCTTTTAAGCTTAAACTCTTCTATCATTACAGGTGATTTTTTTTTATAAAATAATTTTATTAATCCAGCTCACCTAAATGTAAATATTTTTTCGAAATACTTTGGCAGGAGTCTAAAGTGTACGATATATTTTATAATTCTCGTGGAAAGCTTGCAACTTTTTTGGTGAGGCCCCCTAATGTACATACAATGACTCAAACAATGACCACGTGTTGATTTATTTTAAATGTTCGTATTGTTTTTCGAACTTTTCTTTTGTTATTTTTCTATAAAAATACCGCCCAAAAGCATATAAATCACAGTTTCAAACCTAATACAAAATTTATGAAAATTCAACAAATTTTCAACAAAATTTCAACCTTGTAATCTGAATCTTTAGAACATTTTTGGGTATGCAAACGCGTTGATTTTTGAGATTTTTTTTTTAGATCTTTGAGAATTTTAAAAGTTGCACTTCATTGGACCAAAATGGTATGGGCTTTAAAACTGTATACCCAAAAACGTTCTAAAGATTCAGAATAAAAGGTTGAAATTTTGGTGAAAATTTGGGGAATTTTCCTAAGTTTTGCCTAAAGTTTGAAGCAGTGATTTATATATGGTTTTGGTTAAAGCTTGGACGGTACATTCATAGCAAAATAACAACAACAAAATTGCTTGAAAAGGATAAGGAATATTTAAAAATAAAATTGTAGTTTAAAAAACTAAAACCTCCCTATTATAATTGCCATTCGTACTGTCATCAGGTATGTAACTTGAGAATAGAAAACGCTGCATCTTTTAGGCGCATCAATATTACATAGTTACATTCCGAGCTAATAAAAGGAAGGTAATAATCAACCTATGTCATAAAAGTGACAGGTGCGACAATTGTCGACTTTTCCATAAAATTTCAGTGTCAGATTTGTCGTCGACATTTTTCTATTTCATATACGCTTGTAGGGAGCTGTGAAAAATTTTGAAAAGCGACAGTCAAAATACTGGAATATTGTCGACAATGGTGCTGACAACTGTCACTCTGACAAAATTGTCGCAACAATATAGAGAAAACTAAAAAGCTCTGCCGGGAAGTTTTCACAGCAGAATTTTCTAAATTTATTTATATGGTAATTTTGCGCGCATTTTATTTCTATTCAATAATTTGAATATTTCTGAGAACTAAAGTAATGCAAATACAATTATTGCATATCGTCGTTTAAAGTGCAAAACCGCGTATCAACAAAATGCAGAAATTATTTTCTGGAGCGTAAAAACACTCATATTTCAAAATGGTTCTCTTTTATATAAAGCAATCGCATTTCTGGCTAGTGTATTTCAGGATGAAAGGATAAGGATGGAGCCAAGAGTTTGTGTGAGCAAATCCAATTTTTGGCAGCCAATGTCAGTTACGCGGTTTTGCAGAATGACGATACCCGGTTTTGTACTTTAAACGGCGATATGAATTACATATAAATTTCTTATGACTAGCGACAATATTGTCAACGAGAAGTTTAAAACCCTACAATGACAATTGAAGCACTGGTCAATAGACATGACTTCCTGTAAGTTCTGGCTAAATCCTGTAAACCGTACTGTTATTGGAACAGACTATATATGTATGTAATTTTTACTATGCGCGTATAGCATAGAATGATTCTATTTGTAATTTTAAGCAAATTTGCCACAGAAACCATGGGTATAAACTCAATTTAGAGTTTTCCAAGTTGCGAAATAGATTTTAAAGAAGATGTGGAAATGTTCACTGTTCCCCCCTCTTATGGAATTTAAAGAAAAAGACAAGTGTAGAAATGGTTTTCTCACACAAAAAAAAAAAACCCTTATAGCATGTTTTTATACAAAATTTAAGCACTTCTTTACAACACTACAGCAAAATGCTACGAAACCTATTTACGCAATTTTTTTTTTTTTTGGTACGCGCGTAGTCGAAAAAATCTCCCTTACAAATTGCCCCGCCCTAATGTATATGTCAAAAATTCACTTGATGTTCATACATAAGTATTAACACAACTATGGACTAGTTGATTTCCTCGCATTGTTCTGGCCAATGTAAAGTAGTACGTTTGAAACGGAATATAGAAAATATTCCAATTAAAGAACAAAGAAACGCATTATAGGGAAATAAGAGAAATACATAGGCGTTGTACTAGTATTCACGTGGAACATTTGAAAATGAACCTATGTCTACGCATGCATGTTTACAACGGCCAGTAATGATATGATAATTCAACCCATTTTTTAAGTGAGTAAAATAAAATAAATAAAAGTGATTTCGTACATTGAACATACGAATTACTGCGTTCAATTCAATGTTTTTTTCAATAGAATAATAGCAAAAATGTCTATGTCTCTATACTAAATTATCGCTCGAGCGGGAAAGTCGTGCCAATCGGAGTAGTGTGAAAATAATGTCGAACATTATAAGGACTGTCTACGACTTTCTCACAAGTCCTTGTGCATCACCAGAGGGTAATTATCTACAAAAAAAAAAAAAAAAACGACAATACTAACGAGCATTTGTGTAATACATATATATAACTGTGTTTTCAGGATATAAGTACCTGCCATTCCATGGAGCTCTATGGCCAGTTATAGTTGTTGATGCTATATTTCTGCTTTACGTCTTTCGAATCGGACCATGGCTGATGCGCAAACGTAATCCGTACGATCTAAGGCGCGTACTTTTGGTCTACAATGTATTTCAAATAGTTTTCAACTCTATCATGATCATACTGGTGTGTATTGAAAAACAAAAGCAAGTTCATGTATTACGCCGTGCGATAGAAACCACAAAAATTTCCAAACTCGCGAAATATAGGAAAATCGCGTTTTTAGTTTTTCTCATTAACGTATAATTAAAAAAATTATTAAAAAACTCAGTGCAATGTAAAATAACAATATGCGTACCAAACTCAAGAGAAAATTATGTTGATTTAATTTAAAATTTGTTGGGTCACAAGGACGAATAAATATTGAAAAAGTGCTTTAGTTTATTTTTATTTTTTTTTTTTTTTAACTACAACTAAAAGGACGAAAGTCAAGGTTGTGGTCGTGTGTATATATGTCCTTAACATATAACTTTTTAAAAAACAAATAATGTAAATTTTCAAGGATATTCAAGGATACAATTTTGAAAGGACATTTTCAATACCTATTCGTCCTTGTGCACCAAAACATTGAATCTTCTTCAATGCTACAGAATTTTCTATTTTGTTTGATAGCAGCATTGGGCTGCATTTATTAAATTTTTTAAATTTTTTTTAGTTAACCAAATCTTTTAAAGTCCTCTTACAAAAATCCTGACGTCAGAGGGAAAAACAAAAACGCAGTTTTACTATATGTATGTGGCCCTAGTTTCGCAATGTTATCGAAATTTTTATGTGTAAAATTTATTATTTGCAATTATTTCCAACATTTATCTTCTATATTTTCAAATTGTTTCTATTTCTCTCTTCCTTGCATAGAGCATTCTCTTAGTGTCAATATACATCAATCGGCCAGGTGGAATTGGTTGCATCGAACGACTGCCGTATGATCACCCGCAGAAAGGTTTCGAAATATTTTGTGGACTCTTATATCTTGGCAATAAGTTCCTCGATTATCTGGAAACTGTATTTTTCGTATTGCGCAAGAGCTACAAACAAATTACACTTCTGCATGTCTACCATCACATAATGATGACCTCCTTCGTATTCCTTTATATTCGGGGGCCCGGTTCAGGCGGTCATGCGTCCACGGTGGCCATGATCAACACTTTCGTTCACTCAGTAATGTACGTTTATTATTTGTTGAGCTCAATTCATCCGGATATGAAGAAATCGTTGTGGTGGAAAAAGTACATCACTCAAATTCAACTAATACAATTTATTATCGATTTTATCCATCAAATTTGGCCGCTGGTGGTGGTGCCAGATTGTCCGGTACCTAAGGCATGGTGTTTGGGTACTTTGACGCAAGCCACAATTATGATTATTTTGTTTACCAATTTCTATATTAAAACTTATATAAGAAAACCAAAGCCTAAAACTATCGCTAAAAAGAAGTTATAATAACTAACGGAGTTCAATGTAAATTTAAGGTTAGAAATATGCATTTGCTATTATGCACATTATTTTATAAAAAATTTTGTGATATCTCAACTGATCCAAAACGATCTATACATATGTATGTATAAAATATTATAGATATTGGTTGTTTCCTTAATAAAAAAATATGAATATTTTCTATATCTATCTGTTAAGAAAATTGATGTGTAGGCATTTACGAATAGTTGTAACGTTGAATAAATTAAACGATATTTTTTTGTTTAGTTAATATCCAGCAAATAAAAATAAGTAGCGGCTTAATAGAATAAATTTTAATTTTCTGATATAACAAAAAAAAAATAATCAAAAATATTCCTTTTAGCTTTTGAACTTCTTTTGTCCTGCCATGTACATATTTTCTGTACACATATCGTTGATCTTTCTTGCTTCTTGTCGCAATTTTTTTTTACTCAGATGACTTGAGGCAAGAAATTCCAGCAACATTTGGGTGACTGCCGCATCCTAGTAGTGCAAACCACCCACAAATTATGAATTGTGGTAAAGCGTTAAAGCACTCGGGAAACTAAAAATGTAAGTACATATATTAACTACTATAATCAGACCCTTATCTATGATTACTTTTCGGGGGTTATAATAAAAAAAATTTAAGTTTAATTTAACATTGTTTAAAGAACAGAATTTATACATACGCAAGGAGTCCTAGACCAGCCGTACACCCCCTCTAAAATGTAGGGAAATGTTTTTTTTTTCAAATGGGATATACAGGTTTTACCATAGATTCAGATTCTGCGCATAAAACTCATAACTTTTGTCGAAAACTTGTTTTTGGAATGGACTTTCGATTACAGCAATTGACTTAAGGTCTGTTTAACTCACGCCCGTTCTAAACTGAAAGTTTGTAATACGACCAAAATATAGAACATCCCCGACTTGGTAATTCATATATATATATTTTTTTTTTTCATTAAAAACATTTGCACTCAGAAGTCCAGGACGAATTCAAGTTCGGAGGTCATTTAGAAGTTTGAAGAGGCGCTTCCCAGAAAAAGTTTCAAACAAACGTTACCTATTTTTACCCTCAGAATCCGAAACTGTAGGTGAAACATCCGGAAGTCGGTAATACCACCAAAAGGCATCTCTGATTTGGTAGGTCATACTTTTACATTTTTTGAATAAAATCAAAACATTTTCCTCCGTTTTTGAGTGGCTGGACGGGTGGTCTAAGACACCCTGTATATTTTTGTATAAGAACTAATAAAAAATATCCACATAAACGCAACAAGAATAAAACTAAAATAAACTGAAAATTAGACAGTCCAACAAATTTCGACTTTCTTTCTGAAACACAATTACCATGCTATAACTTTGAAAGAGGGCATCACACTGACCATTTTCGTGGTCATTTCCACTCAAAGCTTAAGGAGTCATTTTACGGGCCTTTACTCATTGCTAATGGCGAATACCGCAAACGAAGGAACGATGAGCTGTATGAGCTCTACAACGATATAGACATAGTGCGGCGAGTTAAAATACAGTGGCTATGTTGGTTTGGTCAAGTCGTACGTATGGAGAGAATCGCTCCACCTATGAATGTATTCAACGCGGGTTACCATGCTGGTAACAGAGGAAGAGAAAGGCCTCCTCAGTGATGGAAAGGCCAGGAGCTGAAGGACTTTGCTTGAGTTGGTGCCAGTTAGCGCATAAGAGAATCGATTGGCTTACTTTGATAGGCTCGGATAGAAACGCTTAGGCGGCTACTGCGACAATCCAGAAGAAGAAAATCCAGTGAAGAAAGTACGCTAATTTTTGTCTAAAGTTGGTATTATTAGAAAAAGGCAGTGCTTCAGCACGAGTTCAATATGTTTAATAGCTCTTAGCTAGTCTAAGCTAGGTGAGTGTAAGGTCTTACACAAATGTAAAGAGTACATACAAAAAATTTCAAAACCAAATACGAAAAATTGTGATTCCGAAAACTTTTAATAGAATGTCGATATTTCCAAAGCCTTCTTAGAAACCCTATGAAATCCCGAAAAATTCTGAATATTTCCGAAAAATTTTTAAAAATTCGGAGTTATTCAATGGGATATATCCATATAATTGGAAAATCCTTTACGATTCCTCAAATTTTGCATGAATTAAAAAAATAGGAGTGTTTAAAAAATATATACGAAAAATTGTGATTAGTTCCGATAAATCGTGATGATATCCCAATAATTCGGAGGACTTCTGAAAAATTCTGGAAATTTCCAAATAAGTTGCAGTAAACCTGCTCCAGAAATTTCGAAAAGATTGGGACAATTCGTTAAGACTCCTAAAATTTTCGAAAAACTCGGAAAAATTAGGAATATTTCTTAAAATTCAAAAAAAAAATGCCAAAATATAGAAATAATTTCGAGCAAATCCCGATAAATCCGAAGACTCTAAAAAATACTCTGAAATTCCGAAGAATTCTGAAAAATTCCGAGTCATTCAGTGAATTATCTCTATATAAGCTGCACTAAACGTGCTACGGAGAATTCGAAAAAAGTTGGACAGTTCGCAAAGCTCGGAAAAATTAAAAATAAACCGTAAAATACAAATAAATTTTAAGAAAATATCAAAAGGAAATTCGTTAAAAAATACGACAAATTTGTATTAATTCCGGAAAATTCTTATGAGAACCTGATAGTTCTGAAGGCTTCTGAATAATTCTATGAAATTCCGAAAAATTCTGAAAAATTCCCAGTTATTCTCCATATAAGCTGCAAGAAAATTGCTACAGAAGTTTCGAAAACATTTGGTCAATTCGATATAGATTCTTTAAATGTTCGAAAAATTCGGAAAGTATTGCTTAAAATACCTAAATTTCTCAAAAAAATTCAAGAAGTCAAAAATCCAAAAATTTCGAAAAAAAAATAAAAAATTGTATTCATTCAGAAAGGTCAGATGGTTTCAAGCTAAACGAAAAAGTGGATAGCGGGATTCACTCCGGTGAACTCATTTTAAACTGCAGTTTTTGCTTACCACCGTAGCGTTTTTCATAGTTTGTCATACTACCAGATAAATCTGACCAAAAGTTGATGTAAAGCGACCCATAGCTCTCACTCGGCTTGACCGCTTTTCTCTCCGATTAATAACCGGACACTGCCTTATGGGCAACACTATCTTTGTCAACATTCAGCCACTTTAACCTGACCTAAGATGAAAATATCTAAATATATATGTATGCCTTCTAATTAATCGATAATTTATGTAGTTAGGTAAGTTAAGCCTTTTGGTTTCCGGAAACCAGGTGACCTATATAGTTCCAAGTAAACGTCTAAAACTGACTAAATTTTTTAATTAGTTATTTTCAGATTACAATTCTAAACCAAATAAATGAAGTCTTAATAATTCAAAAACATTTTCAAAATTCCATAATTGCGTGTTTTTCGGACAAAACATATGTATATATGAAGTCATAATTGGTTCTTTCGTCAGCAGCGAGTTGGCAAAAAAATTTTTATTTATGTATAATCACAAATGTTTGTATTTATTTATCTAAAAACTGAAGGCAATCACCGACGTGGCAAACTAAATTTAGCACTTAATCTCATTTCATTCAAAGAAAAAAAAAAGGATTTGCTAATTAATGAAAAGCAATTGATTTCGACACAAAATAAACAAAATACAAACACAAAAGTTTAAGAAAATTTAAAATTAGGAATTGTAAATTGAAAATGTAGGTGGTAAAATTTTATGGATTTGCTGAAAACGCAAAACCACCGTTCGTACATAAGTAAACAACAACACACACCCAAATGCTATCGACGTCAGCGAAACGAGAAAATTAATTTAAAGTTGTTAATAACGTCAGAGAAACCAATTTTACTCAATGAAAATTTTGCACGCAGTTGAGGTATTCTACAAATGCATGCAATGAATCGCTGACTATAGGTGGATTGATAACGTCATCGTTGTTTCGCAATTTTTACACCTACTTTCTTAAATAAATATGTGTGGAAACATAAATAAATGCACATCCATATGTATGTATGTGAGTATGGGCAGTAAAGTGTTTACATGATAAAATAAATGAACTCTGATGTTTCAGGGAATACCGGTATCGGCAACGTTTTTAAGAATTTTAGACGCTGCCCACACCTTGGTCAATATCCAAACATTTGAGTACCTTACGATATCGCCAAATACATATATATATACATACGCGTGAATGTATATTTTTTAAATCGCGTGCACCTACGTAAATTTTTAAATAAATGTATTTATGTTTATACTATGGACTTCATAGTATATGTGTAAGTACATGTACTATACCTACATACATTGATATAACCAGGGAACGGATTTTTAGGACCTAAAAGCCTATAAAAAAGGCAAAATAAAGTAACGAAATAGGCCGGAAAAGGCAAAATAAAATAGCGAAAGAGGCAGGAAAAAGCACTAGGTATTGCAAAAAAGGCAAAACAAAATAGCGAAAAAGGCAGGAAAAGGCAAAAAAAAGGTAATGCCATAAAAGCAAAATAAGGCCCTAAAAAAACAGAAAATACGAAGAACAATCAAAAAATATATTTATTTTAGAAATTTTTATATTACAAGTAAAAAGAGAAAAACTATGAACTAGTTTCATTATATGAAAAATTTGTACTTTGAATCTTTGACTATTTTATCCTTTCGAGTTTCTAACTCATAAAACTTTAATCTGTATAGTTGTAGTAACATTGAATCACAAGATGCATTTTGAAGTTTTCTGGCAGCATTTTCATTCGATTTTCGCGAAGAAAAGCCTTGAATGTACTAAATGTGCGCTCGACGTAAGTTGATACAAGTGGAGCCCAATTTAAATATGGAACGTTTGAAACGTTCATATTATCAGGAATAAGGGCGTTTTCCTCGCCCTTTACAATTTTATACACACCCCTTATTGTCTTCAAGCCTACGTTAGCTGAGAAAACGGCTTAGAATTTTTTCAACTACAATTTGGCAGAGGTCCCTGCGCTTCTATAAGCCGCATGGGCATGTGTATATTTTTTAATCTTAAAAAAAAAATTGTAAATGCTATAATCACTTTTTTAAAGGTAGAAAAGGCAAAAAAGGCAAATATCTTAAAAAATCCAGAAAAAAAGCAAATATCTTAAAAATGGCAAAAAAGGCAACATCAAATGTGTATACATGGAATCAGGGAAAGCTAAATCGTGGACATTCTTAATCGAATATACTCTATCTCTTTAGCAGAAAAAAAGGCAATTTCCCTAAAATCCGTTCCC
This sequence comes from Rhagoletis pomonella, assembly GCF_013731165.1. Lineage (NCBI taxonomy): Eukaryota > Metazoa > Arthropoda > Insecta > Diptera > Tephritidae > Rhagoletis > Rhagoletis pomonella. The sequence goes on from NW_023458565.1 coordinate 7,051,570, forward strand.
TGGATATAACATACAAAATTATAATAACTAGTTGTTTTTTTGGTTTTATTTTTTGCTCAGAAATTGATCGTAATTTTTAAGTTTTATTTTACGCTTACAAAACGAAACTTTAGCCGTGATCGATTCGCCACTTAACGAAAAATGTTGCATGCGAAAGCAACAACAAAGTTAGTTAGCAAAGATGGACGATAGCGAGTTTGGGTGTACCTGATTGAGTTCGTTCGTTTCGCCACTCGCTAACTGTTGGCGAATCGGCTGACGGCTTTAATTTTAACACGGTTTTATTAAGTTTTCACCTGTGTGTAATCAAATCTTTTAATAAATTTTTAACCACCCCTTCGATGAGCTAAGGACTTGAAACTTCGTACTTAGTTCGAACTCGATGACAATGCAATATGATAGAGAAATTAATCCGCTCGTGGCGCAGGTGTCAAGATATTTGTAAATCCCATATTTATGGTCCGATTGGTTTCATATTTCTAACGTACATTCCACTAAAATACGAAGGCGAAGACCAAAAGGAAGACCGACCGGAATCGAAGACGAAGACGAAGACGAAGACGAAGACGATGCCAAAAATAGGACGATTAAGAAGCTGAAGACAACGATACATATGAACACGAACAAAAACGAATACGAAAATGAGCACGAATACGTAGGCGAACCCGAAAACGAAAACCGGCGACTGCCATTACAATTGCAATTAAAGTTATAATTACCATTGTCATTACAATTACAATTACCATTACCATTATTATTTATATTACCCTTACAATTACAATTACCATTACCATTAACTTTGTCATTAGCATTGCCATTACCATAAATTTCATTTTTTTAATAAAACTTAAAAAACAAAAATCAGTGCCGCCGAAGGTAGTCCGAGTGACAAAGAGTATATTTGTTTACCACTTATGCTCGCAGCATTTATCTTAAATGCATGATTTTTTGAGTTAAAATTTTAGAAATAATCAGTACTTTCGGTCGCTGAAAGAACACATAAATACTATTCACATATGTATGTATTTTCCGGGTACTAATCTTTTTCAAAACGAAGACGCTGCTCCGTAATTTTCTACTTAATCCCTTCTGGAACACTATTGCCCGCGGTATATGTCTCTGCGAAGTAGGATGATATGAGCTTTCGTCTGTCAAACCCCACTCTAGCAAAATTAAGTAGAGTTTCTTTTTGTTAGGTGGAGTTAGCTTTGAATATATTATCACAGCGGGTGCTTACAACTGCTCCCCCAAGCAATTAAGACTATGTCAACCGCATAGCCTTCTCAGCGGATTCCATTAGCCGCGAGTAGCTGGAGAAAATCGTCAGAACTTAATCCTGTCGGGGCGCCATTAAATAAGTACATATACGACGAGGCAAATAATATTTTGCACAATTATTTCGGGGCTAGAAAGGGAACTTTCTGCAGATATGTATGTGAAAGCCATTTTCCAAAAAAAACGTAATTTTACTCCACCTTAATTTGCATACCAGTAAGTAGAAATAACCATGATAAAAATATAGTAAGGTAGAACCGCTGAGAGTCACTTTTAAAATTCTTGACGTTTCCAAACAATTTAATTTTTAAATTTACTCACAAACTCACACACACATTTTCATTTTCAATCTCAAGCAACAACAATTTCGAACAATTTCATTTTTTTATTTTCACATTTATATGTTTTTAAAATGTTGGCAAACTTCAAAAAAAAATCATGGCCGACAAATTGAGAGAACGGTTATACCTTCCTATGTTTTTATCATGGAAATAACTTTTTCACAGCAATTTCAAGAACAAAACTTTACGATGTATTGTGTCAAAACTTTACCTCGAACTAAGCTAATTCAGCAAAACTTCTCCACTGGCTACCGTAATGTTTGTGTGGTACAACAAAATATTGTCTGTACTTACATATGTACATATCGTTACCTTAATCCTCAAAGGCCCTAACGAACATTTTTAATCTTACAGGAGAAGCAAAAAACATTATAAAAAGAGTATCAAAAACTGGTAGGGCTTTTTAAAAAGAGGCATGTAACCTCGTTGTTTTTGGTAGGTACTAACACTTTAAAATTTTGTCTGAAGGTGTACTTTAATACCTCCTAGCAAAATCTGTGAAAACCGCAATTTCGAAAAAAGTGTTGGTAAGGACCTTTGGGAATTAAGTAAAGATATACTGTCTTTAATTTGTTGGACGGTTAGTTCGTTTCTTGAATTTTTACCACTTAATTAAATGTGCATACATACTACATATATATATTTTGTGTACATATACAAACATATAGATTTTTTTAATCTAGATTCATAGTGATTTTGTTTAATTCGTTGTAGTCGTATGAAAATTTTTTGTAAGCAAACATATTCATAAACATATTTTTTTGTTTACATTCAATGATATGTATATTTATACATACGTGCGTGTGTCCGAGTACATACATACATATGTGCGATTTCATGTTCATCTTAAACCAAAGGAAACGATGAATTAATTCACCACGGGTGTCATGTACATACTGTTTTTAGGTAATTATGGGCGTAAACTTTCGTTCAGTTTTATTTTAAGTTGAATGAGTGGTTAGTTTGTTGATAAATTTCGTTTAATTCCTGTGTACCAGATATAATAGACATATGAATTAACAAAAAGAAATACATAAATTATCAGACGCGTAAAACTAATTTTCAGTAATTATTTAGTTTGTTTAATTTTATTGTAATTTTTTTTAAGCATATGTATGCTAAAAATTAAAGCCGCAGAAAATATGAATATGTTTTTAATCTTGCTTGGTAATAGCCTTCCGTCAGGGGTAACCAATCTGAGGGGCACAGCCCGCTTACAAGAATTAGGAGAGTTTTGTAAATTTGTCTATATTATTATTGCACGCATTTCAATACTCTAATATTTATAAAAACTAAAAAAATGCATATGCAATTATTATATCCGAATTAGATAAAAAATTTCATATGACTGGCGACAATTTCGTCAACAACAATTTTAAAACCCGACAACGACAGTTTTGTCACTTCTTAATGGAATTTTTCATGGAACTGAAACCGGGTCGACAACAGCTTTTATGA
>NW_023458565.1:7074643-7108484 GCF_013731165.1 Rhagoletis pomonella
AAAAAAAAGCTGAAGGTGTTGTGCACTTCCTCCCATATAAAAAAGTTTCGAACATAATTTTCATACTGCTACTTGCACGCTGCAAGGAAATAATTCGTATTATCATCGAAAAATTTGAAAACGTCCTGCAACTTGCTAGTTGCAAGTGCAAGTTGCTGTGTATATTCCCTTGCAATAAGCTATCAATACAATTTTCTACGTTAAAAAGCACTCATAAGCAGAAAGCAGCGATAATTTGCTGTACAGGAACAAAGCAAATGTTGCCATATCTACGCAGGGTTGACATTTACTTACAGGATGCGTCAAAATTTACAGTCTTTGAATTTTCGTTACAAGTAGCCAAAGCGTATTTAACAAGGTGGTGTTGGCCGTATATAAGTAAAAAATTACACTAACAAATTATACGCTGATGTCCATACTGTCATTGGTATGAGTTAGATCAAACACATCATTTTGACGTAAACACCACCTTGTTTAATACACCTTGCAAGTAGCTCTGCAAGTTCGAAAATGTATGAGTTTTAAGAGCGAAATACACCACACAAGCGGTTTGACAAACCAAGCGAAATTTCCCTTTGCTTCAAGCCATTTGTGCTGTGTATGGGGGTGCTTGAAGGTTTGACAAGCCGCTTGAGGGAAATTTGAGCAAAAAATCAAAATTTTTTGATTTTCTGGCCGCCATGTTGATTTTTGATCAAACCGCTTGCGTTGTGTATAGCAAAATCGCCTCATTCGCAACGAAATTTTCACCGAGTAAGGACGTAAGAGAGGAAAATGAAAGAAAACCATAATATTTAGCATTGCGAACTGGAAGAAAACTAAAATTCTTTGCTTGAACGAGTCATGTTTGCATGGTGTATGGCGAAATGGGAAATGTAGGTTTGAAGAATGTTTGACAAGCCGCTTGTGTGGTGTATTTCGCTCTTTACGGACTTGCACAAGTACGTGTGGCCGGCCAGATTGAAGGAAATGCGTGGCACTGTCAGCAAAAGCATTGCCAAAAATTAACGCGATTTTTTAGCAACTTCAAACTTGCATTTTATTATACTAAAATTTAATGGACTATAAAACTGCATACCAAAACTTATTCTAGAAATTCTAACTAAAAAAATTTTAAATTTGATGAAGCTATGTTTGTCTTTGTTATATGATGAGCTATACTATTACAAAAAATTAATGAAATTTAAACAAAAAAAAAAGAAAAAAAGTAAAAATTGGTTAAAATGTCGTGTTTGTAATAGGCGTGTTTTTTTACCCGCATACGTATCTGCGCTTAAAAATTATATGGAGCTGTAAGCTGAATAGTTTTCGATAAAATCAAAATTACTTGTTTTGAAATGGAAATTGTCGACGATTGTTTATTTTACACATTAAGCGTATTGTAAAAAAGAAACACGGCTAATATTGTAGTCATAGGCGTACATAGTACTATTGATAGTCTCTTTTGGAGACTATCGAAGATTATCGATGCATAGATTTGCATTGAATTTTTCAGATTTTCGAAATCGTTCACTTTTCACTTTTCCCTTTCGGAACTTTTTGGAGCCATTTAAATTTTTTGGTCAAGCTCACTTCTCTCTGATGGCGATGCATCGATACATCGACTATTTATCCTCCGATGGGGCAGGCAACTTGCCATTGGTGCGGAGGCTTAAAGTACAACTCCACAACAAGCTTTTCAGGCGTTCCGCGCTTTTCAGGCTTTCAGCAATAGCTGAATTGTGTAGATAGCTGAAAGCCTGAAAAGCTTGTTGTGTAGTTGTACTATCTCTCTCTCTATTCCCACATGCCATAATTACTGCGCCTAAAACATTCTCTCGTCATTGTTGCGCATTCAGTAGGTTATAACAATAACAATGACAGTTGTCATGATTAGTGCGCTCATGCGGCATAGTTTTAGGCGCAGTAGTAAAGACAATAGTCTGCCGTTGAGTTTTGCCATTGGCGTGGGTATGGGGCTGTTAGCAGAATCACCAACCAGTCGTACGAATAAGATGAAGACAACTAAAGAACAAAACCAAAAAGAAAACAACAGCAAAAAAACAACCATAAACAGCAGAACCCAATACTAGGAACAGTAGGAACAATCAGGCGAAAGCCAAGCCGAGAGTTCTTCAACAAACAGATCGGAGGAAGAGCTTCCTGCAGTCTCTCCCATGCTGAGGCAGCACTATTTATTGAGCATGTGCGTTATGAGGAGACACCTTCTACGATCTCAGGCATCTTCCGGAAGAAGGCAATAGGCGCGAGACCAACGAACGTCGGGAGAGGCACCGAATAAGGCACGACAGCCAACCGGCGCGTGTGTGGTATAGGTCCCGAAGCCGGTCTGACTCTACAGCATCGCGTGATTCCACGAGGCGGAAGAGGGATCGCCACAAGGATGTGCGGGCGAAACCACCTACACTTCCGCTTCCAGGGCAACCAGGTACTTTGGATGACCGCACCCGATGATAGACGGAAGAGCGGACATTATCGCAGAAATTAGAGACAAAGGGAGCAAGGGGCGGGAGCTGAAAAGGGGCCGTATTATGTATTAAACGTGGCGATGAAATACTTCCTATGCGCGATATGTCTGATTTGGGCGCAAAAGGAGGGGTTATATACCCCAGCGTGGCGCGTCACATCGAACAGCATCGAGAACATCGGCCTACGGCTGAACTTGGGCATTTGTGGGGACTCGTCCCACAGGTTCAGTTTTAATACAATGTGGCCCTGGTGACAAAAGCCAGCAGGAGAGAAGGAAGGTGGTGAGGAGGATATGCAGATGAATAAAAGTCCTCTCGCTGCGGCAGAAGCAGAAGGCTTGAGCTTGACGGAAGAAGCGAGGGCGATTTAAGGCTCTCGCCCAACAACGAGCAATGACCCATCGCCCTTGAAAGTAGCCAAGGTCACCCTCTTCAATGCGATTTCAGCCTCGGCGGTAATTGCGAGTAGGTTTTCGACAGGCGATCTGGGCATAATATTCATCCAAGCGCCGTGTACTTACAGGTGTCAGCCAAGGGGTCTCCAATGAGCACCTGATAAGGTAATATGCGATCTCGCGGCGGAGAGGTTCAGAGCATGTGTAATGCTTAAACACAAAATTTCTTATTTCTACAGTGGTAGTGCAGGTGACAATTTGGGTGGACGGAAGATCCAAGGATAAAGGTGAAGACACCGCTGCTTGTTCCGAGAAACAACAACAACATACCCCGCTGCAGAGGTACAACAACTATTGGCGCATTGCAGAAGGTCCGATTTCCACTTGTCCTTGGCGCTGATGCAAATGCCCACCACGTGGAGTGGAGAAGCTCCGACACCAACAGAAGGGGCGAGTCTTTATAAATTAAGTGAAGATTTGTGCATAAATAAAGTGGGACATAGTCCAACGTTTGTCACCAGAGTACGACAGGAGGTCCTTGACCTGAACCTCAGCAGCAGTGTGGGTAACGATCTGATAGAAAATGGAGGGTTTCCACGGAGCCTTGTATTCCTGACCATAGAATTATCCAATTTTTGCTGAAAGCGGAGGTCAAGGTAAACACTCCGAGAGGCAACCCTAGAAGCTCAAACTAGGAGGAATATGCAGCTAATTTAACGAACTAGAGCAAGGAGATTAGGAAGGCGAAGAGCGATAGTTTCAGAACCTTCTACGAAGGTATCTCGTATACTCCAGCAGCTGCGAGGCTACATAAGGTTCCGGCCAGAGGAACGGTGGCAACGGAACCAGCGATAAGTGCAGTGACAAAAACTACACTGGAAGTAAAGAAGAGAGGACAACCTCTCTCCTTGCGGCACATTCCCGGAGGCCACTAACTTAGTACTGCAGGCGGAAGTTGGCTAGACTAGGCCGATACCATCTGACTAGAAACTGGCAAGAAGTACCGGAATTCAGTCGAATGGATGCTGGGCTCGTTTTAGCGCTACATGTTACAGCCGGGTGGTGAGAATTTAATACCGCACCTAGTGGACATAATGAGAAGCAGCCTTGCGGGAGCTTACTTACATTCCACAGTAGTGGCGGAGAGCGTGAGTAATATTTTTTCTGAATGCGGTGAAACACTGCTCTGTGCCTTTTTCGATACAGAAGGAGCAGGAGTTTTGGAAATATGACCCACTCTAAGGAGCGCAGGGAGAGGAGGAATGTGCACCCTGTGTTAAGGAAGGATTAAATCTCCCCTTCTGCGAAGCATAGTAGTGGATGAATTCCTTAAGCTTCTCTCTGACAATGGTATCCGCTGCCAAGGGTATGTGGACGACATATTGATCATGGCAATAGGCTAGCTTGAGAGCACCCTCTGGGACACTATTCAAAGAGGCTTAAGTTAAGTTAGGGCTTAGCATTAATAAAGCCAAAACCAGCATCGTTCCATACCATAACAGTATAGCCAATAATAACCTATGGGATGGTGGCTGGGGTTTCAAGAACTTCTTCGGCCACAGTGAGACAATCGCCCCCTAAGCTACAATGACTGCGATGCGCACGTGTTCGACAACGGCTCTGGAAGTGGTCCTTGAGTTTGAGCCCTTTTACATAACCATACAGCTGGCCACCAAAAGAACTATACTTAGCTTTGCTAGAGAGGTAAGAGGTAAGATTATATTTGCTAGGAATATGGCGAAGCAAGAGTCCCCGCTCTGTTTCCTAGAGAAGACATAGGTATAACCAAGAAATTTAAAATATATTTATGCAGTAAAGTAACCTGGAGTATCTCCCGCTTCGAGACACTCCTTCAGGATAGCACCCTGAAACGGCATAAAGATGGCTCGAAGACCCCAGAGGAAATAGGGGCTGTAATCTTCGGACCTAGGTCATGAATCGTTTGAATGTCTAATAGTCCAGTTATGCATACTCAGCTTTGCATGAGAGTTGTCACATAAGAATCTGTTAAATGGGCTTTGCGCGTAAGCGGTTACCCAACGCATGGCACTTAACATGTAGAATTCTGTTGAGTTTTGATTTTTACGTAAAAATGGTATAGCAGTGCAAGTATGCATATCTGGGCTATAAGTCGCTCGGATGGACGATTATGTCGACAGTAAAATGGACGTAACGCACGGTAATATTTCTGAAGTGAATCATGATTTTCCAAATCTGATGCTAAATGCGACCAATTTGTGACTGTTAAATCGGTACCGGAAAATGTTGTCTCTACTAAAAAAACATCCTTTATAAGCCGCAATTAGCAGATGCCATTATGAATTTTTTACGCAACATAAAAGAAAGATTTGCAGATAGATTTGCTTTAGCGTTCTCCCAGGAAACGAGTACATCTGTGAGGCAGAAAGGCTCTACAAATTGCAATAAAATATTTCTAAAACCCTTGCTGTGGGGTAAATTTTTATGCAAAATTTGGAGTTAATACACATTTGTAGAAAATGTGCGATACTTATGAACATACATACATACATACCTCACTGATAATTGGGGCTGATTTACCAAATTTTGGGCGATCACGCTAAAATCAGACAAATGTTCGGTTGAAGCACGTGAAATAGACCCACGCTTTTTTGGTGATTAAAAAAAGGATATATTGGATATCTGGCAATTAATCGAGTATCACAATTCAGTGTCTATAAATAGTCACTAGAAATGATTAGCAACTTTTTTACCAAATTTTCGTTAACATTAATGAAATTGTAACAGTAGCTAATAACAAAATATGTTCATACTTTTGTACATATGTATGTTTGTACCACAAGCTAAATAACTTTTTTTTTGCCCGAACTAAGGGTATACAGTATCTTCGGTATCTTCGGTATATCTTCGGTATGTATACCATCTAAAAAGTGCATGTAAAACTACTACTGGAAAGTGTTTATTTTTCAACCAGAATCTGTGAAAGTATACGCACACGATGTTCAAGATTTGATTTTGAATATGAGATGTTTAAAATATACAAATGAAATGTTTAAAATTGCAAAATCTTTGAAAGTAAAAATAAATTTTTTACTGAAAATAAACATTAAGTGCTCATATTTACTCAATTTTAACCATTTTATATGTAATTTTGCTCTACCCGACAAATTTGGTATGTAAAAGTAAGCAGCACAATTTTTCTTTTCGAAATTGCTTCGGACGGTCTTTACACCTGAACGGAGTTGACTGCCATCAAGTTGTACGTCGTGTTCACACGCAACTTAAAGAACGCATGGAATGGAACACAATTCGGAAAATTTACAGCGAAACGAACAAGTGTATGTATGTAGGTATTACTTGCACCGCAAAAAAAATTTAAATAAATAAAAGTGTTAATAAATTCTCGCTACACACGTCAAAGTCCAAACAGATGCCACAAAAGAAAAAATAATTGACCAATTTCTCATCTTCGAAACGCTTCGGAATCGAAACATTCATCTTTGCGCCGATTTTTATTTTCTAAATCGGAATTTCGGCGCAAATTTGTTTTCATTTACTCACAAGTTACTTTTCATCCGCTCTCTGTCAGATATTCGTTCAACTCCGCACAGGTGTAAAGAACGTCTTGCAAAATATTCTATACTCAGGGGTGTACGGGGAACTTTTTTGTTTGCTTTCAAGGTAGTATGGTCCATGATAAAAATATAGTAAGGTAGAACCGCTGAGAGTCACTTTTCAAATTCTTGACGTTTCTAAACAATTTAATTTTTAAATTTACTCACACACACATTTTCATTTGCAAACTCAAGCAACAACAATTTCGAACAATTTCATTTTTTTATTTTCAGTTTTATATGATTTTAAAATGTTGGCAAACTTCAAAAAAAAATCATGGCCGACAAATTGGGAGAACGGTTCTACCTTGCTATATTTTTATCATGGTATGGTCTAATGTACATACATATATGTATCATGACAATCTATACATGGCTAGGTATCAAGTATTTATTACAAGCATATGGGTAAATCTCCGGAACCGTGCGATTCAACGTTAAAAAAACGAAAAATTTTTGTTTGAAATCCATTCAAGAAACAATAAATTCTTGTGTAATTATTTTTGCTCAAATGATTAAGTAAAAAACGATAAATTTTGAAAACTCAAAATTATGGCTATTTCTAGAGGGAGTTGTTTTTTGTCCGACCCAGGTCTACGCCCAGGTTTCAAAAAAATTTGACGAAAAACTAGTTTTTGCTTAAGATCCATTGTAAATATTTTTTTTGAGTAAATATTTAAAAATTCAAACAAAAGGTACCCAAAGTGACAAAGGCAAAATTGTTATATTAACTACTTTAAAATAAAAAAAAATAAATAAGTTAGGTATAAGAACTCGTCAAATTTGTTATAAAAATGGGTAAAGTTTTTTATTTATAAAAAGTAAAATAACATTAATAAAATTAATTGAAAGGTGAGTGACACAAAAGCACACGATTCCGGAGATTCGCCCATATATATATACCTATCTACATACATTCCAATTAAAAAAGAATACATAAATTATGTTAATAAGTGTTCATGATATATACATACATAAATATAGCTGTCTAAATTCAGACAAAATCATGAAAAATTATGTATGTACATATGTTCAACAAAAAAAGTGCCCCAAAATTATCATCGTAATTTGCATAGACAAGCTTATCGGCCAGTCTAGGTAGAGAATTATTGAAAGCGTGACAAAAAAGAAGCACCGAATATGATGATGCAAGAAATTTGACTATTTCACCTTTTGTATGGCTGCATGCAACACTCGTATGTATGTACATACATACATACATACATACGTATGTATGCTTATTTTTATAAACATTCCGTTAGAGCTATTTTATGCCGAAGGATGACTCAAATATCTGTTGCTAAATATTTAGATTAAGTATTATACCGAAAGTTATTTTTCGTACCTGCCTATTTTAGGATACAAGTGGGACTTTAACTCTGCGCCAATGTGATAAGAATTCAAAATTTTCTTACAGTTTTTTGCCTGTTAGAAGCAAAAGTGGCATATGCGAGTATAACTACGGTGACCATTCGTACCGATTTTGGCGGGATAGTAGCGATTTTGAGAAAATTGTACCGCTGAATATTTTATAAAAGTCGGGACGTATAAGTGTTCCGATTTTTCATATTTGCACCGATTAAGTCCCGATTTTCATTGTTTTCTTTATTCATTTATTAAGGATCGCCCTGTACTCTGGCCCAAAAAGAAATTTCGTATAAACGAGACAGCTTTTTTGTTATCACAAAGGACATGTAATATAAGTGAGCCATAAACATAGCAAGCATGCCTATTAACAATATATATAATTATAAAAAATTATACTAATACCATCAAAAAAATCGTGGATATGAAAAACATAAGCTGTAGATAGAATGGCGAAAATATAATTAGGGAAGAGACATTTTAGCTTTTTTTGGATATTCCCCTTTCGATTATTTATTGTTTATTCCTTTTTATGAAAGTATGGCTCGTTATCTTACAAAGACCATGTAAGTAAGAATTTGAAACTTTGTACAAAAATGCGCAAAATTCGACAAAGTTTCATCAAAATTTTGAGCTTTTTAATTAGATTTCTTAGAAACATTCTGAGTATGCAGTTTTGTAACCTAGCCAATTCAAAGTGCAAATTTTAAGTAGCTAGGACTTACCATTGATGTTTGGTAAATTTTGTGAAAGGCGTTGCTAGCTCATTTTCTCCATACAAAAAAAATTCTTCAACATACTGTGCCTGAAGAAAATGCGCGAACAAAAAATTGTTAAAAATCAATGGTAAGTCCAAGCTTCTTCCAACTTGCATTTTATTATACTAAAATTCCATAGGCTTCAAAACAAATCTGGACAATCTGATTAAAATTGTGATGAACATTTATTCAAATTCATCGAATTTTTATAGTTGTTCTACAAATTTTGAAATTTTTACTTAGATGTTTTTTAGATAGTAATAAGTTATATTTTCATAAAAAATAATAAACATTTTTAATTTTTTTTTCTTTATTTTGGTTTAAATAAAACTGTATTAAGCCTTTTTATGCTAAAAACAAAATTTTATATTCGGATTCAATGCTTTAGAAATGTCCCGATTTTTGCCCACAGAAATCTGGTCACCGTAGGTATAATTTATAACTAATTGTATACAAAAGTAAAAAAATTAGGGTATCTATAAATTACTCATACGCCCTGTCGCTCATAAAAGTTATAAGAGAATGGAGTCTGTGGACTTTGGAACAAAAAAGTAGCCTCCTCGAAACAAAAAACATCGATATATATACTTTAAGATCCGACTGAAAATCGATGGCTGAGTGAAAGACCGACCTATCGCGGCAGCCAGTTCGAAAACGTCCTATCTCAGAAAACTTTTCAAGAACGCCCTACTTCTAAATTTGATTGAAGAACGCCCTATTTCAGGATTTTATTGAAAAACGCCCTATGCCAAAATTTGGTAGAAGAACGCCCTTTCTCAGAATTCGATCCAAAAAAGCCCTATCTCAAACGAAAACACATCGAAAATGTGCTGAGATAGAGCGTTCTTCAACCAAAGTTAGGGTGTTTTTCTATAAAATTCGGAAATAGGGCGTTTTCGAAATGGCTGCCAAGATAGGTCGATCTTCCACTCAGCCATTGAAATACAGAAGATAAAATGCAAAATGTAAAAAGAAGCCCCTATGTCCGACCAAAGAAAAATTTTCTTTTATCATAATTGCCTTGCAAAAATACTTAAGACTGGTAGGTGTGCGGTGAAATTTTTTCCCGTACGGTCTAATGTATATATGTACGTCCAAACATATTCTCATACATACATATGTATGTATGTATGTTTCATTGATAAGCAAGGTCAACAATTTTTTAAAGATTCTTCGTCCGAGAGGATTTTAAAAAGTAAACGTGTGATTATAAAAAAATGTGCACCCACAAGTATAGCCAGTGACAGCCGGATTTTTGTCGACAATTAATAATATTATCTTGGCGCCACTTTGATGCTGCATAAGAGCAGGGATGGTTTGTTTTTTTCTTACTGTTATGAAATTTTGTAAAGGAATCGACTAGGAATCATAAGTCCATCTAGTAAGCTATGGTGGGATGCCAATAAGTAGTCACAGGATCTTGATTAATACATTGGAAACGACATCATAGCTTCAGCACATGACTACATACTTAGTCCCCCTGTTCTAGAATTCTCCTTGCGTTTTAGGTAGTTAAACTGCGTAAAGACCCTTAAAACTGTAATGACTAGGACGAAATGTGTACTGTGGAAGATTACTACGCACAATTACTAATCTCCGGTATGTTGTGGTGTTATGGAAAAGATTGAAGCAGGAAGAAGCTGCGTTCTCTTTGCCTCTTCGGAGACCACTACCAATACGATCACCAGATGTGGAACTCTGCAAAATGATTACTACTGGAGCTATGGATATGTGTGGGGCACAGAATCTATTCGATGTATGATTTCCTCGGAGACCTGACAGTATGGGCATGGTCTTATTTCAAGGGTTTCCTTTCCTAGATTTGACAAAAGCGCGGATTAGATAAGGTAAGTGCCGCTCACTTATTAATCCAAACTTATAGATCATCCCTACAAATTGCACGTGAGCATTGGTTGGCGATGTGAATTCCACGACTCTGGCTAAAATCTCGAGTACACATTTGACTGCAAAGTGGCGATAAGAGATATCAGAATTGAAATCGAACATTTGTGTTCACGAACATCTCTAATTAAGTACATATGTATGTATATGAACATAAATCTTTAATTTATTTAAAACATTAGAACGCAAAACGAGGTCGCGGCCTTACTCAAAACGCACATTCGCGCGCCTACGCTGTACTCTAAAAATATCAGTCGTATAGTCTCAATAGATAAGCGTCAAATTATTGAATGAACATGCACGTAAATATTTATATTTAAATTTATGAGCGCATTAAACATTTTTCGAGTAAACTATCCATTCGCGAACTGGTGATCACTTTTGATCCTTTAAAGAATTTGATTTTTTTTTACGAAAAATCTTTCATACATGTGTCTGGCTTAATTGGCGCTAACGCTTCATGCAACTTAATTAATTGTGCTTTGTTCTCATACTTAATACAATAAAGGCATACACATACATACATATGTACATATTCATTAACAAGCTGGGCATCAATGCGTGTGGCTATGCTATGAGGAATGTTGATTCACACTTATTATATTAGGGCTAGTGGGGCGTATAGAGGGTATTGACTTTATAATTTTAGCGGCCGCTGAGTCGTTCAAACTTAATAGTTTTAAGTTGAAGGACTTTAATTTTGAGATTTTTTTCACGATATTTCTGTTTAGTTGCTAAGTTCAAAATTTTTTATTCAGTTGTTTTCAAAAATATGTGGCACCATTAAATATATACATACATACATATATATGTACATAGGTATTACTTTAGAACATAATATTAAAAATTTAAAAATTTCAAGGTAAGTGAGGGTCGTAGGTTACTTGCTGGTTGTTGTTGTTGTAGCGGCTTACTTAGCGCTGCCTAGATCGGATTGTCCTTCAATCGTTGTGCTCAAGCGTGTAGGCACAGGAAACATGATGTTTCGACGGCGTCGGACCAGAGAGAGAGCGGTGTTTGGTGACTTGGATTGAGTGTGCATGCTGGACACGCGTTGAAGATGTTGGGATCAAGTCTGGTTAGGTAGAAGTTGAGACGGCTACAATATCCAGATCTCAACAGGGCTAGAGTTACACGGGTGCCTCGAGGCATTTGATGCTCACTCTCGTCCATAAGTGGTGATTGGACACTGATGACGGCATTCACATTCAGACGGGGTTCTTTGTAGATGGTAACAGGTTTATGACCTGTGTGGACCCGGGACTTACAGCGGCTTGTTGTACGTCATGCTGTATCTCATCCTTCAACTCATAGAAGTGACTGGTTAGATGGAGGCTGCGCATAAATGTCTGTTCACGTTACTGGCATCCTACTAGTTAGTAACTGCTTGCTGAGCATGATGTTGTGGTGCCTTACTGGGAGCATCTGGGCTTCACTGTGGTTCACGGTTGTTTTTAAATAAAATAAAATCTGAGGGTTCAGAAACTAAACGGAACCTTTTTTTATGTTGTACTCGACCATAGCTACAATCTACACTAGGTTTTATTTCGGGTGTATTTCATGACCCTTTTTTTTTGTAGCACCGTGTTATCAGCTGAATTCTGATGTAGACCAGTGTACATTTTTCTTTTTAATTGTTTTAAATATTTGAAACACAAATCACTCATTATCAATGATTAGTGGTCGAACGTATCAGTCGAAACTTCTGAGGCATCACTTAAGAGCAATAAGAAAGCGAAAGTCTGCCCGTGGCATAAGAGAATACTACATATCGTCACTACACACGAATAAGGGCGCGCTAGTGTTTTGACGGCGAAAAAAGGCGCGTAAAAAAATTTTGCGAAAAAAGATGCTTATGAAAAAGTTCGGCGAAGTATGCTAAGAGTCTTTGACGCTGAAATTTTTTTATGCGTCTTTTTTCGCCGTCAACTTTTGAGCTCGCGCCTTTATTCGTGTCTAGTGACGATATTCGTATTGGCTCATCATCGCCGATGCGCCTAAACGCACACGATTGTGCATCGTTTGAATTGTCGAGTAGTAGCTTGCTTCAAAGCTTACTGATCGACTTAGAGATATGTATGCATATGTACATATATGTAGTATCAAACGATCCTACATTATGCTTAACTGTTTAGATGGTTCATATAAATTCTCAAAGTGTACCGTTTTTATTACAGTTCCATCTAGGCTATGAATGAATTCGTACGATTCTAATGTGAAATAACGAGACAATTATTATTTACACCCACGTAATTATACACAAAGATGCTATAAATTAACACTAAAAAAATGATAGAAGAGCAAAAAGCATATTTAAAAAAATCTGAATCATAAAAGCTTTTCAAAGTCAATAGATAAATACATACGTGGCTGCTAGCCCTTTTAATTATTTGCAGTTAATGGTATGAGTCGCACTGAAAAGTGAAAAAATAAAAGTTGAATTCGCGATTGGCAAAGTATTTGTACAAAAAGGATATTCATCATAATAAATATCAGACAATCAAACACTCACGCATAGAATTTGAATAAAAGCAATGTGGCTAGAAGAGTCAAAACATACATATGTACATACATACCACAGTAAACCAATGAAAGGTGAAAGCTTCAAAGTGAACATCAACAACAACAACAACTCAATTGTGTGTGGCTAAAGTGCTTGTTGTTGTTATTGTACAGGACAGAAATCAACGAATGCAGCCGAATTGACGTACGACACCACTTACCTAGAAAGGGTTGAACACCTCTGTGTGGCAGCAACTTTCTCTGCTATATCTCTATGCATGTATGTATGTTTGTGTACCTACATTCCTGTTGTTGTTATGCAAGTTGGTCGCCTTAGAAGTTTGACAAGTGGTAAGCGCAAGGATGTTATTTGAACTTTACAGTAAATAACTGGGTGAAACAAAGGAAAGCGGAGAAGCACTTGTTGCTTTTGCAGTTAGCAGCAAAAAAAAAAAATAAAAATTAACTGCATTTTGTGTCCGTTTTTCGCATATAAAACCGTGGCCAAAGGAAATGTAATACCATTTTGGTGTTAACCGCCGCACATACGAGTGATCTAGATTTAATACGAATCGGAAACGGAAGTGCATACGCGGTTGAGTGAAATTCAAATTAAAATGCTTTATAACACGACGTCAAAGCATTTTTGATTATCATCAAAAAAAGAACTAAACTAAAAAATTGGTGAGTAAAAAGTAATAATATTAATAATTTTAATGAAGTAAGTCGCAGCTACATACATAAGTGTATGGCGCAGTGCAATCTTATAAAATTCAAATATGTATTGCGTGAAATTTATGCAAAATTTGATTGCAATCTAAATCGTCGCCATCGGAAATGTGCTTTTTAAATATTCTATTAAATAGTTGGCTATCAGGCAACCTTTTATTCAAAATTCAAATAAAAACTACGAGATTTATTAGTGTCTTTAGGACAACTTTGTAAGCATTTTAAATACAAATAAAAAGTAGTTTTTCACTTAAATCGCTTTTTAAAATATTTAGTAGAATGAGATTTTAAGTAATTTTTTCGAATTTATTTTCCCCTGTTTTAATAATAGTAATAATGTTTTGACGCTTACACTTTTTTTGCAAAGTGTTTGGCCGAGCTTCTCCTCCAATTTGAGGTGTGCGTCTTGGTGTTGTTACACAATTGGAGGGAACATACAGTTTTACGCCGCATCAGAACGGCAAATGGGTGTAATATGACCAGGAAAGAATGTTACTCATACGCCATGTATAAACTATTAATGAAATCATAAAAAAAATTATTACGCATTTTCATTTGACCATTTACAACTTTATTTATCAATAAACTTTCTTCGCTGATAACTTGATGTTTTTGTAAAAGAACAGGCTTTAACACAAACTTAAAGAATTTGCAAAAATCTTTTATTTAAAAAATTTTTCTCTGTTAAAGTTTGCATTTTTTTCATTCACAATGCAAATTTAAAATGAAAATATCTCGCAAAAATTACCTGGTCTAGAAAAACGGTATCCAAAGACGTAATCTGCAACAGAAAATTAAGTTTGCGTGTTTCGGCGTTTTTTTTATTGGTCATTTCAAAACTTGAATTTTTCCTTAATTTTTTGATGAAAAGTAAATATCCGAAAGGGTATGCCTTGCTTGTGAATAAGCCAAGTATTTAATCTTTTAATTGGTGTGTCGGAGGACGGATATGGGTGCAGAAGTCCAAGTTTTTGATCGTCATTCTCCAGGGAGTTGTCAAAAATGTTTCTTGTGCGTCCGGTTTAAGTAGCGCCCGACTTTACTTTGGACTAATGTATGTATGTATGTATGTAAAGATTTTGGCATCGACAAATGTATGTATGTAGACACAATTATTATCACTTTGTTAACAAATTTTATTCTTAATATTTACGAATATGTACTTTTGATTTGTAATAGACTATACAATAACAAATAATTGATTAAGGACCGTTTTCTCAAGTAATCTGCCCTTTAAACACAAATTTTATACTGAAAAAATTTATCTGTCCTTCAAACACATTTTTTCAGAACAAAATTTGTGTTTAAAGGGCAGATAAACTTTAAAACCTACTTGAGAAAACGGCCCTAAAAGTTCATTTCCACCAAACGCTTAACTGCAGTTAAGAGCTCAGATAAGTTACAATAATTTTATCAAGAGGTGATCGGCAACGTTTATCTCTTATTTTTTTCTTTCGTTGGAGTTCCTTGGAGCTGTAATCTCCTTTTTCCAATAGGCATAAACTGCAATTAAGTCTTGGTGGAAATGAACTATAAGCTCCGAACATGACACGACCTTCAGCTGTTTAATGGATGAAATCTATTTCGTATGAAATTTTAGTTTAGTTAGTAAATATTTCGCGATTGGCTTGGTCGAAAAAATTCTAGCCAAGATATTTTTAATTAAATATTCAAAAATTATAATTATCTTTCAATTTTGCACTCATTTGTTTAATGAAAAAATTATATACATATATATATCAATCCAAAGTAACTAGAAAGCCCATGGATTGTGAAATCGTCGAGTATTATTTTCCTGGCCTACCTATCGGGTTGGCAGGTATGAACCGGTAAGTAATGCTGGTAAATTTCACTCATCTGTTTAATAAACAAATCTTATATAAAAATAAATAAAGTTTTATTGTGAATCCGAGGATAAAATGTAGTCAGTGAAAAACTTGGCCTAAATTCCGGTTGGCGAGCTTTTTATATCAAAATACACTGTAAGGAAAATATCAAGTTTTGAAACGACAAAAAACACGCCGAAACACGTGACCTTAAAATTGGGTCGAAGATTACGGATCTGTATACCGTAGATCAAGTCATTTTCCAGCCCTGAAAGTATTCAACGCTGTACCCACTGGTGATTGCAGCGCAATGGAAAGACCTGGTGAAGAAGGATTTGACTTCATTTGGCATTTCGAAGTGGTGTCAGTCAGCACAGAAGAGAAAAGATCAGCGTGCTTTATCGGACTTGACCGATATCACTTTAGTGGTTACCATGTCAAACAAGAAGAAGACCGTTCGTAGGCGGCGGCGAACTGTAGTTTCCTTCCAACATTTGTATAACTACATCGTACCAAAATGTTGGCCTTACCCTGACAAGAACTCATATACATATATATATATGTATGCGATATGCCCTTATTATCGGCATATATATTACAAGCTACGTGACCGTTTTTGCACTATTAGCAATTTTTCTTTTCACACAAATGTTTATTATGTATACACTGCAGTCCCTATTCATTATAGAGGTGGCAGATATTTGCGTACCTGTGACTTTGTTACGGTTACTCAAAAGTCACGGGTAACTGCTGCGACAACTTCCAAAAAGACATCGTGACAGACTGTGACAAAGGAACGGTCGTAATGATGTTTTTGTAGTAGGATTGCGCCTTCCTCAAAATAGCAGCCGCTGTTACGAACTGTGGCTGTGATAAAGTAGAAGTCGCAGTTACATATCGAGAAACTGCGACCAGTTATTTAAGACTATAATTTGTTTAAAGTTGTTGGAAATATTAAAATTTTACACCATTTAAAGCGAGCGTGAATGACCAAAACAAACGCCGAAAATAGTCAGTGATGCCAAATAAATAAATAATGCCCTTAGTTCACTTGGTAAAAGATTCCTGTTTGCAATTCTTTTTGTCATTGTTTTTGTCACAGTCACGGATGAAAATCACTGTGACTGCAAAATTCACAGTTACAAATAACGTTGTTCGTCCAAAGTCATGAGATCGCCCATCTCTAATTCATTACTTAACTAAATAGTTGGTAAATCATATGTAGTGCGCTCAAATAAAATCAACAGTGTATGTATATTAGGGTGGTACAAAAACAGCAAAGTCGGAATTGTAATGCTCTCACCCCTAGGATTGTTCTACATCGAAAAAAGTACACCCATATTTTTTATTCTGAAATTAAAGAAGTCGCTCAAAGTTTTCCATGTATTTTTATGTGGGGGAAAAAACAACTTTTCGTTGAAATGGTTGAGAATTCTGGAAAATCAATATTCTTTGATCGGAAAACTCTCTTCAGGAGACTTGCAATAATAATACCCAATTATTTATTTAATCATTTTCTAATACTAACGATTTTTTATTGAACGCCCGTTTGCATTGTTCGGTGTTTTTGTGGGTTTTTGGCGGACCTATAAATTATAGTTGCGATGAAAAAATGATTAAATAGAAAATTGGGTATTATTACTGGGAATCTTCTGCAGATAAACAGAAACAGAAGAACGTTGGAAAATATTGATTTTTAAGAATTCTATACCATTTCTACGAAAAGTTGTTTTTTCCCCATATAAAATACATGGAAAACTTTGGGCGCTTTGAGCGACCTCTAAATATTTTTTGTTTTCATAATAAAAACAAGGGGTATATTTTTTCGGTATAGAACAATCCTAGGGGGTGAGAGCATACAAATTTCGACTTAAGTTTTCACCTGCATTTTTGGACCACCCTAATGTATATTCATAAAAGTGATTTTAATTAACTGTCAGTTGATTTGCACTTTTGTTGGAAGTAAATTCTCATATTTAAGTATGTAATGTACATACATACATACCTATACCTATGTACGTTTGTATGCACAAAGTAACTTGTAAATAAATTACATCAAACGGCATCTTTCACACAAATAACGTGAAACCACTTGTTAAATGAATCGGACCTAAGCGGCCCTTAGCAGTTTCTTCCGGTTCGTACGGCTTTCCGGGGCGGCTTAGTATAAACTACAGTGAATTAATTTTAATTTTTCCTTCTGTTGATCTGCATTTAAATAGTTGAGAATAATAATATACAAACACACATAAATACTTATATGTTTAAAAAAAAGTAGTAGTGGAATTTAAATTATAGAAGCGTGCAACAAAATGCTGTAAGATAAAGTCGCATGTCACACAACGTATGGATTTCACATTTGCCTATGCTTATCAGCAAGTACCTATATAATCTCATTCATAGCAATAATTTGGTATCTATTTCCAATTTTTTTTGCTCGTGCGATTAATAAAATATTCGGCAATCAGGGCAGTTTCGCTAGTGAACCTAATCGCAACTGCTTCTAACTGGTTAAATGACAATTTGACATTAATGATAAGATTTCTCAAGTCTCGTGTAACAACAAAAATACATAATTAAGCATGTCACAGCTGCCCGTACATACATACATACAAGCTTTCCAACTGACAAGCGGTTAATTGGTCTCTTGAAAGTACCACATATCGGTGAGCAAAATAAAGGAGAAGGGAATCATTTTGGCTAGGCGCTTCTTATCACTAGAATAAAAAGTAAATTTGATTATGCTTATTGACATGCTTATGTACAATGCACAAATCTCAGCTGGGAGGTGAGGTTACACGCTCCAGACAACACAAACAAGGGTGGTGAACTAAAATTATACATTGCCACTAAGCAACGACATCACAAAAGCTACCCAAAATGGGTTATCAATATATGTACAAGTTTATAAATATTCAAATAGCTTTAAACCACTAAAATCGCTTCAATGTGTAATTTATAATATGTGATAATATGATATACATAATATGCAATTTAGCAAGGTGTAACTTCTTAGTTTTTTAGTGGTTATTTGTAGGCATTCATCAATAATTGTCTTTATTCTATTTAGTCGCCGTAAAGCAAGGACCGCAATAGTTATGGTGGTAGATTTAACGGTGGTAATTTGACTTTAATCCCTGGTGTCTCCGAATGACTTCACTTGACGATTTTTAATAATAACTCGACTCCAGGGCCACCCTGCGGTTCTCTTGCAATACATAGTACGCAGAAGTTCACGTAAGTGGGAAAAACTTTTGACTGCCGTTCACCTGGGAGTGACCAGAGCGAGCTAAAGTGAGAAGGCGTAAAACTTCGCGTGTGCTGGGTTTGGGTCCCGCAACGTTACAACCCCGTCCAATGAAAACGAACAAACAGCCTCGGATGAGACCCCCTTTTTCTGATGACGACCACGGACGGGTTAAAGGACAATGGTTTGAGGGTATGCACCTGGAATGTCCGGACCTCTAATGCGGAAGGTGCCTCGGGCCGACTGGTTGATGTCCTCGGGAAGACAAATGGTGTCAAAGAGAAAGATGCTCAGTATGCTTTGAAATTTCATCATGAATAGACTTACTAACGAGCAACGCTTGCAAATCATTGAATTTTATTACCAAAATCAGTGTTCGGTTCGAAATGTGTTTCGCGCTTTACGTCCGATTTATGGTCTACATAATCGACCAAGTGAGCAAACAATTAATGCGATTGTGACCAAGTTTCGCACTCAGTTTACTTTATTGGACATTAAACCAACCACACGAATGCGTACAGTGCGTACAGAAGAGAATATTGCGTCTGTTTCTGAGAGTGTTGCTGAAGACCGTGAAATGTCGATTCGTCGCCGTTCGCAGCAATTGGGTTTGTCTTATTCGACCACATGGAAGATTTTACGCAAAGATCTTGGTGTAAAACCGTATAAAATACAGCTCGTGCAAGAACTGAAGCCGAACGATCTGCCACAACGTCGAATTTTCAGTGAATGGGCCCTAGAAAAGTTGGCAGAAAATCCGCTTTTTTATCGACAAATTTTGTTCAGCGATGAGGCTCATTTCTGGTTGAATGGCTTCGTAAATAAGCAAAATTGCCGCATTTGGAGTGAAGAGCAACCAGAAGCCGTTCAAGAACTGCCCATGCATCCCGAAAAATGCACTGTTTGGTGTGGTTTGTACGCTGGTGGAATCATTGGACCGTATTTTTTCAAAGATGCTGTTGGACGCAACGTTACGGTGAATGGCGATCGCTATCGTTCGATGCTAACAAACTTTTTGTTGCCAAAAATGGAAGAACTGAACTTGGTTGACATGTGGTTTCAACAAGATGGCGCTACATGCCGCACAGCTCGCGATTCTATGGCCATTTTGAGGGAAAACTTCGGAGAACAATTCATCTCAAGAAATGGACCGGTAAGTTGGCCACCAAGATCATGCGATTTGACGCCTTTAGACTATTTTTTGTGGGGCTACGTCAAGTCTAAAGTCTACAGAAATAAGCCAGCAACTATTCCAGCTTTGGAAGACAACATTTCCGAAGAAATTCGGGCTATTCCGGCCGAAATGCTCGAAAAAGTTGCCCAAAATTGGACTTTCCGAATGGACCACCTAAGACGCAGCCGCGGTCAACATTTAAATGAAATTATCTTCAAAAAGTAAATGTCATGGACCAATCTAACGTTTCAAATAAAGAACCGATGAGATTTTGCAAATTTTATGCGTTTTTTTTTAAAAAAAAGTTATCAAGCTCTTAAAAAATCACCCGTTACATGGATGTCTCTAGATCAAAAACCGAGAAACCAAATCGACCATGTTGTGATAGATGGAAGGCACGCAAGGCAGTGTTTTAGATGTACGTACACTCCGAGGTCCAAACATCGACTCGGACCACTATCTTGTTGCAGCCAAGATACGCACCGCCTCTGTGCATCAAGCAATGTGCGCCAACAATGCAAGGAAAGCTTAGTGTTGAAAAGTTGCAATCGCAACAGATGGCCAATTTATTCGCCCCTCGACTATGACACCTGCAATCTGAGAGCACTCTTCAACAAAGCGACATAGGCGAGCAGTGGAACTACATTTCCCGCTCGTTAAATACCGCCGCCGAAGAAGTAGAGGGTTAGGCGACTTACGGAAGGTTTCAATACCAGGGCGAACTCCTGTAAGAACAACAATGGCGACTTAGGAACTGATGTCCAGAACACACTTAAATTATGGAGGGAATACTTGTCCACCCTACTTAATGGTTTCAGTGCTGAAAGTAGTGGAGAAACCGAACCCGAGCCCCCAGCCGATGACGATGGAGTCGGTGTCCCACCGTCTGACTATGACGAGGTACGAATAGTGATTACGCGGCTGAAAAACAACAAAGCGGCTTGAACTGACGGCCTGCCAGCTGAGCTATTTAAGTACGGCGGCGAGGAGTTGATGCCCGATGACTGGAATTTAAGTGTGCTCTGCCCAATCCACAAGAATGGCGATCCCGCCAGACGCACCAACTACCGCGGGATCAACCATCTAAGCATAGGTTTCAAGGTCTTATCGACTATGACTACAAATATACAACTTAACAGCTGATAGTTTAAACTCGGTTTAACCCAGCCAGATTGGGCGTATAAACTTAGTTTAAACTAGGTTTAAATTTGACTGAAAAACTGCACACTGAGTTTGAACTTAGTTTAAACGACAAAAAGAGTTAAAATCGCACTGAAAAACTAGCCCTATATGTACCATAACGAAGATGTTTTCGAATAGATCGGTCCTGGTTCACTTACGAGAAAATAGGATCACACATATGCTAATCTAGGAAAAATGCTTCCTACGTGCCAAATTTCAAGCAAATTGGACCATAGATAACACCCAGAAAACGCAAAGGGGGATAAATAAAAAATCTTTAGTATTAAAAAATGGTTAAATAATCAATAAGGTATTGTTATTGGAAGTATCTTGAAGAGAACCGGAGTCTTCCGATCAAAAAATATTCATTTTCAAGAATTCCATATCATTTCTACGAAAAATGTTTTTTCCCTATATAAAATACACGGGAAACTTTGAGCGCTTTGAGCGACCTGTAAACGTTTTTTGATTTCAGAATAAAAAATTGAGGTCTATTTTTTCGATATAAAACAATCGTAGGGGGTGAGAGCATTAAAATTCCGACTTTACTAATTTTGGACCACCCTTATGTACATACATAAATTTGAAGTTATTTATGTGGGTGTGAGGTGCATATACATAACTACATATAGTACAAATACGTGCAAAGGTGTGCAAATCTACGGCCTATCAATTTACTTATGACCTGCTAAACTTAATGTTATTATATGTAGTTACATTCATACATACATACATACATACATACATCTAGCTACATACATTCTCTACAAATGTATTTGTAGGAGATGTTTCGATTGTGATTTTGTATTCGATTTGATTACAAATTATTTGTGATAGTACCTGTTGCTTTAGTTGATAATGCTGTTGTTGATAGAGATGTCATCATTACGTTCACCACTATAAAGTGTTCAGCCAGACATACTGGTGATTTATTTCGCTTTCATTGCTGGTGGTGCAAACAGTTTAGCCTCATACTGGGAACAAGATGTACATATAAGTGCAACTGTTGTGGACAAAAGTGTAAATAAGGAATAAACGGATCCTGTTGCATTACATCAAAATGTAAGTGTAACGGTACGGACTTTTGAGAAAAAATCACGAAAGAAGAAGGATCGAAATTTCAAAGTTCTGGGCGCGAATCGCGGCAGTCGATATCGAATTTAACTCGTAACGAAATTAGATTTTGAAATCACGGCATTCGACAGCGAGTGTGCTTCGTCTTTATAAATTTATGTTGAGGAGAAAACAGCTGCCATTTTATTAGATTTGATTCGAAACGACTAATCATTTGATCACAAATGCTGCGATTCAGACACTGATCGTTAAAACCAGTTTGGTGAAGTGAGTTTTTATTAGTGACATTCGCCAATGGTAGTATATATTTTTGAGCATGTTACGTCATATGCTAGTTTAGATTTTTCGAAAAAGTGGGAAAAATTTATTAAAACAAAACAGCAGTGATGAGCATGGTTTAGTTCTTCTTTCAACTGAAAGTAGTGAGGTGGCTACATGACGAGCGGTAAGTCGGCGCCTGGAGAGCTGTCCTCTGGTGAAGCTCTAAGCTCTACTACGAGTCATCAAGCGATCATTCGCAGCAAGACCCTGTGAAAAAGTGCTGGAATCACCGAAATAGTTTTAAGTCGTACTGCATGGGTTTTTATTAAGTAATGCCCACTCAGGTCTGCCGCGAGGATCGATGATTTGTTTTTAATCAGATAAATAAGCTCGGTGCCTAGACGTTAGTTATAAACCTTTACCTTTCTAATGCGAAAGCGGAAAATTCCAAACTTTTTTATTTCGCTTGAGGAGCTAACCGGTCTAATGTGGTCCAAAAATGCATGTGAAAAAATAGTGTCATAAATTTAATGCTCTCACCACCTAGGACTCTTCTATATGAAAGAAAATATACCTCCGTGTTTTTTTTTTTGAAACCAAAATATATTTACAGGTTGCTCAAATCGCTCAATGTTTTTCATGTATTTTATATGGGAAAAAACATTTTTCTTAGAAATCGTATATAATTCTTGAAAATCAATATTTTCCGATCGGAAAACTTTGATTCTCTTCAGGAGACTTCTAATAAAAATTCCAATTTTTTATTTTAAAATTGTTTAATACTAACGATTTTTTTGGATCCCCCACTGCAATTTTTTGGTTACCAGGGGACCTATAAAAATAGATAATGTTAAAAAATGATTAAATATACAATTAGGTATTATCAATGGAAATCTCCTGAAAAGCAACAGAATTTCTACGAAAAAATGTTTTTCACACATACTTAAAACACATGGAAAATTTTGGGCGCTTTAAGCAACATCTAAATATTTTTTGATTAAAAAAAAAGACAGGGGTACATTTTTTCAGTATAGAGAATATAAAAATTCCGACTTTACTTTTTTTTTTGGACCAACCTAATGTACACACGTGCAACGAAAAATATCACCACACATTTAAGTTTAAATAAATATTTTCAAAACAGTTCATTGAAATAATAATGCATGTAACCTTTGCATCCGTATACCGGACCCCCAAAGAATTTTAAGAGATGTTTTGAAAGATAATAATCACGGGCTGCAAACGGCCCATAATAAGGGCTATAGTTTTTGCACAAAGTTTGAAAATTGGGTATATATGGTTAAAAAATAAACATTAAATAAAGAAAAGAAAAATAGCCAATACTTGATAAAATGTCGTGACCTTGATCTTTTTCCACCACTATACATGTGGATATTTATATTTGATCTCAATAACAAAGCTTTTAATTTTAAAATTTAAAGGATTTGTCCAAGGCGAATTTATATAAGGTGGTGTTACTAGCTCAGCTGATTTTGTGTATGTGTTTCGCCGCACGGCTTCTGATATTAAATTGAAAAATTTTGTTTGAATTTCTACACACACTCTTACAGATTTTGACAGTTTATGCCGCCAAAGCAAAAACAAAATACATGTAAATTTTTGTTTTTGTACTCCTGCTATACCCTTATATTAATTCGCCTTGGATTTGTCATTTCTTTGTAATATTTATATACTTTAGAGCAAAGAAATTGAACCACTTCATAAAATGCTTAACAGTGCACAAGAGAGAAGACAACCGCGTATTAGATGCGATCAAGAAATGGGCGTGTGTGAAAAATAGACTAATTTGTATTTAATGCGAGCTTAAGGTGGCATAATACGGTAATTAAAAGCAAAAAAAAAATATATATATATAAAACTAGCAAATACGCGGCGCCTTTAGAGTATTTCTGTGTTGTTACTCCCTCTTCATACACACATTTATCTTAGAGGCGCAATATTACTTTTATAGATTCTCAAACCCCGTTACGTTTACTGTAAAACTTTAACAACTTTTAACTGACGATGCAGTGAAAGGCTTAAGTCATAGGCCACGTGCGGTAATGTGCACATACCTACATACTCATGCATACATATGTACGTACGTAAATTTTATGCAACGTGAAAGACGTCAAGTGCTGAAATTTTCACACTTGTTGAACTTAAGGTTTCAACTTACAAGTTTAACGGTTGTTGTATGAAATTGGAAACCCTTGGTGAGATATTAAATGGGTTAAGCAACAAAGCGTAGGCGTCACTGAGCAATAACTTTCAAGAACTGTTAAGTGAATAAAATTCTAATTTCGGCCGCGAGGCGTTGGAATTTAGCTATGGAAAAAATGAAAAAAAAAACAAAAACAAAGTATATTTAAGGGCGCGCAAACCTGCTAATACGTCATCGTTGTTTCTCTGTTATTGAAATTCAATGCTTTCATTGAAAACTCATCCATTTTGTTTGTTTTCTTGTATGTACTTCAATTACCTGCGTATACTAATGTACTTATTTTTGTTTTTTCTTTTATTTTCGTTTGCAGCATATTTACACTGTCGCGCTTAACAATTCTTGCCCACAGCAAAATGACACATCAACGCACCTCAGCTGCACTGACAGCAATCAACTATCATCAGATATGGTTCGCATTATTTGTGTCTATTATGTGGTTGGCGCACGACGCATGCGCCTTGCCCGTTGTTGGTAGCGTCAATACGCTGACGGGTGGCATGCCACGCCATGGCACACGTCAACAGATTGAGATGCAACAATTATTGCTGAACGAATTGCTGAACAATGTTAATGATGATACACTCTACAATGAACTGGTGAGTCTTCACTTGGTTTTGATATGAGTTTATATTTTTATAATCGGAATGACACATAGTGTCAAAGGTACATACACATCAAACAGTGGTGGTCCAAACGTTGCACGGCTGTACTGCAACCGGAAAGATCTTTTGAATCCTTAAAAGAGTCTCTAAACGAGAACGCCCAAGATACCTTCCGGGGTTCTTAATGAATCTTAAAATGCCCGGTAATCTTTTTACCAGTTAGATACCAAGAAAGTAGATAGCTTGATTTAATTTATATATAATGGAATAATATCCTTCCTGTTAATGGCCGCATACCGCTTCCCAGTACTTATTGCGTTCAGAATGGTTCCACTCTATTATGACTATCGCAGAGGAGGCCTATTTAGATTACAAAGTCAGTAAAGCCAAATCGTCAGGGAATCGCTGACGAAACAAATTAGGTGTCTAAGGTTTATATCTCCCAAATCGTCAAGGTCACTAAAGAACGGAGACTCCAGAAAGGCAATCTGCTTGACAAGTCGCACAAATAGGGAGAAGACGAAGAAATGTCTCTCCCACTTAGTGCATGTGGCACATGCAAACAAAACGAAATAGAAAACATGTTGTCTATGTGTGCGTGTCAATCGCGGACTGAAATGACCGAGGTAAACTCGAACTCTCTTCCCCCTCTTATCCACACAAAACCAGTTTTGGGCGGACTGAGCAGTCCACTGTGCGGAGGCCCATAGTTTTTGAAATTTATACAGCATCTAAGGCACTCCGAGCATTCTGCGTACTTTCCTATATGGCAGTAATCGGCGACAGTCCAGCACAAATTTTTGATTTAAGAGATGCCGTCTACTGCCTCACTCGGTCTCTGCCTTTAGAAGATCTAAAAAGTCATTCGGCGCTGTCCGGATTGCTCCGCTAAATCAGATCATACTTATACTCTGTTCTTTGCTGAGTCGATTAAGATTAGAAGCCTTAACCAAGGCAGGCCACCATTCTGTAGGCGCCTCAGAATTTCGGTTTGCTTGTACAGTCTTGTTTCTTCTGGTAAATAGAACAAGTTCCACTTTCTCCAAAATGACGGAGCGGCCACAACGCGTGGACTATCTTTACACACCTCTCTCTGCAGAAAGTCGCACAGAGTTTGCGGATCTTGTCCCTGTCCGCGATAGGTACATCATCCACATCAACGACAACCTTGGCGCTTCCCCATTCCGTCTCGCACAAAGAGAGCACACGGTTAAGTTCTAAAGAAGTGACGAGAGCACGCCACATTGCGGTGTGACCCTTGTCACATGTCTTGAAGCCGAGTTCCCACCGACACTTGCGGTGATCATCCTGCCTTACGTACTCCAGTTGAGAATAGTTCACCGCTAGGCCTCTCAAGGCCTCTGAATTTATATTGTTAAAAGCTCCCTCAATGCCTAGAAATGCTGCAAGACAATAGTTCTTGTAACTTTTAAATAAAGCTGAGCCGGCTATGTAGCGCGGTCTCCGTGGACTTGTCCTTTAGATAATCATGATTATTTTAGACAGTAACCGACTGTCAATGGTGAAAGTACGTAGTTACTATTTATTCTTTCTAGACTCTGGATTTGTGTTTGAAGCCTTACCCTTTCTGCGAACTTGCTGGGAAATTTGTGTCCAGGAGAAGTTCTACTGTTACCATTCCCGTTATGGTGCAGGCACCGTCTTGCTTCCGCATAAACCCGATCGAATTTTCTTAACATTTTACACTACTGAGACCAACGATTTTGCTTTATAACAAATTTTATAAAAAAAATATTTTTATGGGTATTCGTTATGGGTAAAATTGAGTAAGTTTACGAGGTTTTCGTGGTTACGAGACATTTACCTGCATAGATGAATGCCACTATTGTACCTCCTGATGTCCCTTTGTTTCTTAATTTTTTTTATTTTTTGTGATTTTAGAAAAAATACCAACGCCAACAGCCCAACTACCTAAGCAAATGGCCAGGCTTGCGTGATCTTTTGCTAATTCCGGATTATGGCGAAGATGTTGGCGATGATTCTGGGGCTGCTGATGACAGCTATGAGGCGGCAAATACGCGCTTTATTGAACGTCTACGACAATTAGCCGCAAATGCTGTTGATGGCATAGATGATGCACGCGCTGATAGTCAGTCCTTTGGGCCACCCACTATGCCACTGAAGAAGAAACCTCATTCAGCGCCGGCTGCATTTAAAGATCATGGCATTAAGAAGAACATACAATGTAAGTAGTACATCTTTACCCTCCAATTATGCATGTATGGACATAATTATTAACAATTGTACTGTTGTATTGCATTATCTCGTGGCGTCTGGATCATTCCGATTACATGCTAATTACCATATTATTCATCCTGGGAACTCATCCGTACATTTCTTGCATGCTTCACGCGCCTTGTGCAGTACACAAACAATGTAAGAAGTGTACCGACAAATTTAAATACTGTGCGAAATCTAAATCTATGAAAATTTGAAGCTTACAAAATTAATTTCGTTAAATTTTTGCTTTCCTTCTCAGATATGTCTCCTTGTCATTTTAAAATCTGCAACATGGGACGCAAAAGAAATGCTCGCTTCTTTGAGGACTAAGCACCTAGGTTAGGCGGACAGCCTATCTACAAAACTGCATACAAATTTCTGGCCGGCCGATGCTACTTAATAATACCTACAGAGCGCAGCTAAATACATTCATACATTCATACATACATACGTACATAAATGCACAAATAAAGAAATTTGTTGGTTAGTTGATATTTATGTATTGACATAAGTTTAGTAAAAAGGTAATAGATATCACCATTTCAGGGTTGGGGAGACGAACAAGAAAGTATTTACAAACACACATGTAATTCAAATAAATTCATTCACACACAGATTTAAATTAGGCAACCGACAAGCGGTAGATGGCATGAAATATTGTGCTACTTTAAACATAAAAGTATTTGTTGTCTCTTCAAAAATATAGTTTTAGTTTTATTTAATATACATACATACTTACATTTATACATATTTATTAAAATTTAAATTAGCGTGAATTGTTAGCTATAAATATTGAATATTGAAAGAATACAATATACTATGAGTACATACAAGAAAACGATCAACTATTGACTATTTACTCCAGAAAATATTTAATACAGATTCATATACACTACATTTTGACTATTTATTTTTTTATTACTCAATTTTAGCTATTATTTTTTATTAAAAATATAGTTCATTCTATAACAAATACCACATACATAAGTCCAAATTTCAAACTTTGTACAAAAATAAAAAAAAATATATACAAAGTTCAATCAGTTTGGATATACCGCATACGGTTTTATAATAATAATAATAGTAATACCTAATATTGGCGCGTACACTTTTGGTAAGTGTTTGGCCGAGCTTCTCCTCCGATTTGTGCTGAGCGTCTTGTCCTGATATTGTTTCACAAAGCGGAGGGACCTACAGTTTTACGCCGCCTCCGAACGGCTAATGGATATTATAAGAAGCTTTTTCATGGCAGAAGTATACTAGGAGGTTTGCCATTGCCTGCCGAGGAGCGACTGCTGTTAGAAAACCCTTTTTCTAATTTATATCTTGCTCGGACCAGCGCCGCCAGTTTTATAGCCCATTCATGTTTAGTAAAATTCGACGAAATTTCAAGACCCTACCCCAGTGTTGCCGTTGTGCGACTAAAGGGGCAATTTGACCCTTTTTAAGCGCCAATAACCTTTGACCCGACTCCCTTTTCAGAGATTTTTTTAGGAAATATTAACAGAACCATGCTGCTAAAAAATATTTCCTCCCAAAAGTACTAAAAAATGCCCAATTCTTAATACTCCCGGGGAGCTATTTCTCCGGGAATTGGTTTCTCCCTAGAAAGAAATCCTCCAATAGAAGGAAATTCGAACTTCGAAAAAGCTGTTTGACACTTTTTTGAGAGCTCAACGCCATTTAATATAAAAATCCGCAGGAAATTTTTATTCATGATAGAAGGAAAGGGAAAAGAGAGAAAACTCCCAGAGGGTTTCTGTTCAGAATCGGCCTGTTATTCTTTTGCTAGTAAAGAAAAGCAAAAATAATATGCTATGTGACCCTTTTTTTCGTCAATGACCCCTTTTTCGCGACTTTCTGAAAATTATCAACGGCAACACCCTAATTTTATTCGTTTTTATGAGAAATATGAAGATTTTTTAAAGGTCATTTAGAGGTCGCGATCTGTCGATTTAGGTCAGAAAATTCGATATTGTAGATTTATGAATTTTTGAATGACTATTTTTGATTCGATTTCAAAGATCGAATATGATCTAAGAAGAAGATATATGTGCCTTCAAAATGGTATATAACAGTCTATTGTCGGCTTGGCTTGTTGGGATTTTTGATCGGGTAAAATAAAAAAACCCATATTCCTCTTAATTTTGTAAATTTTGACCATCGATGAATTCCACAATTTCGAAATATCTGCTATCTAAATTTAGATATAGTTTTAAATAAACTGACAGCTCATTTATTGCAAACGCTTAAAAATTGTCGAAGTTAGACGACTTTTCCTAAATATTTAACTATGCTGAATTGCTGTGCAACTTCTTCTCTTCGACCGCAGCTATCAATATTGCATGCCGGTCCATGAAGACGGTTATCTCTTCGAATTTGCTCTGTAGCCCGTTACAGTTGAAGTGTAGGAGCTTCGTGTGCCTAGGGAGAGTTATTGTCATGCGCGGTGTGAGTGAAGTGTGTTGTGATGTACAGATCGTTGGAGGAACCAGGAGTTGTTAGCGGCGGCGCGTGGGTGGTAGTGCGGTTGTGTCTGTAGTGTGGTCTGTTGTGGTTGTGGTGTGGTCTATTGTGTTGTGGTGCTGTTGTGTTTGTGTTGAGCTGCTCAGGCGGACTTGGGTGTGTGGTGGAGGCAGCTCTGTTTGAGAACGAAGGGACCGCATATGATGTGGTCCACTATCGATGAGTCCTTAAGCGTGATAAGACTCCTAGGTGACTCCACCCGTTGCAAGTATTACATTTGACTTAGGTGGAGTTGTAGTGAAGTCGTCTCTGGCAAACGCAGCAGGTGTAAGTTTCTGGCCCAGGGTTTGACTCGATGCCAGCCCTGAGCAGAAGGGTACGGAGCAGATGTAGCCCCAATATCGAACAGCGTTTGATGGATTTCGCCGACCTAAACGGGATAACGATGTTGCATAGTTAGTGTTAACCAGATATTGAGTAACGGGTCCTTAGTGTAAACTTTGGAAGTCGTAAGCTGCTTGAACTGGACGCAAAAGAATCGTTGTTGACCCCTCTATGGAAAATGGTGACTAGAAACTTACAACTACGACAACAACAACAAAAAGTTCGATCTCTAGTCCGAGCACCACTTTATGTTAGATTCAATTTAAGTCGGATCAAATTTTGTATTTTAATATTTTTTTTTTATAAAAGTATAGCTCACTATCTAACAAAAACTATGTAAATATATACTTCAAACTTTGGGCAAAAACTAAAAAGCTCAGCAAAAATGCATCCAAGTTTTCGACTTTGTAATCAGATTTTTACGTAGTTTTATAGCCCATTAAATTTGAGTATAATAAACTTACTTTCACTATGTCGTCAAAGAAGTGAAAACATAATAGGTCCAATCCCGTATTCCTCGGACTAAAACTAGTAAAATTGTCAAAAAATAAATATTCGCTCAGAGCGGGAGAGTACGCTGAAAAGTACGGGATCGCTTTCTAGTAAAAAATGGTAATTTCTTACAAGTTCAACATAACCTCCAAATTTTATATGTAAATATTTGCTTATTTTGTATGTAAACACGCTTTACTCACACATGTAAATAACCAAAAATACTTTGGAATTTATTAGAATCAACCCACCATGCAAAACATGAGAAATAGGCAACGATCGTCAATGGCAACAAATTGGCGACTCACCGATTTATTGCTGTGGTGACAAGTCGGCAACATCACTTCGTTTATGACAATTTTGAATAAAAATGTTCTCAAAAATTCCGAAACTTCTGAATATGGCGTCAATAGTATTGGCCAAAGCATCTAAATTATGCCCAAGGACAAGATTGCAGAAATAGGAAGCCTTACAGCGAGAAAATGAATTAATTCCCATTGTAAGTTGCGATTTGGTATACAAAAAAATAAATGAAGTCTTAAAAAGAATAAAATTATTCCAAATATCGCCTGAAGCGATAAGAAAAGGACTCATTCAGGTAATAAGAAAACGACTCGCCCAGGCGAGTTGCCTTCGGCGGACGTTTTAGAGCGACCGGTAATAGGAAATCGATTCGAAGGCAATATTACCGGCAATAAATTTGTTTCCGAGGGCGACACGTTTTCTTATTGCCGGCAACACAAATTGTTTGGTGGGAACAATTAATTGAATACTTTTCAACATGCATTAGCAGAGTGCACTTTTCCTTTGTTTACAATTTTGTTGTCAAACACACTACAGCTGATCGTTTGACACATTTACCAGGAAAAAATCTTCGGGCTAAAACTGGTAATTTCTGAC
This sequence comes from Rhagoletis pomonella, assembly GCF_013731165.1. Classification (NCBI taxonomy): domain Eukaryota; kingdom Metazoa; phylum Arthropoda; class Insecta; order Diptera; family Tephritidae; genus Rhagoletis; species Rhagoletis pomonella. Next base: position 7,106,429 of record NW_023458565.1, read on the forward strand.
AGAGAGAGGACCTTATTTACGCTCTTTTTTGTCCTCTCACTACTCAGAGGACTGAGTACGGGATCGATTTTCTGTAAATTCTGACTAATTCTGACTAGTCCGGACTGGTATGGGATTACAACTAATGTCAAATGGGGCTAAAAAAGTTTCAATTGATTCATTTAGATCAGAATAGGTCTTCGGTCGTGTACATGCGCTGCTAAAGTGGCTATTTGGAAGTTTCTGACCCATAATAAGAGTGTTCGCTATGCAAAAAACTTGTACAAGTTGGTACCAATTGTTACCAAATAGTGTTCTTATGGCCAAAAACTAGACAAACTTGCAAGGAGAGAGCACAATTTTGACATTTCATTTGGAGCGGAAGAATTTGCAAGCAGGATTTTGGCACACGGTTGCATTTTTGTCAACAATAATTTGAATAGAGAGGTTCGTTAAATTTAAAAATGAACATTCTTGTTGCGATTTGCTAATGAAAGAAGTTTGTAAACATTTGCTTATTCAATTAATTTAATTAATTCCAAACATTTGAAAGGTACTCGGCTGAAAAGGCTGTATTCGTAATCGGAACGCAGTCGACACCACTGTCGATATGGTAAATCCGACAGTTAAGAAAAAGCATTCGCTTGTTTTTATTCATACGTCCCATTGTTAAAAAAAAACTTTAGTTTAATTTAGAATATTATTGATTATTATTTTCTGCAGGGTTACCACCTATTTAAAAATTAAATTCAATTAGTTTAAATGAATAATTACAATATGGGTAAGAAACGAAATAGAAGCGAAAAAGATGCATTTCTAAACTACATGTCTCAGAGTTGCCACCTATTTACAAAATCAAATTTTACCTGCATTAAAGGAATTGGAACATGTATCACAATATGAGTGACAGACGAAAGAAGTTAAATAAGGTTGTAGTTTGAAAATATTTTGAAGAGCGTTGCCACATGTTTGAAAAGTCAAATTTAATTAAATTATACACGGGTTAAAAAGTCAAACGCTAGAGTGTTTAGACATCTTGAATATGTAGACTTTCCTGAGGCGTTTGAAGAGTGTTGCCACCTGTTTTAAAAATAAATTTAAATACAATTATATTATAAGTTAAACAAGTTATTACAATTAATAGAAAGAGTCTTGAAAGGACTTTATTTCTAGATATAGCAGGATTTCCAACTGCTGAAAACTCAAATTCAACGTGAATTATGGGAATAAGTAAATTTAAATACATATGTATATATCACAATATCGGTGGCAAACGAAAGAGGGTCAAAAAGGTTGCAAAATGTTTAAAAATGCCATCAATTGAATAATTCCAAGGTATTACTACAATATGGGTATCGATCGAAATGTTTTGAAAAGGCTTCGTTTTTAAACTACTTGTCCCTCTTGCATGCCTCCTATATAAAATCTCAAATTAAATTCAGGGGATAAGTTAATTGAAAAAGTATCACAAGAGGAAGGTTTAAGAAAGTTTTACTTTGGAAATATTTTAAGATGGTAAAAAAAAAATTTAATCTCCTGTTTTTGGGATAATTTAAGTATGTAGAATTTTATTGAAATAAATTACACCTAATTTAGCAGGCAGAAATTTCATACACTCAGTGAAGCGGGGGACTCCCGTGTTAAAGAAAAATTACCACCGCATGTCGGTGACGTTGCCGTTGGTTCTCTCTCTCTCCATGAACAGCAATTTCATATGTTGATACGGACGGCAGGTATGCCCGTCGGTGGCGGGTTGAGCTATTAAAATTGAAATGTATGAAAGTGGTCGAGCAATGAGCGGCATTTCGAACTAAGTCTTATGTAGAGAAGTGAAATAGGGCAATTTTTTTCAGTATATAGAAATACCAAGTATTTTTTTAATTTAATGTTTAGACAATTTATACATTCCCACGACAGCCGGTTCTACGTACCGGAATGACTCGGGTTTCACCCGACCAAGGGCTGTTGTTTCGGCGATCTAACCCCGTTTAGGTCGGCGAAGTATCTCAGAAGTTGTCCGTCCATAGGGCAACATTCACTACGCATTCTCCTACTCAGGGCTGGCATCGAGTCAAAC
>NW_023458565.1:7123484-7143314 GCF_013731165.1 Rhagoletis pomonella
TAATTAGTAGCGGCATCCGCAGCGCTGGCTGTGGCTGAACTGAAGCTTTACTGTATTGTATATGCTGCGAATGTTGCTGCTGTGCTTGCGCCTGCGACTGCGCGTGCGGGTAGTGGTTGTGCGTAGTTTGTTGCTGTTGTTGTTGCTCACGCTCCCGTTGCTGCTTGTGCTGCTGTAGTTGCAGCTGCTGGCTATCCTGCTGTGTATCCCGCTGCCTATAGTTGGGTTCACGCTTTGGTAGAAAATAATCATTGGAGTTCATAAATTTTATATATTCCTCAGCTTGTTGTTCGCTTGCAGTGGTGTCAGGATTTGCTCGTTGACTCTGCTGCTGTAATCTTTGATACTGTTGCGATAGTTCCTCTGTACGCGCGGTAGGCGGATAGTTCGCGTGTGGATGCGCGTACGCTTGCTCCTCTTCAGCCAAATCGTTGTGTTCGTACACCGCATATCCGGCGCTACCTGGCGGTGGTTGCTCATGCTTTACATGTGGATGGAGGACGGGTTCCTCGTGCGGGCGCATCGTTTCGTAGTGAAACGTTGGCGCGCGGTTGGCAGTTTGTTTCAGCGCAGACTGGTAGAGTGTAGGGAAATGTGAGGTGCTCTGTTGCTGCTGCTGCTGCTGCTGGTGTTGCTGATGTTGTGGTATGGGATATTGTTGCACCATTTGCTGTGGTTTGCCTGCATACTGCTGTAGTTGCTGCAAATGTTGCCTGTAGTTTGGATCGTGCGGCTCGAGTAGCGGTCGCACAATCGCCTTGCCGCTGAAGAGTGGCGATGCTTTGAAATTATATTCCCCAAAATGTGTCTGTGGCTGCTGTAGCTGATGCTTAGTAGCTTGAACAGTCGCAGCGGACTGTAGCACTAAGGAGTTTGGATGCGTTTGCTGTTGCGCGTACGTGAATGGCGGGCGATAAACGCTCACTTTGCCTGCATTGAATGGCACTAAACTCTTAGAAGGCAAATGGTTTTGGCCGCCTTTGGGCGTATCGTAGGCAAAACGCGGTGGCGCGCCATTTACGGGTAGTCCATTTTGGACGCGACGCATAATTGGCGGGCGCACCTTGTGGTAAGCAGAAGGTGGCGCCGCCGCGGCGGCATGCGGCTGTAAAGCACGACGGTAGGGGAGGCCTGCTGGTGGTAGATGGTCAGCGCGCGCGATTACACGCTGCGTTGCGGCATGGTAGCGCTGAGCGGCAAACGCCTTGGGGTCCCGAAGGACCTTCATGAGACGCGCATATCGAGTGCTATCGCCTACAACTGGCGCGGCGGCGGCGGTGGTAGTTTCGACAACCGCTGGCGCTTGAGTTGTTGAGGTGGGAGTTTTCGTTGGTCTTTCTGTGCGTTCGAACTCATTTTCACAATGCACAAAGCCACATAGCAAAAAAGGTGCCAACACGAGCACCGTTAAATTCACTTTTAATATTTTCATATTTTCTAGTTTGTGTGCTTTGTATGCAAATATTTTTGTTTATTTATTTTTACTTAAACTTATTGAATACTCGATTTAATAAAATTTCTAATTTTCAATTTTTTAATTATTTTTCAATCAAATCGACATATGCATTTTTAACTATCGAATCCATTTATTTGCACACTGTGCTTCATTATTATATCCAATTTAAACCACAAATTGCGTATTTCACGCCTTCACACTTGCTAATAAATTCTTTTCCACGCTATAATTATACTCCAATCTGTTGCTCTTTTAGCACAATCACTATGTTAATCATTGCTTTTCTTTTTTCCAACGTAATGTATTCACTGTTAAATCCTTTTTGTCGTATTAATCATCTCCGCGTATTTCGTCTGTTCACCACCGCGTTGAAATCACATTTAAAACTTTGCTTAATCGTCGCGCATGCGCTGAGTGTCGATGTTCCTGTGTCTAGGTTGGTTTGGCTCGCTGCTACTTTTACGAAAACTGGTTACTGCTCTTTCTATTCTACGTATTCCTTTGTTGCATTTCTTTTCTCAAACATCTATACCATTGCAAGTTTTGTGGCTTCTCGCATTGAATTGTGGTAAACTTGGTAAGCACGAGCCAATCTGGAAAAGTATAGGCTTTCGTTTGATGCGACTGGCTTTGTACGTAAATACGAGTGTAAATATATGTATATATCTATATAAATACATACATACACAGGTGTCTTCATTTAGGTATTTTAATTACATACATTCATATGTAAGTATGTAACTTTGTATGAATTTGTGTTGTCAGCAACAAAAGTTTCGGTTGTGGCTGAGCGCGTTGGGGCTACTGTGCCACAGTTTTCATATTTACATATGTAAGTATGCAAATATGTATGAGCAATCTTGAAGTGATATTAGCACAGTGCTCAAAAAATAGAAGACGAAGGAATAAAACGCACCTCACTCCTCCACCTGAGGGCAGTACCTACCTTGATCTCTTACGCTTATGACTTCTATTTTGGCGTCGTTGGTTACTTGTGTCTAAAAGTGAATGGTTATCTCTCAGACCTTTTCAGATTTTGCACTGCATGAAACTTAAGACTTTCTCTAATGAAGTCAGTGGCCGCAACGATCGTAAATAATGCGAAAATTTTGGAGGTTAATTTTGACAGCATGCACTTTGTCTAGGCGCAGACAATCGCAACTGCGAGTAAAGTACAGAGCAGCAGCACAGGACGATAGGCCAACCGATTCTAAAGTACGCTAATAAAAGAACTTATTTAGTAAGGATAGGTTAGCGGGCTGCATCCGTAGGACAAGGCACACTTAGACATGAATCAAACTGTGCGTTGTGTTGACCTTAAGTGGAGACGGGGAAAAGTTAGAATCCCCACCAATAGCAAGTGGTGTAACTTCCTGAGTCTCAAGAGTTCGCCGGACGCGCGCCGCCGCTCTACACGTGGCCAGAAGGATTTAACTAGCTTGCATTCCAAGGTGTTCACCTAACGCTCACTGAGCTGACTAACCGCCGAAGTAGACCGCTGCCCCCAGACCTTCTCTATATGCGAGCACTTTCTCAAGAATGGTTTTCTGTTTTGCCTGTTCATCGGCCATGCAGTTTCCAGCGAATTCGCTGTGAACCGGAACCCAAATAAGTTTAATAGCGAGGTAATACAATGCGATCGATGACGCAGTCAAACAATCTGTCACCATTCTCGAACGAACCGGCTAGCAGTCAAGAGCCTTTATAGTTACTCTTGGCTGTCAGAATGAATATGCACCGCCCTAAAAGGTATTACACTAGAGGGAAGCCAATCAGAAGCATCCTTTTTTGCTGCTAGCTCTGCTTACGTAACAGTGCATGCTGCGGCTATGTGGTCATCAGGAACTAGTAGGAAGCAGTGGACGAAACTTCAGTTGTTTCAGAATGCCGCACTTAGGATTGCCTATGCAAGCCTTCTTGTGTCGTCTGAACATCAGTTTCACAGCGAGGTCCAAATGCACCTAGTTAGGAAGCAGATAAAGTGACTCAAACTAACTCATCTACAACCTCTACGAAACCGTCAGTTACATGGGATTTAGCGATTTCTACGGAACCCTTGGGTAACTTTCCTACGGAACCCTTGGGTTCCGCGGAACGCACTTTACGAAGCTCTGAGGTATAAGACTAGAAAGTTGAAGATGAAAACCTAGTTTTTAAGGCGCAACATACGTACTTCCACTATGCAGAAGTTCAATCACAGAGTCGACGGACGACAATCGGAAAAGGACCAAAATGTTTAATGCAGTTTGCCAAAGAGGAGGAAACCTTCATCAACATCGTCTCAGGTTGGTTGGGTGGAATTTGAGACTTATAAACATTTTTGAAAACACGGTCTATGCAGTATGCGGTCTACGTGTGGCATTCATTCGACAGCCAGCACCACCTAAACTAAACTTAAGCAACAGTAAAATTTGCGGCATTTTCTCCGGAGTAAAGGGCACTCGTAAAGGACGGATTATATCTCTTCTTCATCTCTTAGCTACTGCAGAAATTCTTATACGGCGCTCCGAACACGGTGCATATGGGACCAATGGCCTTGTATTCCGTTACTATTCCAAGGAGAAGCCCAACGTTGGGCTTTGATAGCCTTAGCAAATTCCTAGTTTTTCGTTCATCCAGCCATGACCAGAGCGATTACAGAGCATGATTCCGCTAAGGTGTGCAGATTTTTACTTTTTTTTTTCTTAATATTACGAAAAATTTATTCAATTTAAGAAGTTTTTCCTTAATTCAGGTTCCTGCTAAAAAGAGGGCGTCATTAGTTTGAGGAAGTAAATTTACTCAATATAAGTAATAATTTCCTCAATATAAGTAATAGGTTCCTTAAAAATTTTTGAATTTTGTCAGTACTGTTAAGGCAAAGTTAATTGGTTTCCTGGAAAATGTCGGCTGTGGCGTCGCGTGACTGTTTTGGTTCTGAGATCGCAGGCTTGAGTACGGTTGGAGGTGGTTAGAGTAAGGTAAGTCAATTATTTCAATTTAAATATAAATTCCAACCATCAAGGAATTTTGTTTTCTGAATGTACAATAGCGATTTGCATATTTACTCCACTATGCGAGATTTTAAGTTGTGATTAAATTTTTTTCAATATTGAGCTTCATTTCATAGGTTCAATCAAATCTACATGCGTATGAACGTATGAAATTGATGAATATGTACATAAGTCTTTTATTATAGAGGAAAAGGCATCGATATGTATTTTTTTTTTGATGCTAGTAATTTTGCGGCACTTACTGCTTTGCTTTCTTAATTCGATCAATGTTATTAAATAATGATAAAATTCAAAAGAGTTTGTTCGCAGGTACCAGCATACAAATGCGTGCATGTGTCCAAGAAATGAATGAAAAATGAAAGGCATGTAGTAAAAGAAATTGGCTCAACTTCCTGCTTCATTCCAATTGCTCAGCTGCAGATCGGGCAATTTGAGAATTTGATCATTTTCATAGACAAATCACCAACTGTGCAAAGATTTAAAAGCCACACATCCGCAGCTGTGAGCTAAAAATACAAATTTTAATAATGCAAATATGCACATACATACCTACATAAGTATGTGTGTATGTACTTCTAATATAGCACAGTGATCAGTACGTAAGATATTGCTGGTAGAAGACTAGCGGCGTTAACTTTCTTTTTCTTTCCAGATTTTATTTAAGTTTTGCTTTTTTCTTACGTTGATCTAAACTTTTAGTGCTACTAAATTAAACGCTTGCTAAATTGAATAAGCGTCCGGCGTAGTGTATTGCCGGTGTCAACTGGTGATTAGACGTAAGCCAAATTAGCTGCAATGCCTAGTTAGCCATCAGCAGGTGTATAAAGCCACTTTTTTGTGTACATACATATGTACATAAATATGTATATGTGTTACATATGTATGTACATCATCTCATTTATTTGGAATTTCATTCAATTAATTGAACGATATTTCTGCAGCTTCACTGTCCCAGCTCCAACTTTACTTAACATCATTGTTTCCACTTGAATGGTCTTCAACAGCATTTTTTTTTGTGTCCGTTACAAAAATCGAAAAACTTGTCTAGAAAAGAAGTTTGCAGCAAGAAGTGTGAACACTCGAGTGGCAGCCAAACTTGTTTTCTCCTCTGCTCCACGCTTGTGGCATTGACTGTTGTGCGCTGACATGCTTCATTTGGTCCATGCTAAGCTGGTTTTTGAAGTTTTCTTTATTGATTTTTTCGCGGAAGCTAAAACATTACCACATAACGGTTTTTCTATGCTGCTATGCTGCTGGCTATGTATGGACAATTTGCCACTTTGCTGTTAAAATAGAATTTATGTATGGTTTCAATTGAATGGCGCTGATAGCGAAACTGGGCATAATTTTCGACATTTATGCCGTTTTTTTATAAAAGTTTTTCATATGCAATTGAAAAGTAATAAATTTAAATATTTATTAGTTTGTCTTAGTAAGCGATTGTAAAGTTTTATGAATTTGTTGAGAAAAGCGTCGTAAAATTGAAATACGAGGATCGCTAAGCAAGTCTATAGAATTCGCAACATCGCCTTGTAAAATTTGTAATTTTTTATAGCATTACTGTGCTCTGGCTTAAAGATTAGGCCTTCCAAATTCCATGTGCTCAGCAAGGCTAACGTAGAGCCACTTAACAGGTGGATTCGAGGACAGAAATTAATGTGTAAAGGCTTTGGAAGAGAGTCTCCTAATCGGCAGAGGCAGGCTTCCCGGTGGTCCGCGCGAAATATGGAGAAAACAGTCGATCGGGAGGCGAAGAATCTCGGGTTAAGCTAAAAGAAACTCAAAGCGATTGCCAGAAATAGAACAAAATGGCGCGCTGTATATGTGTTGAGATCAGTTCCAGTTTTGGTTTAGTTCTGCATGAGAACAAAATGTAATGTCGAGAACATTGCCACAAAATAACTAAACGAGAACAACAGTATTAAGAAAACTGTAAAAAACAAAATGCGAACAAAACTCTCGGGAACGTTTCCAATGAGAACCAAATGAGAAAGAAAGTATCGAGAACATTTTTAAGGAGGATAAAAAAAAAACAAAAGTCTGTGGAACGTTTTGCACGAGAACAAAACGAGACCAAAAGTTTTGAGAACTTAACGTTAAGAATGAGAGAGGGAGTCTACGTTTTGGGATGAAAAATTGTTTCAGTGAGAACCACGATTATTAATTCTAAGCCAGAGGAAGACTGGGTTATTTGCCATTTCAACTTCCAGATAGTTTATCATTAGAGTCAACTCTCCATAAAAAAAAAAAAAAAAAAAAAAAAAAAGTTCGTATCTTAAGTCTTTCGTTGACTTAATTTACATAGTTATATTTCAGTTCTTTTTTGATAAATTTTAATATTCAAGCATTTCAAGCTTATAGAACGCCAAAAGGAAAATTTTTTTCTCGCTACCATTCTTCGCAAATAGTTCAAAAGTTCCTGAGACTTTTGTTCCCGAATTGTTCTTGGAGAGAAAGTCCCTTAAACTTTTGTTTCCGTTTAGTTCTTTTCCAAAAAGTTCCGAAGATTTTTTCTCCCATTTTGTTCTCTTAAAAAATCTGATAAAAAAGCTCAAAATTTTAATGATTTGTTGAATTTTTCTAAATTCTGTATACAATTTGAATTTGATTTACATAGTTTTTGTTAAAGCATGAAAAATATTTTTATAAAAAAATAATAAATAATTTTTATCTTGAAAAACATTGTAAATATTAAAAAGAAAACACCTGCGACTGCGGGAAATATGATACACCAATTGGTTTGGCTGGAGGCGGCAAAAGTGCACATCTTGAAAACCAATGATACTAGTTTTATTGACCAAATTTGTCTTATCATGGGTATTCTAAGGACTTTTTAGTTACTCCTCGTATGTATATTTGTAAATACTTTGTACTGAGTACTTCAAATCGATCCTGAGTACATTTATCAAGGGGTATTTTTGAGTTCTGAGTTCTTTTGTGAGTACTGAGTACTATGGAGTACCGTCACTAAAATTCAATGCGATTTCCTAACGTCTTAAAATTTTCACTTTAATAAAAAGTTAAAAATTTTTGGGTGTAATTGTTAAAGTTTGTTGAATTTTTATAATTTTTGTAAGAAAGAGAGTGAAATGTGGATTTACGTGGTGCTGGTTATGTAATGTGGTAGACATTTACAAACATTAAACATTAAATAAACAAAAGAGAAGTAGCCAAAACTGGTCAAAATGACACTTATCCTTCTCAGCTGACCACAAAGTTAGGTATGTAGGTATTGTACAGCCATAATGAAAAGAAAATGATACTACAGTTTCACAAGATGTAAGAATATATGTACATGCATATGTATGGTCATTTGTATGTACAGATATACATATGTATACATCAATAATGGAAGTAGCTCGAAAAGGATCAAAATATGTCAATGAGCACGCGTGTGACAAAAATAAACACGAAGGCACTTTATTAACGAACACTTTATTACCACTGACAATATTACGCTGACAAGGCATCAACACCCATCATCTACGATAACAGCATCGGCATGAGCATCAATGTTTTCGCATTATTGCCATTATGGTAGCCCTCAAACACAATGACACCATAGGTACGGTGACCATTCGTACCGATTTTGGCGGGACAGTACCGATTTTGTGAAAATTGTCCCGCTAAATATTTTTTAAAAGTCGGGACGTATAAGTGCCCCGATTTTTCATATTTGTATCGATTTTGATCGAAAATTTGGAACTTTTTATTAGATTTCTTAGAATCATTCTGAGTATGCAGTTTTGTAAATTTTAAGTAGCTAGGACTTACCATTGATGTTTGTGAACTTTTGTGGAAGGTGTTGCTCATTTTCTTCATACAAAAAAAAATGTTCAACATACTGCGTATGGAAGAAAATGCGCGAACAAAAAATTGCCAGAAATCAACGTTGAGTCCATGCTTCTTCCAACACCTGGCTTTAAAACTGCATACTCAAAACAACTCTAGAAAGTCTAATTAAAATGTTTAAAATTGTGATGAACATTTATTCATAATTCGTCGAATTTTTACAAATGTTCTACAAATTTTGAAATTTTGATTTACATGTTTTTTTAGTTAGTAAGTAATATAAAAAAAAAATAAAAAATAATAAGCCTTTTTCAGTTTTTTTCTCTTTGTTTTGTTTTAAATAAAACTGTATGAAGCCTTTTTATTTTAAAAACAAAATTTTATGTTCGGATTCGATGCTTTAGAAATGTCCGGATTTTTGGCCACAGATATCTGGTCACCGTAACCATAGGCTACTATGCAACTAACAAAAAATGTGGGCAGTAATAATACTACTACATTGGAGTGCAAACATATCTATGTATGTACATTAGAACATACTATCTTACAAGCAAACAAGAAAAGTTCTCCATACACCTCCGCATAAGTAACACAGTTTTGAAAAATATTTGTCTTTTGGTCGAACCTAGGGGTTGCCTTCTTAGGCCCTATCTCCACAGGAAAACACTGATGCCGTGATAACCATGTCATAAAATTTATTTCCAATGGAGCCCGCCTATTTCTAATGGGCGCGCTTATTGCTTGACGTCTATTGCAGGAAATTCGATAGTTTGACAGCCATATTTTCATTTGAAAGAAAGCGTGCTGGTGGCAACATCGATGAAATATTGATATTAAATCAAAACAAGAATGTGTTCCCTATTGGATTATTTATGATTACGTTTTAGGAACTTATTCAGGAAGTTTTTTTTTTTAAAGTGTTAAATGTTTTTAAACACCGAAATTGAGAGAATTTTGTCTGGTGTCATCATGTGGCAAATGCTTATATCAAGACATCAAAGTGCCCATACACAAAAACTTGCAATCATATTGCTCGTCAAAATGGCAGTTGCTAGGCCATGATTGTTTGTCTGCGGAGTTCTGCGGTAATATTTACAGTGAGTGACACATACATTCGGCAATAAAATTATTTTTAAAATAGTTCACCTCTAGAGCCTCTATAACCACCAAAACTGCATTGAGTTTGAAAGTACTCGTAAAATAACATTTTCTTTGCTTTACATTTTATTAGTAATACGAACATACATACATTCATACATAGTATGCACGTTTTTTGATGCATTTCTGTTTAATCAAAAAGAAATTGCAACTAATCAAAAGCCAGTTCTACAGTGGAGCAGCAAGGAAACTAAATCCCAAAACTCACATACATATCTACATAGTATGTACATACATATGTAAGTACATAAAAGTATAGCCAGACTAGACAAAAGAGACTAATGGAGAAAATGTTGAAACTAATTAAAACACAAATTCAAGCATAAACAAGTGTAACCAAGCCTAGAACTGCATACATACCTACATATGTATGCACATATTGGAGCAGATGAAGACTTGTAGTTCACACACATACATACATACATACCTACATATACATACAATAGGGTGATCTACATTTTGTACGGGGCACACTTTTATTTTGTTCTACGTACAAAATAAAGACATCCACGAAAATAAAAAAAAAGTTGGGTCGCTACCATTGTTTGAAAAAAATTAATTTTGATTTGGAATTTTATAATTAGACATACATACACAAGTGTTATTGAAACTTATTCATATACATTTATAAACTCGCTGAGCTACAAAGCTTGCCAATGTAAAAAAATGAATTTTTGCGATTTAAAAAATTAGATCTTATCAAACCCTGGCAGGGACCCCTTATTTTTTTATTTGGAAACGTTCGTTGATGCCTTTATTTTGTACATAGAAAAAAATAAAGGGGCGTCAAATGAAGTTCATATTTTAGGGTCCACCCTAATATACATATGTATATATACATACATAGTACATATGCTGTATTCGAGCTAAGAAAACTAAACTAGTGCCAAGATCAACAAATTCGAACCAGTTGCAGAACTCTATGACGTCTACCAGTTTTTTACACCAATGTCTGCATACTATGTACATACATACATATTTAGGTGCATATGTACATACATACATGTGGGTATATTCGGTATATTACAATGTTTTTATTTTAGAATTCTGAGAGTGACCGCCAGGTCGTTACCCAGTTGCCACAAGTTTCTTGCCACTCACTGCTGCTAATTATGTTTTCATTAGCAGTGTACAAATTTGCTGAATACACAAGTCAACAAAAAAGAAATATTTCTTTGTCAACGTATTATTTTATGCATATTTTCTGGTCTATATAAACACGCAGCCAAAGACACCTTTCATCATTAATAAATAATTCATAAAATCATTTTTAATTGTTTGGTTGTTATTGTTTTAAAAATAATATTTTTCAATTTCATTTGTTGTTTTGGAACTCATTAATTTTTTTATCTTTTCTAAATAATTTTTTAGTTAAACTTTCTTTTAATTTTTTAGATTTGATTGTGTAGGACAGCAAATATATAAATTTTTTTTAATTTTATTTACTCTTTAGAAACTTATTTTTTCTCTATCTAAATTTAATTTTTTATTCTTTTGTTAATTTTATTTTCATTTAACCTTTTAGATTTCATTGTTTTAAAAAGAAAAACATATTTTTTATTTCATTAAATTTTTAGTATCTCATTAAAGTTTTTGAATGGTTTTTTCTTTTTTTGTAAACAAAATTTTTTTTTTAATCTATTTTAATTTTAAGTATTACTTCCTTCTTTTTTGATTATTATTGTTCCTTTTTCTAATTTTATTTTCTTTTATTTATTAATTTATATTGTTTTAAAATGAAAAATACATACATATATTTATTTAATTTAATTTAAAAAAATCGTATTGTTAAGAAGTGAAAAGCATAAAGCTAAGAGCTTCTCGGTAGCAGATTTTTCAGTTAGTCTTTCGAAAGACAGAAAAGAGCTTTCAAGATAGTTGCCAGAATTGACACAATTGTGTTTTGTGTTTCGAAAAACTGTGGGAAGTTGAAAGACAGTTGCTCGAATTGCCCTGCTAATATCCGACTTTAAATGGCGAAGATGTGGCGAAAAATGTACTTATGAAGTTGACCTCTATGTTCGACGAAAAGTTTTTTCGAAACTGATTTCTAAAAACTCTTTAGGGGTGCTCTACTTTCAGTTTCCATCTAATGTACGCCAATTCATAAAAATAAAAAAATTTCCATAAAATTCGAAATTTCGTTTTGTTAACTACAAAAGCAAACTTTGTTAGGTAAAACTATTGCTTCTTTTATTCGATAGGGATAAGAATTCAACCCATACAAAACTCAGAATCAAAATTCGTGTTGACATGTGTTATTTTTGCTATTTTCTCAACTACATATGTAAACACATTTACAGCTATACATTGTAACTTGTATGCCAGTAGTTTATGCTTGTGCGATTTTGTGGTATGTATGTATGTTTTTACTAGAATATCACTAATTTTAAAATTATGAAAAGTGAAATTTATGGTTTTAATGCCGCAAAACAGCTGCAAAGAGTGCATACTAAAACATACGGAAACGTACATACATAAATCCGACAATGGACAGACGAACTAACGTATGGTCGGTTGCTAGAAAAGACATAAGAAACTGTAAAAAAATAAATAAAAAAATAAGTGACAGTTGTAGCGACATTGAATACTAAAACTTTCGCTTGACAGCCACAATGACCACAATAAAAGTTGCTCTACACATGCCTGTCTGTATTATACATATATGTACATATGTATGTTTGCCTATAAATATTTACATATCTATGTAGCTACGTATGTACTTATATTCATATGCATGTTGGACATTGACTTAATAATTTCTTAGTGACCATATGCACGTTCGCGCGCAATCCAACATTCATTTATACTCGTATATGGGCTTTGTAGATTGGCGACAATTTTGTTATTCGTATACTTATTCGCAAGATGCGCAAAGAATGTTGTTGGCTAAGTTAAAATACGCCTGTTGTCTGTTCGCAGCTTAATCCGAAATAAAAAGCTCATACCTTTTCAATAATGGCTATTCAAATTTAAATTTTGGCCGTTATATTGTTAATTTTTCATCCTAGTGTGTGTATAGATATTGCATATTAATATATCAATTGATGATGCAGTTGTACTAAAAATACTTTTCGTCCGCTTTAAGTATAAGTAGTCCGGTGAGAGGAGTTTAAGTATACATCGAATTACTATTTTACCCTCACCCGCTTAGCTGAGTGTGTGAAATTTCTGCGTGATATATTAGGCAAAAACATAGGAAATTTGGACAATTTTCTTTTTTTAACCATCTTCAAAATATTTTCAAAATATAACCCCCTTAAACCTCTTTTGTCTGATACGCATATTGGGACTTCTTATTATTTTTACACAGGTGGCAAGCGCCTGCATGTTGTTTTGAAATTAGGCCTTTTCAAAAAGAATTCGAGTGATACCCATTTAGTAATGATTAATTTAACTTCTTATATAACCAATTAATAGGTGGAAACCCTGCTAAACCACCTCAAAAGTATTTTAAACGTTCCAACTAATGGTATTTCAACACTCTCTCGTTTGACACCCATATTTTTATACTTTATATAACTTGTGTAAAATTTAATAAAATTCGATTTTCTAACCAGTTGGCAACCTTCTTCAAAATATTTTCATATTGTGATAATTATTTTAATTCCCTGATTCCCTTCAGTTAAGCTCAATTAAATTTTTTAAACAGATGGCAACCCTCCTTATAATAATAATAGATTGGCGCTTACACATATGTTAGTGTTTGGCCGAGCTTCTCCTCCGATTTGTGGTGTGCGCCTTGATGTTGTCACACAAAGCGGAGGGACCTACAGTTTTACGCCGACTCCGAACGGCGATTGTATTTTTATGAGAAGCTGTTTTTCATGGCAGAAATACACTCGGAGGTTTGCCATTGCCTGCCGAGGGACGACCGCTGTTAAGAAAAAACCTTTTTTCTATATTTTTTGCGACGTTGCTTTGACCAGGGTTTGAACCCAGGCGTTGCGGAGTGGAAGCGCGCACTGCTTACCACTATACCACAGCGGCGGCAACCCTCCTTAATAAAGCTAATAAATTTACTCATTTCGTTGATACCCATATTGTAATAATTCATTTAACTTATTAGACAATTAGAATTTAATTGTATTTTCAAGCTACGACATTCTTAAACCCCTTTCCTTTCACGCCCATATTGTTATACATATTTCAGTTACCTAGTTCTCTTAATTAAAATTGAATGTGATTTTTAAATAGGTGGCAGCCCTCCTCTGAAATAGTAGTTCACTTTTTAATTAATAACTCAGTCCAAAGTAGCACTTGTTGGAAAGACTGATTTTCCGTTGGATTCCAAAGCTGACATTATTGCCGGTATTAGCACTGATTCATAAATAAACGAGGTGACATAAATGGTGAGGCCTTGCTTGGCAGACGAAGCACAAACGGAACGAATGATGAAGCCAATGATGTTGGCTCATATAAAAAATTGTTCCTCAGCGATTTAGTTTTGCGGATTTTATTATCTTTTCCAATATCAGATTAAAGAAATCATGCGAGAGAGGCTCGTCTATGTAGTTTGAAACCTCGTAAGTATCAAGCAGTTCAGAGAGGTCCATCCCAATTCTGCCAGAGCTTGAGTTGTTGATATTGAAGTGAAACTTCTTAATGTATCGTTCGTTCGATTTTAGAAAAGATTTAAGAGCTTGGCCTGGAGATGTGTAATATGGTTATAGGTTTTTGGAGCGGGTGTCCACCTGTTAAAAATTTAGATTAAAATAATTCAAATTTTCCAATTTCAATGAATTAATACCATGATAAAAACATAGCAAGGTATAACCGTTCTCTCAATTTGTCGGCCATGATTTTTTTTTGAAGTTTGCCAACATTTTAAAATCATATAAAAGTGAAAATAAAAAATTGAAATTGTACGAAATTGTTGTTGCTTGAGATTGAAAATGAAAATGTGTGTGTGAGTTTGTGAGTAAATTTAAAAATTAAATTGTTTGGAAACGTCAAGAATTTTAAAAGTGACTCTCAGCGGTTCTACCTTACTATATTTTTATCATGATTAATACTTATTGGAATGGGTTTGAAAAAGTTTTATTTTTTAACAACTTGTAGGAGAGTTGCCATCACTTAAAAAAAAATTAAATTCAATTTAATTCTCCAGTTAATTGATATACATATGTATCACAATGCCAACGGAAGAAGTTTAAGAAGGTTTAGTTGGAACATACTTTTGAAAAGGGTTGCCACGAGTTTGGAAAGTCGAATTTATTTAAATTCTACAGAAGTTATGAACATCAATTATTAAAGTGTGAGTCTTACCCCACCTCAAACCACCTCATCTAAAAAGGGTAGGATAATGATAAAGATTAAAATAAAGTTAAAGATAAAAAAAACAGAAGACAAGGACAGAAATAAAGACAAGATCAGAGACAAAAGCTAAAGCTGAAGCCAAGGCCAAGATTTATATTGACAAGTCTCTAGAGTATGAAACTAACAAGAAATGAATCAAAGGGACTACACGTACTCAGATTTATTTAATTTTTTTTTAATTTTTGAGTTGTGTAGTTATTGCAGAGGACCATCGAGATATGTGGTCACAAAAGCGCAAAATTAAGGAAATAATAATATTTCATGTAGTACAAACTGGAGTTGCTTTTACTTATTGACTTGCTATATGAATGTACATGTGAAAATATTTATTTATTGCATTTTAACATAATTGCTTTAAGTTAATTGCATTTGTGGCAAATACAAGACATTTCCAACATGGCGTGTCACGTGCAAACAATTTGAGAAACTTGTTAATAACATTGGTTTAGGTTTTTTCTGGTATTTCTTTGCTATACCAGATTGCCAAAGCTGGAAATTACGAACCGCTGTAAATTAAATGACTTAATTCTCTCAATATGTTAGACCACATATCCATAAAAATATACATACATATGTGCATATGTATGTTTATAATTATATAAAGTTAATCGAAAAAGAAATTTTCAAATATTAAATACAAGTATTATGTACATATATAAATTAGTTACATGAAATACGTGTGTAATAATTATAAATGAAAGTGGAAGTTAGTTACACGTGCTTTAAATGATCAATAAAGTGCAGCAACAGTGATTGCAGGGCGTGCCGGCATGTGTAAAAATTGGCACGAAATCAATGAGACAATAACGAACAGAAGTCAACACACTACATATATACTCGCTTGGAGTAAAAAGCTGCTAAAGGCTTTGGAACGACTATGTGTGCTGATAAATATGTGTGTGCAGCGGCATAAAAAAGAAAATAAAAAACTCTTTACTTTAAATTAAAAAGGTACTTGCCCTTAACGAATTAAGCTTAAATTAATGGTGACATAACCATAACCATATACAACAGCTGTTCCAACCAACCTTATGGCCAACACTGTATTCGATTAGTGGTGCCACAACGTAGCGCCATAGCCATAACCATTGCCATAGAGACCAATTGAATTTTGGTTTTCCCCCATAACCATACCAGCTGAATTCTGAAGTGCGTGTTGCCAGACGTTAACAAAAAAAATATATATATCTATATTGTTCACAGCCAACGTTTTGGCACAAGTGTAGCATATGAACCATTAAGGTATGCAAACACCAAAAGTGTGGCTCGATAGAACTTCTCACGCTGATTCAACTGTACCAAAGAAATACAAAAGAAAATTATATACTTGACCCAAGGTTTGTTCTATGGTAACTAAGTATCATTTAAACTTAAAAAATATTTGGCCATTTTTAACTGTTAAAAAAATATTTGGCCAAGTTTAACTGTTAAAAAAAACTGTTATTTTTGGTCCTTTTACTAAACCTTCTATTGTCTATGTACGGATCCCACCGGTAACATCCATTGTTTGCCTTGATTAAACCTAGCCACCTCATTTATCGTGTATCGCCAAGTTCTCTCTAAATCGAGTATCGTCCGTATACAAAAGACCATTTAATTTACGAGCCACTCATTCGAACTGGGATCAAGTAACGTAACCGGTAGCCATAGTAGTCATAGAAATGGTAACTTTCATTCCCAAAACGAAGGAGATGGACTTGAAAACACCCATGCCTGTTGAGTATTTGCGTTAATCAGAAATCTTTCCCATCGCCAGTATACGATGATATGTATATTCAACTTCCTTTAGTCGTATTATCTTAACTCGTTTTCCAATAAGATATGTAGCGTTACCTTGCTCTTCTGTGGTGAATTTCAATATAGGAGGTGAATGCATGGCAGTCTGGATGGTAAAGGTTCTACGCCCTACTCTTAAACAGATGTGGATTTTTGGTTCATTGTGTACCATAGTTTCACAAAGCTGCGGCTTTCGATTTCAGCGAAGTTTAGAGCAAAAACCTATTTCTATGGGGGTACAATCGGTGAGATTATGCATTTGAATCGCACTATCACAGCTGTGTAGAGAAAGATGAATGGACTCATCAGCTACTTCTCTTTAATTTTCTTCAGACTTTACGAGCCGGAGATCTACAACACCACAGGACCACAATAGCCCAACTTCGATCTGGCTACTGCAGCAGGTTAAACTCATACCTCAGCAGATTAGATGCACATGTGCCAAATGAGTGTCCGACATGCGGAGAGACACCCCACGACTCGAAACATAACTAACGCCTAACGACTTCCGTTAGTTGAGCTTGACGACAACGACTGAGATACCAACCGATCTCGGCAGGGTTATTGTAGCCGCTAAAACAACAACAACAAATATCTGGATTTTGGGATAGAAATCGGCTGCTGATGGGCTTCGTTTTCCGCACGCCATGCTTTCTGCTCTGTTCAAATAATAACTTTGCTGTAACTGTTTAGAATATAGGTTCATCACAAAAGATATCTGCCCGAAAATCCAGGTATGCCCTTTGCAACCATTGTAATCTTGGTTAAGACCCCACAACGTACAATTTTCAGATAACTCGATTTACGATTTATGCATGTAATGAATAATGTAATGAATAACTAATATATAACAGAAAATAACTAAAATATAACAAAAAATATTATCCTAATTGATTCTTCAAACCCGAAATAATGTTCTAAATTTATTAATTCATTGGTTTTAAAATAATTCTACGCATTATATTGGAACATATCGTCTCCTGAAATGCAACAAGTCTTAACTACTAAAAAATTCAAAATCAACTTTTTGATTTATATGATAGATTTCATCGATTTACAACTCCCCATATCATATTATAAAAAAATAAAAATTTTGGCCACGACTTTTTCCATTTCAGTTGCGATGTTGTTACGCCTTTTCGCATTTAAGGTGACGATATAAAAAGTAAGATTTTCGAAGAAACATGTAAATACGTAAATAAATAGTAGAAAAAAATTCTCACTTGAATAACTTTCAGCAGAATTGCTTGTAAATAGTTTTTTGCTACACACATACAATATTAAGACACACTAAGAAGCTAAACTAATCAATCACGCTCAGTTCCAAAAGTCACGGTAGTTAACAAATTCATGGTGTTTAATTAAAAGCCGCTGCTAAATTAAACAACTTAATTTTGTCTTAAAAACCGTAAAAAGAAATGAATGTCTGACCCAACGCCAGAGGCGCTTATTTACAGAAACTGCTTAATCACCTTCAATAAAGAAATTATGAAAAATATAAACAAAAAAGTGCTAATGAAAGTTTTTTTTTTTAAATCAACGGGTTACCGTAGTATGGCTTGAAATACATACATATGTACCAGTATGAACGCAGTTGTGAATTGCTATTCCTTTAGCATTTAATTAGCAAGTCAATCTTAAGGAACTTTGATGAATGGTAAGAGAATGAATTGCGTTTTGTTTTAACTATCAACTTTTAAAATGGTTTACTGACGCAAATTTGAAGAAGTCTCTGCCATTTTGTTTTAAAAAATATTTAGTCTATACAACTTTTTTAAGACCAAAAGGGTTCCAACAGGCAGGACTTTGTACTACTAAAGTGCGACTTTCCATATAATTAACAGCACAGTGAAACATTTACTCCCATCAAAGTTAAAAAAATAAAGAAAACGAGAGTTTAAATTTTTTTTACATCTCCAACCTGTTAAAAATGCATAGAAAATACGGCACTACAGCCAGATGTCTATCCAAAAAAAAATCAATTTGTATATTATAGTACAAAATAGTTTACGTTATAAAATAGTTGACAATTCTAATTTATTTATGATTTATACAGAGCTCTCAGATCAGAAATGTCCAAATCCAAATCGTAAATGTTACAATCAAAAAAGGTCTAGGTGAAGAGCCTTGAAAGAGTATTTCTTCTTTGAACAAGGAAAAGTCATTCGAGACCAGGGTTTCCACTTTGGTAAATTATTACCAAAACTGGCAGAAAAAATTTGGGTTGGTAGAAAGGTATTTGTATTTTTTTTTTTGATATAAAGTATTTTGTTTGAAAAAAATAAAACTTTTCATTCCCGTTTTATTTTTCATAGTTGTATTTATATTAGCTGTGTATTTTTTTAAACGCATATACATCTACGCTTAACGTGTAAAAAAACAATCATCGAAATTTTCCATTTCAAAACAAGTAATTTTGATTTTAGCGACAACTGTTTATAAGAACATGTCGTGCTCCATTCAAAACTCATTTCACTGAAATCCTGACAATCTTTTGATTGTCTAAATATCTGAAATAATTCTTTTAATAAAAAGAAGAAAATGGAGAGATACATATAGGGTTACCAGGTGTCCTTTGTTGGAAATAAAGCAAAACTAAGATTTTGGTATTATTTCCCTTTTAAAAGTGAAATAAAGCAAACTTTGCGTTATTGCCGTTTGTGTTATTTCCTATAATAATTCCTATCGTAACTACATACCCCCGATGGACCATTGCCCTTGAGATAGACAGCATTGTCAAAAGCCGACAAAAACTAAATAAACTAAAAATTACAAAAGCAAGAAAGAAGCAATTTTCTCTAACTAACAAAGGGAAGCTAAGTGACATATACATATGTACAGACATATGTAGATAAAAAAAATTTCGCAGTTCACCAAATTCGCTATAAGCCCCAAAAAATATAGTTTGTAAAAATTGTCTTTAATGTTTATGTTATATGTGTTGTGGCGGATTAAGTTTTTATGAGGTTTGCCTAATTCAAAGTGTTATTACCATTCACCGAAAGTCTGCAAAAAATTACGTGTTAAAATTTACATGTCAACGTCTTACATGACGATTGAATATACATACATAAGTAAGTATGTATGCTTGTATTAAAAGCGCTATTAATTCCTTTCACGACATTGTGGTTAAGTAATGTGTAATAACACTTTGAATTAGGCAAACCTCATAAAAACTTAATCCGCCACAACACATATAACATAAACATTAATAATAGCGCTTTTAATACAAGCATACATACTTACTTATGTATGTATATTCAATCGTCATGTAAGACGTTGACATGTAAATTTTAACACGTAATTTTTTGCAGACTTTCGGTGAATGGTAATAAC
>NW_023458565.1:7143324-7175815 GCF_013731165.1 Rhagoletis pomonella
AATTTTAACACGTAATTTTTTGCAGACTTTCGGTGAATGGTAATAACCAAGCCACTGAAACTAATTATTCTGGTTTTTGATTGGCGCTATAATCATTAATGTTTGGAAGAATTCGCTGCTATTCCACTATAACTCGTTCATCAACCGCTTTCGTCAATAAGTTGATCTTTTGGCATGCTATGTGGCATGTTAAAAATTTGTCTTCCATCAAAAATCTATTCAATTAGGGCACGAAATAATTGGCAATCATGGAAGCTGAAGATAGTTACACAGCCAACTAAAAATTGCAGCATAAACACTTGTTGAGCGTTTATCATTTGTCACAGCACTAATAGCAGTTATCGATAAGTAAATTTCTTCTTTGTTTCATAAATATTTGTGTAATTTTTGGCGGTAAAATATGTAATTTTTGCGTTTTGACGTTTTGTACTGGTACATATTGATGCAGTGAAATAAAGCCTGCGAAAATATCGACCGCGGACTTTATTTCCTACAAAAAAAATTAATAAAGCCCGCGGACATTCTTTCCCTTCGAAATGGAATAGAGGTCCACCGAAAAAAGGCATCATTGATTTGAATTTTTTCCTATAATAAAGCCAAAGAAACATTTAATTTAATGCAATCATCAGATTAGTTTTGATTTAATATTGAAAATGTAAACAAGAGCCTTTCTTTTTTTTCGGAAATAAAGCCCACCTTCAGTAGGAAATAAAGCCTGCGTAAATTATTTCCTTTCCAAACAGGCAATAACGCCCGCAGTATTTGTTTCCTAAAAAAGGAAATAAAGCCCACGGGCGATATTTCGGAGGGCGTTATTTCACTACACCGTACATATTTTATTGAGCGAAGGGAATTATGAATAAGTTCTTTAGCAAAACTTTTTTTTAAGTAATGTGAATTGTAAAAACATTGGGAATATTTGAAAAAAAAATCAACACGTGAACATTTGTTTGAGTCACTGTATATATGTAGTACATATATGCGAAAATTTATACCCAATTTCATAATAGTATTTACTTTCAACCGCTGTCCATCATGGGTCATGCCAGGTCAACAATGCACTAAATTGCAGTAACAGCTGTTTCTTTTTCGACAAGCCCATGGTTGTGTGTTTTTCTTAAATTTACATAAAAACGTTTAACAACCGGTTAAGGTCTGTCAGCGCACCACTAAAGAAAAGTGATTGAGTGAAGGGGCGAAGTTGTGGAACAAAATGAAAAGCAATGCTTATGGAGACATTTTCCCATGAAAGTGTTGAACGATAGCACGCTTACATATGTATGTACATATGTATATACATATGTATGGATAGGCGGACATTATTGCGATTACATGTGCTTCAAGTATACCGTTATACAAATCGATTTGGCAACACTTTTACTGCACGAGAAAAAGTAAATAGAAAAAAAAAATGTAAACAAAAAAATAAAATAAAAATAAATAACGACGAAAAGTGTCGGAAAGTAATTTTAAATCACGCAACTCGAAGTGTATTTGATGTTTGTATGTATGTAATTACATAGTATGTATGAGCATGTGTACATGTCTGCAAAAAAATATGTAAGCGAAATTTTACAAAATTTTCTTTTTCATGCAGAAATGTTCCTAGAGCGTCTAGATGCATTCCTGCATCAAAAATAAAATTTTGAAAAAAAATGTCGCTTACACATTTTTGGCGGTTAGGGCTCGATATGTAAACAAACATGTTAGTATCCACATATGTATGTATGTACGTATGCAAATATTTATATGTATACATTTCTAGTCTGACAATCAACATCTCATTACGTTAATGCTGTCGATTTTTTGCTAGTCGCATGCCGTTGTAATAGCGCAAAGTATTGACAAAAAAAAATTCGAAATGACCTTAGACCTGAGTGTCGTGAACTGTCTTCTTTTGGTGCGAAAACATTCACTAACTTTCAACAAGTTTTTACATCTACGCCAGATTTGGCCAATTGTTGATAGCAAAAAAGTCTGCTATAAATTATGTTCAATTTACTTTTCACTACATTACTAGTATATAGTCCTTCTTTTTCTTCTTCTTCAACAAGTTCAATAGACCGGAAAAACCAAAGAACTCATACCTTTTCACTTTTATCAGCATAGTTAGTTGAACTTCTAAATTGCTACAAATCGCGCAGAAATTTTTGTATCTCCCAATTAAGCAAAAACCAATGAAAGAAAAATTAAGAAAAGAAAACAAAACAACGACCGAAATGAGCCCACAAAAAGTGAAATTTCTGTAGGTTTTTATAGCACGTACATATATACATACATACATACTTTTTAAGTATCTGCTTTTTTACTTTTTAATGCTCCATTTCATTGTTTTCAGTCTACCTTTTAACTTTCAGTTTATTTGTGTATTTATTTTTAATTTTCGTTTTCTGTTTATTGAAATTTTCATAATTCTTTTTATGAGTAGCCGGTCGCGAATGTAAATTAATAATATTTTGCGTTGGTATTTCTTTACGAGATACATAATTGGTATTTTTTATTGTTTTTATTATATGTATTCGCATTGTTTTACAGCTCTTTAACGGTTCATTAAGTTTATTAAATATATTTTGGTATCTGAGTTTGTTTAATTAAGTACACTAGCAAGGGCTCAAGTGAAATTTGTTTGTGAAGTTTCTCGATAACCGGGAAGAAATTAGTTAGTAAAACAAGGCGTCTGCACCCGGTACTCATGGGATTTGATGGATGAACATATGTGTACGGCTTGGCAAAGCATTAGGCGACGCAGTTACCTATGTATGTACATTAGGGAGGTCCAAAAATGCACGTAAAAAAGTAAAGTCGGAATTTTTATGCTCTCACCCCCTAGGATTGTTCTATATCGACAAAAAGTATACCCCTATATTTATTTTGAAATAAAAAAATATTTAGATGTCGCACAAAGCATCCAATGTTTTCCATGTATTTTGTATGGGGAAATAAGAACTTTTCGTAGAAATGTCATTTAATCAAAATCAATATTTTTCGATCGGTAGACTCTGTTTCTCTTCAAGAGATTCCCAATAATAATACCCAATTATTTTTTTAACAATTTTTTCTTAGCAAATATATTTTATAGGTCCGCCGAAACCCCTAGAAAATGCCAGAAAATGCAAGGGGGGGGGGGGGGTAAATAAAAAATCTTCATTATTAAAAAATGGTTAAATAAATAATTGGATATTATTATGGGATCGGACCGAAAAATATTGATTTTGAAGAATTCCATACCATTTCCACGAAAAGTTGTTTTTCCCCATACAAAATACATGAAAAACTTTGAGCGCTTTAAGCGACCTCTAAATATTTTTTGATTTCAAAATGAAAAAATAGGGGTAAATTTTTACGATATGGAACAATCCTAGGGGGTGAGAGCATTAAAATGCCGACTGAAGTTATTTTGGACCACCCTAATGACAATACATATGTACATAAATACGTTAGAAACTAGACGTTAATTTAATTTAATTTTATTCATTTTGTCTTAACCATGTTTCCGACAGACATGTTTCCAAACCAAATTTGCCAACGGATGACGAGAGTTCTTTCCAAAATACTTCAAAGTTTCGAAACTATCCCGATATTATCTCAATCTAGTCCCTAAGTTGTTCTGAAGTGATTCTGAAAAAGTCGTGAACTTGTCCTGAATTGATTTCGAAGAGTTCTTGCAACGGACTTGCTATGTGCCCTTAGTATTACTAAAATGATCCTGAAACATTCCCGAAACGGTCATGGACAGGACAATTAGTTCCGAAATAATCCGAGCTTGTCCCGACATGGGCCTGAAATATCCCAAAACAGAACTATTCCCGAAATGGTCGAGAAATGGCACTGAACTAGGAATGTTCGATTGCGCACAAAATAAGATATTACAGATGATGTGCTGGGATACATAAGAGGCAGTTACAAATTTTCTGCTGGGTTAACGCAAATTTGACCCGCACTGAGTGCTTGTACTCTTTTCAGACAACAGGTAATCGAGCAATTAGGCAAACTTTCTCGATTAAGGAAAATTTCAATTCTTAATTGCTCGATTGGTGATTAATTGAGTACACTTTTTCATGCAACCCTACAGGGTATGTAAAATTTACACTTTGAGGTATGTTTATTGAACAAATAGCAATTAGCTTAGTTAGTTTCTAGTCCTCTTTTACAGCTGATATTTCATCAGGCATGGAAAATTTTATCTTCAAATTATTTTTATATGTATGTACCTTTAGACTCACATTAAACAAATTTGGCTATAAAAATTAAGAATATCTTTGAGAAGTTCAAGAAAAAACTGTGTATTAGAAAAGGTTATTCTCTTTCCCCCGAGTTCTCCGATTTGACGTTTTAAAAAGAAACATTGCCTATGTTGCACAAATAAAAGAGAGATACCCATCACTGTAGCATATTGCCAATCGAACAGCTGACTATGTGTTAACACCGAAAAAAGGTAACTCAATTAAAAAGGTAATTGACTCAATTAAATGTCTGTCGCAAATTAGTATAAGATGTTTACTCCTAACAAAAATATCGTTCATTTGGTGATAATTTAAGTTGGTCCCTTTGGAAAAAAATAAATTTCTCCAGGTAAAACTTAATTGAGGTTAAGTGGGGTGAAAAACTCTGATGTAGCTAATTTAGGTTTCGGCAATCTCGCCCTTTTTAAAATTCGTCTGGTTTCTAACTGCTACTGAACTGTGATCATCAAGCATATTTTTGAGAAGTTTTATCAGCATCACAGATGTAGCAAAGACTAGGGACGATGTTTACGCACATCGATGTTTCGGTGTGTTTGGGGGAGCAACATCGATGTATCGATGCATCGACGTTCAATGCGAATCGCATTATTGGAATCTGCGTTCAAAAAGACATTTATATATATACATTACACATTTGCATTTGTTTATTGTTTATTGATGTTTTCGAAGGACGATAATAAATCTGTGACTTGCCTGAGGGAGTATGGTGGTCTAAATATGCACCACCAATGCAAGGAAATCTCAAGCTCGAAATGCTGCAATCACAACAGACAGCAAACTATTCGCACTCGACTCTCACATTTGCTCTCAGAGCATGCTATGCTAGCAGTGAAACTACTTTTCCCATTTATTAGTCCCGCCGAGTATTCTTTGTACTGCGAGCTGGCCCACAGAAAAAGTACTAAAAATTCTCTCAGAACGTTAGGCGACTTTGGGAAGGTTTGAAATCGAGGGGAAATTCCTGTAAGAACAAACACGGCCTATTTATTGCCTGATGTTCAGAGCATACTTAAATTATGTATAGAAAGATTTTCACCCTGCTGATTGATCACAGATCTGAGACCCGAGCCAAAGACGACAGAGTCGATGCTCCACCACCCGACTATAGTGAGGTACAAAAAAGCTGCAGGAGTTGGGGCCTTCTAGGGGTAACTCTTGATAGTTACCAACAAGGCTAAATTTGCTTTTATGCCTGTCAGAGAATTCATGGTCAAATTTGGCGAATACCACATAAGCTAATGTAATGGTCTTTCAATACGTTGTTGCATCTGTGGCCGCACAGGGAATAACAGTTTAAGTCGCGAGGCAGGATTTAGCTTAATGTACCATTCGAACAGTACTAGACATTGGCAAATAAACGTGAAAGAAATAAATTTTAATTTCACTAACCCTATCGTATTTTTCCAATCAAGCCTAATAAAACATTTCCTTGTGGCTTAAATAATTAACCTTAAGAAAGCTGCCACGACTGGTCTGCAAAGCCATTACAGGCGAACCTGTCCAGCAGGAATGTATGTTGGTGTCATTAAGCATATTCGAAATAAGCACCCACATGTCGTGAATAGCAGATGGCTTCACGTAAGGATGGAGTGATTGCGATTAGGCTTTGACAAAAAAAATATTTTTAAATAATGACGTATGTACTTAGGAATTTAGTATTTTATAACTCCTAAACAAACAAGTTTGTTTTACTTTAACTTTTAGCGACTCCTAACTTTTCCCTGTAACATTTTTTCGTTTATTTACAATATTTTTACATTGTGGACTTTGTCTTTAACAACAACTCATACATACATTTCACTTTAACTACTTAAGCGCCCGTTGCCCTACTTGACGTATACTCATCCATTTAAGTGTGCATAAAAATTGTAAATCTCAACTCGTCTTTTGATTGCACACATTTGATTGTTTTTGTTTTTCTACTCATTGTACATTTAAATGCACTCTAAGGAATCGTTTTTCTTGATTTTGCTTTCCATTGTCATTGAACACTTGTTAGGTGGCCAGCTAAGTATCTAATGGACGGTCGTCCGTCCGGTTTTCGATTGAAGTGTAATAGAATATTTTTTTTTTCAGGACGCTCGTCCGCTCTCACATTGTGCCTTTTGCAGTTTATTTGACTAACTTGTTTATTTTTCTTTATATATTTTTTTTTAATGTCGGAAGTAAATTATGGCGCCTAGTCCTTTCTGACATAAACATCACAGAGTTAGCCTTGCGCAAAATTGCACTTATTATTCAATGTTTAATTTAGTTATTGTTTGCTTCTTTTTGTGCTTTGTTTTTGTTAGGATACAATAAAACTGTACTAAATAGAAATGCCCCTCTCTCCAAAATATTTACTTGGAATTTTGTTTAAAGTTCTATTAGAAAGGTTGTTTACTGTGCTAATCATGGTTATGTCAATAAAATTTAAAGGGTTTCTTTTTTAACCAAGCGAGCTTCTGCAAGGGGCATTGTGTGTAACTTTCAGTGTTGCCATTTCATTTCGTTTTCATTTTCATTTACAAACATAAAATACTAACTACAAATATAAATAGTTTTAAAGTGTTTAATAGTTATGTGTGGATGTATGTTAGTATGGACTGAAAAATAAATACAAATACTGTCATGATTTTTTACAATTACAACAGTTTCTATTTCAAATAATGTGCACTCCTAAAATTTTTCGACATAAAAGTGCTGATTTATTTTTTTTTAGCTTTTTTCACTATATCTAACTTTTTCTAATTTTTTTTAAGTAGATTTGGCAAGTTTTTTGCGATCATCCGGTCAAACTGATCCGAATACGTTGATTTCCCTTTGGCATACAAAAATTAAGTTTGATGTAAGGTAGTGGAGCTCAGTTTTTCCCTAATATGGTTTAACCGTCTCTCTAAAGTTTTGAAAGTGAAGGAAGTTAGGCTAATTGGTAATTTTATTAGCCAAATACCATGCACCAAAACTTTTGATAGTACTAAATACATACCTACGCTCCGGAGACCAACCATCGATTCAGATCTCTATCTTGTTGCAGGAAGGATATAAACATGCTTCTAAGCAGAAAATAATGTGCACCCATCAATACAAGGAAAGCTCAACGATCGACTAGAATACGCCCGAGACTTGTATTAAAAAGTTAGGCAACCACGTTCACCTAGTGACCGTTGCCCAGTGATGCCAGACATTCTCTGTTAAAAATCCCTCAAAAATGGGGTAAAAATCCCTCAATTACCCACATTGTAAAAATGTATAACACAAAATTCCCAACGAATTTAAACATATACATGTTTCAGTAGTAAAGAAGTAAAATTCATATAAAATAATAATAATAGATTGGCGCTTACACATATGTGCTTCTCCTCCAATTTGTGGCGTGCCCCTTGATGTTGTTACACAAAGGGGAGGGACCTATAGTTTTACGCCGACTCCGAATGGCGATTGTATTTTTATGAGAAGCTGTTTTTCATGGCAGGAATACACTCGGAGGTTTGCCATTGCCTGCCGGGGGCCGACCGCTGTTAAGAAAAACGCATTTTTCTGCATTTTTTTCACTCATTCATTTTTCCACTTTAATTTTTTTTGCTCACTCACTAAGGGCCTAAAAGAATTTTTTGGTGACTTAAAAACCGAAGCACATTCATGTGCTATTTAACATTTCATCAGATAATTTGTTCCGCTTTTTACATGAAACACCAGTTACAACTGAAAAGATTCTTTCATACTCAGCGCTTGAATTGGTTAACGTAAGAAGATTTTCGAAATTGTCCTTATACTTTTTAACAATTATATACCATTTCACTCCACAGCACATCTTCAGAAAGATTAATTACGTAAGAATGTCGAATATTCTTGAATTTGGATCAATTATGCAACAATAACTGCGTCAAAAGAAAATCCCTCATTTATTTGAAATGTCCCTTTTTTCCCTTTTAATAATTTTTGTTGCAAAATATCCCTCAAATAGGGAAATTACCCACAATCTGGCATCACTGTACCAGATGAGCATTAAGGCAGTGTGAAATTACGTTGAGCAACACCATCAACTCCGTCAGAGTTATAAAGGACCATTTCGAGCCATTGATACTGAACAAGAACTGGAGTTGAACGAGGACAAGACGAAGTGTCTCCCGTCATCAAGCAAACAGTGCACGCACTTGTCGTGCTTGGGCGCTCACGTCACTATAGAAACCAAGATTTTGTTGAGGAAAGCCAGGAGCTTGTCCTCGGTTGGCAAATAATAATCATATAACAACTTCTGTAATACAGTGATAAAAAATAAAATTTAAAGAACTTAGTGAAATGCGGAAAAACAAAGACGAACATTTCGCACAAAAGTTTGTACCACTACCTAATTCGTCAGCAACTCTCTTACAGCGGAAAGCAAACAAAGAACATCACTAACATTCGCATTTATAATATTAAGTAACATAATTAGTTTTCTGAGAAGTTAAATTTTTTTGCATAAGTATGTATAATATTCTACCAAATTTGGTAGAACCCTACCACAGCGGCCATACCGTATGTATGTAGCAGAGACGCATGCAGCTCTCTTAAAGTAGAGGAAACACAGCGAGAGCAGTTACTGAACTCAGAGCACCCGGAGACATGCTCTATGCGTAAATTCAAAATTTTAAAACTGCTTTAGAATTTGTTTTTACCTATTTTTCTATTCTTACGCCGTGTGTGTTCGCATGTAAAAAAAATTCTAAGCTTTTTCACTCGGTACATTATTTTTTCGCTCAACTTTAGCAGCCGCCAAAAGCTTATTTTTGGCTTCCAAACAAAAAGAATACCATATTTTTTCAAACATTTGTATGTACTTACATATGTACGTACATATATCTACATAGCATTTTCACTTTACCGCGAATTCGTCAAGAGATGGGAGACAAAACGCTTCCACATTTTTTTTAAAACCATAAATTCATTTATTTCTGCATTCACTGCGTCAAGAGCTTTAGCCAAAGAGATAAAAGAAGTACAATAAGAATTTCTTTCCATCAAACCCTAACAAATAAATGTGCCATGGGAAATCGTGAACGTGAATTGTTGGTGAAAATGCTGGACCAAAATGTTCCAATAAAAAAATAATAATAATATGACGATGAGTTGACGATCACTTTTTGAACTTGTTAGTTTTTGCTATTTTAGTCTATTTGATCAAATCAGTTCTTATGCAAGACAAAATATATATATTTTTTAAATTTTACAGCCCGACGTTTCGCTGATCTCCTCAGCATCTTCAGGGGCGATTTCTTTATTAAAACATCAAGAAGAATACATACATATAAACAAATCATTAGTTGCGAACATAATAAAATGAATTTTCGGTACGAAGTTCACCGGGTCTGCTAGTTGTTTATAAAAAATTTGCGGAAAATAATTTTGAAAATTCCTATTTTTGCGAGCGCTAACAGAAAACGACCGACAACGAAATTTCGATATGGGACCGAAAGAAAAAAAATAGTCGTTTTATTTGACACAGTCTAATGTACATACATACATATATTTGTGCACTTAGACCACCCTGCGTGGAATTTTATCATACATTACGTTTTATCCATAGCATAGCAAAATAATTTATATTCTTAGGTTGTTTCAGTACTTCGTAAACACTCCGGGGTATCCAATGTATCACGGTTACTGCCTTCCATTGTTATAAGTATGTATGTCAAGTAAAGTATTGGCTTTTAACTGGCGCATCCCACTGCTTACACAGTACAGCTGTCTCTTTTTTGTCGTTCCCTTTCTTGTTTTTATTTGGCTGCGATGTTTGCTTAATACTCCCGGGGATTTTACGTTTTGATTGCTAATATCTAAGTGTGATTCTCAATAGGAGCTGAACGATACCAATTTTTGGTTGCCAAAACATTCAAAAAAATAAAATATTATGGTTATCGTCCTCCGTAATAACGACACAATTCAAAATTCAAAAAACAAAACCCCTTAGTATTGTTAAATAGCTCATGTCTCTAAACTTTTTCTAATCCATGTATAACCCTTACTGAAATATGTACTAAAGATGCCTTAAGTAAAAGTTAAGATTAGACAGAATTTATAAGAATAAATTTAATAAAAACAATGTAAAATTTGTTGGCTGGTGCTTTGATGCCCAGCTAAGTTTAGTACGAAAAAAGGACGTATATATAAAATCGCTTTGAGCGACCTCTAAATAGAGATGGCAAGATTAATGAAATGAATAGCGTTAACCGAGTAATTTTTTTCAGAAAGCGATTAAGTCGTATCGAGTTTTTTGTTCTGATTAATCGAATCATTAATCGTTTAATAACGAAGATAATTGAATTATAACAAATTTAAACATGGGTGACAATCAACATTTTCTTCATGTCAGAATTCTCGCCTCATCCCTATTTGGGACAATTGAACACTCATTTTTAGTAGTGGCATCAACTGTGGCCGACCCACAATTAAAAAAAAAAAACACATTTTGCACATCCTACAGCTCTTGCTTCAAAAAGCCATTTTTGGCAAATGAAATGGCGGAAGAAGAAGAAAATGAAAGTGAAAGCGAAACATCAAAAGAATCTTTGGAAAATAATTTTGAATAATGGGCCCTTCTTAAATTATTAGTTCCTAACAAAAAAAGACGAAGGCGGAACGGTGATAAATTTTTTCAAAACGAGCAAAGTTTTTTTATTTGAATTTCCAAGTTTTAGACTTGAAACGAAACACTGTTGAAGCATGGGAAGAAATGAAGGCTGTTTATCCAAAACTATACCTGCTTTCCCGCAAATATTCGCACTTGTTTGGTACACCAGTATCCGCAGAACGCCGTTTTGCTAAAGCCGAGGCCACACCTTTGGAAAGCCGAAGTAGATTGACAACCAAAAAGCTGTCAAAATTACTTTTTTAAAAACTTATTTTCATCAATCATCATTTTGCAAGTGAATTTTTTTTCGATTATAATCAATAACAAACTTTGAAAACAAGCTTTTTCATTTAAGTAATTTTAAAACAAAAATAGTCAGAAAAAATCGATTAATATCTTGTAATTAATCTTAAGGCCATGAAATTAACCATTTGATACAATAGCCGAGTAATACATTTTTTTGCCATCCCTACCTCTAAATGAGGTTAGGTTTCAACCAAACAAAAAAAAATCCTCATATTATTAAACGAATAATAATTCGTTTGGTTTTAATTTTTTTTTGGACCACCCTAAAGTACATGTAGATACATATATACGAATCAATAAGATATGCGGTCTAGAAAACGCAGTTCTAATCTTACACACTTAGGGCCATTTTCACCATATTTTGGTAAACTAATCCCCAGCTACACATCGCAATTGACGTTACCGACGCACAGTGCTTACCTTCCATATGAAATGTGGGCAAAAATGGAATTATGAACGGATTTAAATGAAAATTCGCTTCTTAGTAAAATTGAGGACGCTAAATTCAAAAACGCAATTTTTTTTTGAATAACTTTCATACTTTCACTGTAAATGCTGTTTGAAATTGAAAATTTGGGTTCTTGTGACATTTACATAGGTATGTACATGATACAAAAAACAAGGTAGTTCCATTGTCACTTTTTCGTCGCCATATTAACAACCTGACAATTAAGCAGATTGTGACATTTCGTGCTACCATACCCAATATCTAAAATCCTTCAAATTTTCTTATTAATGTTTTGTCGATTTAAAAATATGTTGTTCTTAAGCATAGCATAATAAGAAATAAACAAGAAATAAGTGTGAAATTCCACAACATTTCCTTGAAACATTTTGCAACATGAAGCTAGCAACACAATTTTCATGACATTTTTAAATACACATGTATATTTTAAATTGTGTGAAAGCTGACAGTTTATAGAATTCAGTAGCGACGAAAACAAAGGGGGGTTAAGTGGTTAAACCTTACCCAAGCCGATCATAAAACTTGCGACGCAATTTCGGCTTATGCCTGTGGGTCTTGGCAAGAATATAATCCCTGAAGGTTTAGCTTAAAATGGTTTTCGGGATACACCCTGTGATCATGTTACTTTCCAGAAGGTGTGGCGCCCGTTTTTCTGTACATATTTTCGTTGGAAAAATACCTTATCTCTGTATTCTAGATAAATGCTTCCAGAGGTTTTTATGCGTCACCAGAATTTTAGTTTATTTGGCTTATACCGCTAGCTCTTTTGAACGGCTACGAGATTGTTTTCATATACCCCCATTTTTCATAGGTTTGGGATTGATTTCATTTACCTCTATTCCTAGTTCTACGGTGGCACGCCGTATTTTCCAATAAACTCTTATTTTTCCATGAGCTTAAGATTGACTTCATATATATATATCCATACAAAGTTCCAGGACTCTACCACAAATACTTCCAGAGATATGCACTATGAAAAATTCGATTTCTATGGGAGGTTCTACACGCACTTTAGATATCGGTTTTGTTTTAGCCTATAACCATTATTGGAAAACTTGTGTCCGAAATTTCAAAAAAAGCCGGTATGGGCATTGTGACTCCTCAAGCGAAATGAACTAATGATTGCAAAAAATGAAATCAAACATCGTAGTTGACCAAAAAAGAATATTAGACTTCATTTACTCAACTTCTCAGAATGTAGAAAAGCTAAGAAATATATAATAAGATAGGATATGTTAAAACAGCCTCCAAAAAATTTACTAAAGACGACCCTGGACTACACAAATCAGTTTTATTGAAAATTTGTTTTTATCTATTTATTTTATCCTTCAATTTTGGGTGTGTCAAAATTGTATGTGAAAACAATATGTGTTGCTAGAAAAATTTTACGGCCCATGAGTTCCAAAGTAAATTCCATTGCTGTTAAATGGACAAAGACAATATGTATTAAATAACACATCGAAATGTGTAATTTCAGTAATTTGTGTAAATGTGTAATTTCAGAATTACATCAGAATCACGTATCCGATATAGAAAACTACATTGTGAATTAATGAGATGACATGAGGACACTAACATAATTTTAAAATATGTTCACTAAAATTGTATTAATATTAAAATAATGATTTGGCAAGTTGTTATCGAATTTAATGTAAAATTTAAACGTTTTCAAAATAAGATATTGATTAGTTTTAAAAGGTATATATTAATACAACTATTTACTTTATAATCCCAAATTTAGAATATAAAATGTCCCACACCAAAAAACTTAAAATTGGGTAATGCCGCTTCGAATTTTTCACAATTGAGCAATTGTCAAAAATCTGCTTTTTAATCAAAAAGTTGTTTATTGAAACTACCTTCTTTTTTGTATCATGGGTATGTACATATAGTTCGTTCTATTTTCAAAAGTGACGTGTCAAATGACAGGCCTTGCTGTAGATGTGCAATAAAGTTTTATTGTTTTAAACGGGTTGCCACCTGTTACTAATTTTATTCAAATTATTTAATAAGTTAATTGAATTAGATATTACAATATGCATATCAATTGAAATGGTTTTGAAAATGCTTTAATTTTAAACGACACGTAGAAAGGTTGCCACATGTTAAAGAAATTAAATTCTCTTTAATTAAGGGAATAAGATAACTGAAATATGTATATCAATATGGGTATCAGACAAAAGAAAAAATGGGACATATTAAGCAAGAAATAAGTGAAGAGAAAAAACATACCTTAGTTAATTTAAGAGTCCAGTAATTTAAAAGGAATGTAATCAGAACAGATCACTGATTGACAATGTATGTATTTGTAATAAAATAACAAAAACGATGTCGTTATTATTTTAGTTTAACTAAATTTGACTTTACAAACAGGTGGCAACCCTCTTCCTAATATTTGCAAGCTAAAACTTTCTTAAACCTCTTTCGTCTGTCTCTAATATGGGGATACCTATCTATTTCAATAACCTCATTCCTTTAATTCCGATTGAATTTGATGTGTTGGCAGGTGGCAACCCTCTATATATAGTTAAGAAATAAAACCGTAATAACTCATTTAAATAATTGAAAAATTTTAATTTAATTTTTTAACAGCTGGCAACTCTTAAAAAAAAATAAATTTCTATTATCTACAGGTCAAGCTTTTCAATCTGACACTTCATTTTTGAAAATAAAACGAATCGTGCAGATCCAAAAAAAAATTAAGAAAATCATTTTATGCATTAGCAAAAAAACGCATTACTTCAAAAAGTGCAAACAAATTAGCAGGTTTTTATTTCTTCTTTCGAAGCCAAAAACCCGTACTATTTAATAAAATAACAAAAAATAATATTTTTATATATATTTTTTAATAATTCCATTAAAACTTACCATTTTTTGAAATTTTGACTAGTTGGTTTTTCTGAAATACCGCAGGGACACCCTGTGTTTAATTTTGGTATTTTAGTATTTATATGGAAATAAAAAACGTCAAACCAATCAAAGAACGTATTTTTGACATTTATTTCCGTGAAGAGCTTACGCATGGCTATGCGCTTATTAAAATTCTTAGTATAAAATTTGTTGACTTTAGTGGCTTCCTTGCGACATATAATTAATTTTTAGGGAAATGTCTGTGTAATTATTTTTAGTGGATAAATTGTCTTTACAAAAATACCAAAAAAGTTCACATTGCAGATAACGAATTGTTCGATTTTTGCCCACTTAGGCGGCTCTGTGCGACGCTACGGTCCTTAATAACCTTCACTCTTAGGTTCCATAAAAGCATAACGTACTAAAATCTAATAAAAAAAAAAACAAAAAACAATTTTCTGGCCTACAATGCTTTATTTACTAGAACTAAACCAAAAACGTCTGTGCACTAAACGTTAGTGCCGTGTCAACATTTCTTTAATGTAAGGAGGTCAATGTCAAAAACGAGTGTTGATGTTATGGATTTGATAGTAATACACTACCACATACATACATTCACATACATATATTTTTGTAAATTTTTCTTTTTGTACCCGAAGCGGTTATATGCAATGTGGAATGCATATCTATTCGTAATATTGCGCGCCAAAAAGTAGTTGGCAATGCGCGTGCGCATAAAAGTGGGGAAATTTCCCTCTAGGCACTAAATAGTGTGTGTGTTTGTGTGCGTAGAAAACTGGTATATTGATATGATGATATATTATTTATGCATGTATATATGATTTTGGCAGTACGATTTTTTTTTCAAGATTAAGGTGGAAAATGCTATTAAAGCACTAACATATTTAGATAGTTGACGAGGTAAGCAAATATTCCTACGTAAACAAATGAAATATTTGCATATTAAATTTGCATTTATATTATCTCAAAACAAGAAGTGTGACGTCTCTATTTTTATACCTTTCATGAATATGTAATGGTATTATAACTTTGGTCCGACATTTGTAAGTACCAGCAGAGGAAAAAATATACCCGTGAAAAGTATAAAAAAATGAACAGAACGTCGATTTAGTCATGTTCGTCAGTCCTTTAAACATACTGGATATTCGACTGAAATTGAGTAAGTAGTAAAATCGGACCTCTTCAAAATATAGCTTCCATACAACTGTTTGTTCAGATATGAGGTTTGACCTTAAAACTCATGCATTTGGATACCGTGTAATTTTGCGATATATTTACTAATTAATCATACAAAATCTACTGACAAAATCGTCATAATAGGTGCTCGTTATACGGCGTTTACATGAGGCAATTTTATAGGCAACTTTTTTGTTGAAAGCAACAATCGCCTGGTGTGAACGGCCTTTCAACTAATCGCTTTCAATGAAGTTCGGGGCATTTGATTCAACTAATCGCCTCTAAACTCGCCTAAAAAATCGCCTCTTGTGAACAACTTAAAGGTACGTAAACATCTCATACCACGGCTTGCTCAGATGTAAGTTTTTGGAATATAACTCCCATGTATATGCAGGCAGATAAAACCATGAAATGATCGATCATACTAGGCCCACTGTGAAAGCCATTAAGATCGGTGCTATATTCGGTATAAATCCCATATCTCATCTAAGCTACTTAATGAACTTTTGCTATACTACTCCTCTAAATCCAAAATGCACTAATAGGTTGAAGTTACATTTTCTGATATTCATGAAGGAATTGAAAAGGAAAGGAAACGGTCTGGCGACTACTATTTACTGGCCAAAAGTCAAGAAGTAACGCTGATTTCGAACCTGATGTCAGATTTTTAAATTTATTTGCATAAATTTGGACATATTTATTTGAAAGGACACTAGCATAACAAGTATATGGCTTAAAATTAGGATAGGTATAAAGTTAAAAAAAAAATGCATTTTTCACTTATATACTGGCATATCATTCTTGCTCTTTCCTTTAGGCAGGTGCTATATTCTTCGAGAAGCACACCTTTAATAAAATTTTACAGCAAAAAGTTTAAAACAGCCAGGAACCGTAACAGTTACAAATTTTATTTAAACTATCGCTCCTTAACAGTTATTTTTTAACTTTTATTTAATTATTCCTTAATTAACAGTTATTTCTGATATATATTTTATAATCCCAAAATAACTATTATTTTTGATTTTTATCTAAATAATCTAGAAATAACAGTTATTTTTGATTTTTAAGTTATATGTCTTAGATAACAGTTATTATAAAAGTCATAAATAAAAACCAGTCAGTGGCTTTTACTTTTAAAAGTCATCAATATAAATCAGTCACTGACATTTATTTTTTAAATCATACTTATAAAAGTCATTTGTATAAGACGTAGTAAACTTTTGTCCTCAAACACCTTTTTAACTGCGAAAGATTTATATAAGTATGACTTAAAGAATAAAAGTCGATGACTGATTTATATTGATGACTTTTAAAATTAAAAGTTAACTGTTGCCTAAGATATATAATACAAAAATCAAAAATAACTGTTATTTAGATGAAAATTAAAAATAATTGTTATTTTAGATTTATAAAATAAGAATCAAAAATAATTGTTATCTTTTTTAATTTTGCATGAAAATTACAAATAAAAATTTATTTTAAAATTTGATTCTCGGAGAAAAAAAAAATCGATTGGTATGTATAACTTAGTTGTTGAACATTTCCTTCATAGAGAATTTTGCAATGACGGTTTTCATCAATAACTTTTATGTTCGGTCCCTGAAAACAGCGGTTTTTGCATCTCTGTTGAATGCTTCTTTTCAAACATCGAAAAGCACGGCCAAACACACGTAGAAGTTTTCACATTCACATTCACATTTTCTTTTTTTGAAGTATCTTTATCATTCGAAGACTTATTCCAGTTTCAACTACAAAGAATGCTGACTACAACAAAAAACTTGATTTTTGTAGAAATGTCAACTTTAACAGCTGATATCTCAACGGGAAAACTCTTTAAGAAAATAATAGGTATGCACTTTTTTACTCTGGAGAATTGACTTAGAGAAGGAAAAAAAAGAAATCGCTTTATCGATATTTTAAAAAATGACTTTTGGCCAGCAATTAGTAGCTGCCAGACCACAGTCGAAATTAAAAAAAAAGTAAGAAAAAAATTTTAAACCAAAATATACTTTCCAATAAGTTTTTTATCTAAACTTCATTTTGTCATATATTTTTTGTTTTCATTGCAACGGTGGTTTCTGAAAAAAGCAACAAAAGTGTCATCAATTGTTCATTTTATTATTTTATTAACCGACTTCCAAAAAAGGAGATGGTTATCAGTTCGTCGGAATATTTTTTTTTTTATGTATATTACCGCATAACTTTGTACCACGTCAACCGATTTCGGTAATTCTTTTTGCATCGGAAAGGTAGTGTCTCAGAGGTGGTCCCATACTAATCTGGTATTCACACAAAACTATGGGACAAATATAGTAAAAGGCCTTTGAAATAGGAAAGACATGTTTATTTAAAAAAATTATTGAAAAAATTCAGTGCACTATAGAATAACAGTATGTGAACTAAATAAAAGAAAAAACTCGTTAGAATAAAAAAAAAATTTTGCCTCGCTAGAACGAATAAATAGGTATTAAAAATGCGCTTTTAATTAATTAAATTGTTTGACCTTAACAAACAAAGATAGAAAGACGACATTCGAGGATTGTTTATGTAGATATATTAGTCCTTAGGATATATTTTTTCAAAAATAAATACTGCAAACTTTCAAGGCTATTCAAGGAAAAAATATAACAGGGGCATTTTCATTACCAATTAGTCCTTATGTACAAAAAAAAAAATATTTTTTAATTGTACAGAAATTTTTCTTTTATTTGATAACCATTTTGTTATTCTACATTCCACAGAAGTTTTTTGAAATAATCTTTTGAATTAAGCATACATTTGGAATTTAGAGGTCCTTTTGATTAAAATCCTGACACCAGAGAGAAAAACTAAAAACGCAGTTTTACGATTTTTGGCACCTAGTTTTGCCAATATATTGACTTTTTGTGTGTAAAATTTACTGTGGCTCGGTGTCATTTTTTGTGCGGGACTCGTATGAATATGAGTTTTATAAATTTAGATCTTCATTACTTTTTTGTTTAGCCAAAAAGTTGGTGCTGAGGCTTTTTAAAGTACAATTTTTGCAACTCACGTCACGCCCATTCATTGATATTTCGTGAAGTTCAAATGCTCCGGATGTAGACTTCGTTGATGTTCACAAATGAAAATTATTGATATCGCGTAATTAACTTTTGTTGTATATCGTAAAATAAAATTAATTGAAAAGCCGCCTACTACCTAAATTTTATATTTAAAATAAATTTCCGCGGAAAAATTCGTACGAAAAATATTTTTTTTTGTGGAATGCTCGATATGTTTTTCATACTAGCAAATACCCGGCGTGCTTCACTGCGCTTTAAAAGTATTTTTGGGTTGTTTACTACCCGTATTGTAATATTTCATTAACTTTATCAATTTAATTTAATTTTAAAACAGGTGGAAATCCTCCTCGCATCGTGTCGTGGAGGCCAAACCTCGGGAAAGGGCAAGGATGGCATCAGTGGCCTTATACTGCTGTGGGGGAGTTATTGGAAAGAGATGGCGAATTTCGCACAAAGTTTTCTAAGTCAAGCCTATTATATTTAAATACTTTATGGAACTCGCTCGAAAGCAGCTGGAGCACGTACATCGGGCTACTTTATTTGGTATTAGTTGGGGCACTGCGGTCCACGCCCACTTGGTACTTAACGTGATGCTGGACGTAGTGTCTGTCGACGTTGCAGGCAAAATTCTCTCTCTCTCTCTAATTTGGTTAAGCTATTTGTTTTATCTCTCTCAGTTGCGTCGGAATCTGTACTTCTGTATTAGGCTTATTTGAGTTCCGGGTTACAGAAAAATTGCGGGGAAACATATGGCTGACAAATTGGCCAGGAAAGGTAATCTATAATAATAATAAAAAAATAATAATAATAATAAAAGAGCTACGGGGGTGCCATTGAGGTACACTCTAGGATAGATAGGCCTCATCTCAGTTATGCGAGCCTTGGGCGAAAAGCAGGACACGCGCGATTGCAAGCTCCTTCTGGCCGACGGTGGACAGGTGGCGGTCGAGGGCACTCATCGTACCCAAAAAGCCACAGCTCTCGCTATTCGCTCGGTATTCACGCAGTAAGACTGAACATATTACCTGATCTCGTATGTCGCAGTTGGCGGCAAGATGACGAGGGGGAATCACCTCAACACTACCTTCATAGGTGCTTGCGAGGCAAACGTTGAAGTACTTTCGCTTCCGCATCCTTAATTGCCCCGAGGAGCTCTGGGGCATTGGGATTAGCCGAGTTCGTTATTTCATAATCGGCTGGAGGCGTTTTATCGATGAAGTATTTGGAGCCGTTTAGAACGTGGTATCACAAGGGAAAATCTCCTAATTGTCTAAGTGAGTCCGTGGCATGTGGGATGCCCTCTAACCTAAACCTACCATTTCATTTTTGCGGAAAATTGTTATTCAAGTTAGAATTTTGATTTAGTACAGTGCTTAATTTTTCTCCGACTTACGCATATTCGTCAACACAACGGGTTTTTGCCTAAATTTTGAGCACCTTCTTTTTATTTTACACCGTTTCCAAACTATATGCAAATTTTAAATTGCATTTGGCGATAGCAGAATATCAGAAGCTATTCCTAGTCGCACCTAATTTCCCCCTTTACATAAGCTTTCCCATAGATTAGAGAATTTTACACAGGTAGGTACATTTTACTATTTTTATACAATAGAAGCCAAAATATTTCTTTCATACATACTATGTACATAGCTACTAAAAACGTACATTGAGTGGCGCAATTAAAAAGTTACGTATACGCTATGGCCTACTCAGCCCCATTCATTTCATAGACCTCACACTTGCTAGGGCTTGTGTGCAAACATTGTACTGTCTATGTTGCCTCCGGTATCACTATCGCCTTTAAATCTTGCTTAACACAAAAACAAAAAAGAACATGTACTCAAACATGTAAGAGCAAGTACTTCAGTAAGTGTTTAACAGTACGCTCGGTGAGTGTGGGTGTAGTGCATACACTTTTTATTATTGGCGCACTAGTTGAGTGCTGTTAAAAGCTTTTTTTCATGTGGGTATTGATTGCTTTTGTTCACATATACATATATGAAGAGCAGCCACCTTCTTTTGTTATATTTTTTTTTTGTTACCTCTCCTACGATTTCGATTTTTTGCAAAATATTTCATATGGGCATTCTAGCAATTCTTATTGTTGTAATTTTGTGTGCGTAATATTTATGCATGAATTGTAATATGGCTTATTGTGCACTGTGTGGGTATATGTGGGTATATATGTATGTATGCCTGTACATGCACCAGAATGTGGGTTTATAGGTATAATGCGTACATATGTTTGCATTCGAGATGCAGACTTATTTTTTCGACACATTCTTTACTTTGCCATCAATTGCTTTTAAGTTATTCATGAGCTTTTATTCTTGTATTTGCTTGGTATGCCAGATACTTATTCATATACACATTTATATGTATATATGTAAGTATGTATGCATGTACATGTGTATTCTGGAATTTCAGTCTTATTTGTATGATTTAAAGGCGCAAGAATTGAGCTTCGTTTGCAATGAGTGATTGCGGTTTAATGAACTCAGCATTTAGTGCAGCCTTACTTGTTATGCCAGTGTTGTTGCACAGCTCAGCAAGTATTTATGAGAGCTTCGAGTGTAGCAACAAAATATATCCATCTACACTGCCGGAACAAAGTATTGGCACAGCAAACTTTTCGCAATATATGCAACAATTTTTATTCTAATATTTTTCCGCCAACCTTGTATAAAAATATGGTTCATTCAATAACAAAAAACATAAAAATATTATTCCTAAACTTTATACAAAACTCGCGAAAATTCAGCAAATTTTCATCAAAATTTTCAACTTTTTAATCAGATTTTTTAGAATTTTTTTTGGACTATGCAGTTTTGCAGCACATTAAAATGCAAGTTCGGAGTTAGTCAAAAATCGCGTTGATTTTTGAGAATTTTTTTTGTTGAAAGTGTTTTGCATTTTTTCCATATAAAGTATTTTCGACAAAAATTTTTGTATGGAAGAGATTGCGTGAAAAAAATTGCCAATAATCAACAGTAATTCCTAGCTACTTAAAACTTGCACTTTGTTATAATAAAATTGAAAATCAGCGGAAAAATATTAGCATAAAAATTGTTGCATATATTGTGAAAAATTTGCTGTGCCAATAAATACTTTTTTCCGGTAGTGTATATATATCTATACGTATTGTGCAAGCATGAATAAGCTTTGATGACTTTCATCATAAATAGTAGTATGAAATATTTACGTAGTTTATTACACAGCGGCATTGAAATTCAATGCATTTTTCGCATTTTTATTATATCTTTATAAGCGTATTTGAACTTTTGGTATTGCATTTAATATATTTTAGAAAAAAAATTTAGTTGAAAACAAGGTGCTTGAAGAAATGTATACTGAAGCACAAAACACAAAACAATTGCTCACTTATTGGTTGCTGTGGCGGGTATTGCCAAGTGTCCAATTAGCGCTGAGTGCTAAAGCCACAACTTCCGTTTTACCTGAAAAAAGACAATGACAAAAAGGAATGAAATTAGAGCATATTCTATTTCGTCGAATGAGAAAAATTTGGTATTGCTTGGATTTTGTTGCCTTTTCCGTTTTTCCTAAAAAAAGGAAAAATCGATGTACAAAGCTCAATAACCCTGTTGAAACTTTCTATACCGACGGTTCAAAGGCTGAAAACTGTGCTGGAGCTAGATGGAATCGGCACTCTTAACTTGAGGTGCTTTACAGCTATAATTGCCGAAAGGTGGCGCGGTCAAAAAACCAGAGTCTGCAGTGACAGTCAAGCTACTCTTAAGGCACTGAAAAACGCTCGCACCTCTACAAAAATAGTTCACAATGTAGGCTGAACTAAATTGTTGAAATGAGTTTGAACTTGTGTGGGTGCCAGGACGATGTGGTGTTGAAGGCAATGAACTGGCGAGCTGCAGCCCATCATGGCGGGTATAATCAGGTAAATCAAGAAGTTCATTATTAAAAGTCCTGGGAACCGTTGGCGTAGTATTGACGCCTGCAAAACAAGCAAGTGTTTCCTGAAAAGGCCTGACTGGGTGGTTGTGGAATTCTTCTCTGACAGAGAAATTAACTACGAGCCCTAATAGGACTCATTATTGACGATCGATTGTGTACAAATTGTTTGAAAGAAGAGGATAGTACAGCACATTTTCTCTGCAGCTGTCCGGCCTTTGCCAGACTGAAATGGTTCGACAAACTGCTAGGATTCATATAGGGGTCTGATATATTTGCAGAGGAGCAAGGACTTGCCATCCCACCTGTATATCTCTATACTTGAAATTCTCTGTTTAGGCCTTAAGTACCTGGACAATACTGCCTGTTGTTGGAATGCGT
This sequence comes from Rhagoletis pomonella, assembly GCF_013731165.1. Taxonomy (NCBI): domain Eukaryota; kingdom Metazoa; phylum Arthropoda; class Insecta; order Diptera; family Tephritidae; genus Rhagoletis; species Rhagoletis pomonella. The sequence continues at coordinate 7,166,329 of NW_023458565.1, forward strand.
GGTACGAGCAGCAAATCTGAACTGCTGTGTCGTCCTCATTTACCAGGACCGTGATGACAGAATTTCCAGCTTAGAAGGTAAATCAGAAGAGTTTGGTTAAACGACTTTGGCGAACGAAAAGGGACAAAATATTTACTGGGAACACAAAAAGTTTTCGCATATAGAGGCACACGCAACTATTTGTAGTTATAATCTTTAAGTAGTAAAGAGCTTTGTCCCTCTATCTTCCGGCATACACCCCGAGAGAACATTTCTCGCAAGATGCATGTATGCGTGGGCGAATAAGATGGTATGCCGAACAGTAAAAGTGGATTCACCGTTCGTGTCTGGACACTTTTTGTTAGTAATTTTACGCGTTCCTTTCCCACTTTGTCTCACTGAGAGTGCGACAAAAATGTGCTGAACACTCTTTGTTCGAATCAAATTGATTTTGAATTTCTGTCAGAACGACTTGATGATGCGGATAGCCGCGTTCTCCTTTGTATACGTTTGCATCGAATTGCATGTATTATTTGCCCTCAAAATCGTATGTAGGCAACAATATCGTCAGCTGTTTGCTTCAGAACAAAATCAAATATTTAAGAGCAAATAAAAAGTTGTCCGGACACGAACGGGGAACCCGCCTTAAGAGTTTTTTAAGTAAATCGATATAGCTTATTTTATAAAAACACAATGATTGCACAGGCTTAGGCCGAGGCCACGCAATGAGCGGCAAAGTGGCTTAAAATTATAAAAATCTTATGAAATACTATTGAAGTGGCCACGCACTGGGCGGCATTTCTGAGAGGCTGAGCGGTATTTCTCTATGGCGCCGCACAGCCGTTCAACGGCTGTTAACTGTCGAAATTTTAATTTGCCATTTTGAAAAACAGTTGAATTGACATCTGTCAAATGTCAAACTATAAATTTTATGATACATTCGGATGACAAAAATACTATGATTCTATAGTTGTACTAAAAGTCATTATAATTTTTCTCATAAAAATGGCCTCTGCGACCAATGTGCGACAGATGTTTTTTTTTTTTAACAATGAAAGCAAACCCATAGGTATGCCATTGCCCCCCGAAGTACGACCACTTCTTATAAAATATGTTTTTACTAATTTCTTACTTTTTTTACTTACTTGTGTTTCGAGCCAAATCGGACCATAAGATCCAATTTTATAAATATGCAACACATTATTCGACTCCTGTGCCGCCTAGCGAATCTAATTTAATTTGGAAAGCTTGCTAAGTATGACCACAACAACTCCTTTGCATGATCAGTATAGGCTGCGAAAGGTAAGATTTTTTAAAATTCTCCTTTTAATAAAAAAGCACAGATTTAAGTAAACCTCTATATTTCCAATTACCTTACCACAATCAACTTTTTAAATTGAAATGCAAACACAAATTGGGAAAAGCTCAGCTAAAGTATCAACATGCTAAAGAGGATTAGAAAAAGTTGTAACTTTAACGTATGTTAAAGCGCCTTTGGGTAGCCCATGGGACAATAACTGAGGATAAATCACTAAACTGTTGGCAAATGAAAATAAACGGCTGCTGGTTGGTAAATAAATGTAGATGTTTCTGTACATGTGTTTTGTACGCTTACATATTTATTTCAACGAATAGAACAACACTTTCCTACTAACTAACTATATTTGTGTGCATACATATGTGCTAGCTTCATCAATGAAATTCAAAAGCATATACATATAACCTACCCATTCTTCCTTCAAATGACTGCCTAATGAACTTTCTATACGATATTTGTTTATTATGTGCTGCTTTGATTATTAAGGATTGAGTTTCGTAAAAGTGACTTGCACGCCAACTTCCTGCTATTAGTTGTGAATACAATAGAATGTTGCGTTGAATAATTTGTTTTTTTGTTTTTTTTTTTGATATACATACATAAATAGGATGTATATGTCGCCATATTTGATTTTATCACAACCAAGGACAATGAGTTATTTAAGTAAAGCTAATTATAACGGTTACGCGATCAAACTATCCATTATTATCGTCAATAGCCGACACGCTCTTCTTGACATATGTACGTTTCTAGCGTTAGCTATAGGTGGTGTTAGCCGTATATAAGTATTAAATTACACTAACAAATTATAGGCAGATATCCATACTGTCATTGGTATGAGTTACAACAAACACATAATTTTGACGTAATGCCCTCAACTGCGAAAAACTCAGATGTCGCCCCAACACCACCTTGTGAAATAAACCTTGTTAGATAATATACATAATACATTAAATCCCAGCTAGCCAAATGCGCAGCGCTTCAAAAATTGAGTGAAAAAGGACTCCTACAGTTACTCCTCAAATCAGTGTTTTGCGGAGCGCTCCGAATACGGAGTGAAAAGGGAGTCAAAAAGTTTTTTTTTTCTTTTCTTCGTATCTAGTCTGTAAAGGTGCGCTTAACCGTGGCAATGCAATCGCTTTATCTACGCATATTGCTGTCAAAATGCGCAATGGAAAGTCTACTTTCCCGTGTAAACAGTCAGAAAGTCCTTTTTGCAGATTTGCAGAAATCACTTTCGGAAATAAAAATTGCAAGATGTAACTGCAACTGGAAATACGCAAATCGTTTTCGATAAATAATTTCAACTTGCTCGTACGGCACTAGCAATTTTCATTTTTGCGGCAAGTGCTGTCAAACCAATCGGGCATTGCCGTGTGACGCGTTTTTTTTGCGAATTCATATTGTCACGATTATCCTCATTTGATTGAAGGATTTCCCAAAATCCTTTGAGGTTCGTAGCGCTGGATTGTTAAATAAACGCTCAAGATAACCAAATTACAGTACGATTAACTTTATTTTATGCAATAACAACAATTAACAATACTTGTTAAGGCAATTAGCCGCCGCTAAAGAAGTTTCACTTCAAAAAACTCAAAACAAGATACCTAAGCACAACCAACTTTGACACCCTTTTCACGCCATACTCGAAGTGCTCCGCATTTGGCTGCCTGGATGGATTGTCGCTTACACATATGTACATATGTTAGTGTTTGGCCGAGTCTGCCCTCCGATTTGGGGCGGTGACCATATTTACGGCAGCTGGATACGGGACAAAAAATAATTTTACTAATTTTTTCCACAAAAGCTAACAGATCTTCAAGCCTTCTTCATGTTCCTAGATTTATTAGCATTGAAACAGCGTCCTTATTTGGCTTATAGATATTTTTCGATATTTTGTGAAAACTGAACATAACTTGAACTAACTTGTATACTTGTACATTATATTACATTATTGTAGGATATTTTTCGATAACTTCGTACTTTGCGCTTAGGATTTTTACTTTGCAAAATTTGTTGCAAATATTCCTAGGTACCAAATCACCAACCATAAACTTTTGAAGCCCGAGTGCAGTTTATCCGAAACGGGCTGATGAGGAAGCGGACCTTTGTGGGATCCACTTCATCCACTACGTTATAGTGACGGAAAATTTATCGATATGTGCCAAATCAGGAGTTGAATCGATATAGACAGAACAGCTTATAAGGAAACAACAAAAATATGTCAAACTATAGATGAGCAGCCCCTTGTAAAAATTTTCATAATGTTTTTAGCGAGGTCACGCTATTTAAACTAAAGAATGTGGGCATCTTGAGCCAACAACAAAGTTAATTTCTATACGTACGTATATGGGTCTGAATATTTGTAAGTTTATTTTCATCAACTTGCACCATATTTTTTTGGAAATCTTATTGCATACACCAGTCAATGTATACCAACGCCAGTAATAGCAAATTAATCGGACAGACTTTTAGTTTAATTAATTCAATAGATGATTGATTACAATTAAGCAAGTTTTCCCATTCGTTTGATATAGAAATTAATTTCTTACAATGACGAGACATTTGCTTTAACTCGAAAAGTGAATGCCATCAAGGCCGAAAAGTTTTTGTTTCCCCCAAAAAAACTTATGTAGCTTAATTCTTGGAAAGTCGAATGAAAACTACAGTTTGAGTAATTAAAATGAAGTGTTTAATACAACGAGAACATAATGCCTTTAATTTTTTGAATAAAACTAAGTACAAAAAAATGGGGGAAAAATGTTTTCCTAATTTTGACACTGCTAGCAAAATTAAACTACTCAAAGAAATTTCTTAGATTAGAGACATGTTTGTATGCATGTATAATATCCCAGTGGGAAAATGTTAATGTATAGTAATCGAAAAAATAATCAGTAAAACAACCCTTTTCACATTCGAAAATGCATTTTTCGCCAGGCCGATGTCCTAAGAAAAGTCGGGCATTTAGTTTTGCATTACCTACTATCGAGAAACGGATGTATTTTAATATGAAATTTTCGGAACTTATAATCGAGAACTCATAAGAAATACATTATATTATTTATCACGCATGTAATGCATTACTACTTTTCCGACTGGAATGCAATAGGTTCTGAGAAATGGAGCTTTACGCATGAATTCCAGCGAACATATCGAAGATTCAATGGTAGCAGTTGAATTAAACCTTCATTAGTAGTTAAAAGTTATAAATACAATAAGTGTTCATATATTTTTCGTTTTAGCATACATAACATCTGCTTCAGTTGAAATCTGGCAGGTATTAAATAGCAAAAAAGCTAATTTAAATGTGAATAATTCAGTCGAAACTTTTTTTCGAACCTTCTTTTATTTCTATTTAAATGAAAGATTTACAAATATTATTAGAATTAATTTCCACGCCAAAATACCCGTACTTTAGATATGAAACCCGCCATTAATACTTGGACATCCCTTTCGTTGATCGATTCAGCCTGTTTTCGCCACATTCTGTAGAACTGCGTTATTCTTGAAGCCGTGCATTTTGTTTTTTTTTTTCTAATCTTGATTTCATATGGGCCCAATAACGCTCGATCGTTTGCAGCTCTGGGCAATTCGGAGGATTGGCCTATTTTGGTACAATGTTGGTTCCATTTTGTGTATAAAACTCTTGCGCTTTTTTGCACAATGGCTTGTTGCCAGATCAGGCCTAAACAATACAGGCTCTCAGAACAACACTCCAGGTGCAACAGAACGTTCAGAAATGTTCGGATTCCTTTTCAAAGTCCTTAGAACGTCCTTCTCCTTATACCTTTTTTTTTAGATCAGGCCATTTTCTCAAGATATTTTCATTTTAAGTTTGCATTATGAATGAAAAATAAATCAAATTTACAGGCATCAAAGCTTTTTAAATCAGTTTGCAGCTCTCAAGAAAAAAAGTTAGAATATTTATTTCTCGAAGAAAATTAACAGCAAAAGCAAATCATTTTTCAAGCAACAGAAATAATGAAATATATTTCTTGTGATTTTTCTTGAGAGCTGCAAATAGCCCTTTAACATGGAAAATGCCACTCATACGCCATGTACGAGAATTGGAGTCCGACCGATTCCCAATTTTTGGCCGATGCCAATTAATCGGCCGGACGGCGAAGAATCGGCCTATGCCGATGCCGATTCCTTGTAAAAACTACCTGAATATAAATTCATTCAAGATCAAATGTTTTTAATAAACTTTTATAACAGCAAAAGCAGGGAAAAGAACCCGAATTCAGCGATTAATTCGTGGATAATCATAACAAAACATACAGTGGCGACCTTTTAGCATTCTTTTTTCCCTTCCATTTATTTAATGTTTATTAAATATTCGAACATACTTTGTATACTTTGTAGAAGAAATTGCGTGAAAAAAATTGCCAAAAATCAACGATAAGTCTTAGGTACTTATAATTTCCACTTTATTATACTAAAATTTAAAAAACTGCATACTAAAAAAGATTCTAAAAAATCTGATTAAACGGTTTCCAATTTTGATGAACAGTTTTTAAAATTCGTTGATTTTTTATATTTAAATGTTGTACAAAGTTTGAAAGTTTGATTTATAGGGTTTTTTTTAGATAGCAAACTTTATTAAAAAAAAATAAATTTTTTAAAAAGATAGCCAAAACTTGCTAAATGTGTCTTCCCTACTTACATTCTCAATACCATACATAAATAAACGAAACATGAGAGCACATTTATGACAGGGGGACTCAGATGCATTAACATTTAAAATTTTAGAGTAATTAAAAAAGTAGAAAATAAGTAAATAACATGAAATGAAGTGCGGAAAAAGTAAACAGAATCGGCTAAGCATCGTCCAAAAACGGCCGATGCCGATTCTTTTGGCCGATACTAGCCGATGCCGATGCTGATTAATCAGTCTGACTCTAACGAGAATAGCCATGTACATAGATACATACATGGCGTATGAGTAGCACTCTTTCATTGTTCATGAGTTTTCTCACCACCAGCTATCAGTGATTTGAATGAGGTGAGCTGGGATTGAGCTGAGTTAGTGAATTTAGGTCAGTTTAGCTGAGATAAGTTGAGGTGAGTTGAGGAACGTTAGGGTGAATTGAGGTGAGTTTAGTTGAGGTGAGTTGAAGTGAGCTAAGGTCTAAAAGTTAAGGTCATATGAACAGAGTTGAGATGACAAAAAAAAATGTACCTGCAAATGCAAAAATATTTGGAGGTTTAATTATATGGGCCCAGTTCTTTCACCCTGATTTGGAAGAATTTCGCCCCCAGAAACTGACTTTGGAAATTTTTTCACCGTGTAATCAAAGAGATTGATCAGCTAAATGCTTGATAAATTATGCATTCTGTGGTAAATTAGTCAGAAACCCACTTCCAAACAAAAATGTGTACAACGCAGAGTATCAAGTTCTTTCGTAGAAGATTTGGTGCCGTAGATACTTATGAAATCAAATTAGTGAATGTATGAATGAACGAAAATTATTTGACGAAAGCCAACAGCAACTAAGTATGTAAGTGTATCGTTATTAAAGAAAAAAAGAAGCAAAACAAAATTTATTCAAGTCATTGATTTACATCTCGTCGACACAAAAACCAATAACAACTTAGCTTCTAGTGCTCATGAATTTGCGAAAATAATGCGATTATCTGTTGCTGGTTTTGTTTTCAATTGGCTACCTTTTTTCGACTTTATGTTTATCTATGTTAAATAAATATTTTTTTCTGTCTAGCACGGTTTTTATGTTGTTATGGTTTTTTCATATTATCTTTCCGTTAAACGCTCCAGCGCACTTCTTTATTACATCAATATTGAGGGGAATAATTGAATAGCATTCATGTATGTCTGTAGTGCCTTTTTTGTGTGTCATTTAATTATTGTGGAACTGTTAGTAGTTAAGCTTTCACGGAGAAATATTGCCATTGAGCCACAATTACCTCTTGATATTAAAAAAATTGTTAAAAATAGTGTTCTTAAAAAAAACATGCAAAATCGAATGGATATATTCAAAAAAAAAAAAAATTTATTTTTTTTTTCATTATACCAGTATTAAAGATTTTGAGACGGAAACACAATTCCGCTGTTTAAAAAACGAAAAAAAAATCAACCCCTCAATTTGAATAATGCATTATACATTGCATTTTTTTATAATTTGCATGCAGCGGTGCATCCTTCACACAGTTTATATCCCTTTGAACAAAAAGTGAGTTTGAGTGCTATTAAAGCCCTTAATTTAAGCCAAGGTAGAAGTCTCTAGGCCCTTTGAGAGCAAAATTATTACGATTTTGAAGTTAAACTTCAAAATTTCATTCAACATTTTACGCAATTTTTTCCTAATTTCGGAGTGAAAACTAGTTAGCACAGCAGTTTCGAAGTTTGGTTTTTAAAATTGTTATAACTTGGCTCTCGGAGGGCCTATAGACTTCTACCTTGGCTCAAATTAAAGGTCTTGAATTGCACTAAAACTCACTTATAGCTCGAGAGATAAAAAATTGTGTGAGGGATGCAAAGCTGCATGCAAATAGAAAAATTGCAATAAAGAATGAATTTTTTAAACTAAGGAATCGTGTTGCTCGTCTCAAAATCTACAGTACTAGAATAATAAATATTGCATAACTTTTTTTTGGAATAAATCTGGTGGATTTTCCATGTTTTCTTCGAAAAACACTATTTTTGACCAATTGATTTGGGCCGAAAATCAAGCGTTAAATTTCGCAGCTTTTTTGACTTGGTTACGAATAGTGATAAAAAAGTTTGAGTGAGTAAAGTTTGTAAAAAAAAGTATATAACGGTGATTATTTGAGTGAATAAAAATAGTTCTACTCACTATTCTTTATACTTTGTTTTGCTTCGTTGCATTTTCATCATATATTTTCGCTGCAGCATAAATAATTAAATTTACTAACTCACCTTTTCAATAAAGAAAATTTCATAAAGAACGTTTGCTTCTATTTTCGTTAGCAGTTCCATTTCTCGCAGTCATTAACCGCCTCGCTTAAAAACGCTTTCATAGTGATATATCACAAAAAGTAAAAAAAATAAGTTACAATGTTTTTAGTGTGGGTCAGTTATTTTCGGTCTCTAATTAGGAGTTTTTGCTCTAAGTTTCTTGTTTCATGTGTTATATGTAGCTCCAAGTAATGTAGTTTTAAAACAACTATTTGAATATTTTATTTCATTATATCCACTGAGAAAAAATCAACAAAAAATTGGTTAATATTACCAAATTCAAACTTGAAACGGAATCAACGTGATTTTTGGTTAATATTAACAATGCCTTGGTTGATATTTTCAACAATGATTTGGTAATATTAACCACACATTTATTTACATTAACCAAACTTTTGGTTGGCGAGGTTTTCGGTTGAAGACACTTACTATGTTCTGTTATGTCACAGAGGCTTTTTCGTAAATAAGGAAAACCGAGCAAAGAAAAAATAAATAAAAAATATGGGTTGCGCTGGCGGCATTCGTACCCTGGAATCTTCTGGAAGCCAACAAAACAGCAAGCACCTCTGTACGTTCAGCCACAGCCAGACATACGAAGTTGTTTTCAAATGACATAAGAAGTTGTTTTCAAATTTATTACAATCAGTGTATTAACCATGAAAAAACCAAACTTTATATTTTCCATAACAAATCCGGGTCGTTGGAGATCCCATGCGAGAGTTGTCTGAAAATAGCAGTGCGAGTGGTTAAGGGTTCATGAAATAATTTTATTAAGCTAGCTTATGCTGGCTGCACATTAAACGCCACACGTCCACTGAAAAAACGCCCGTAGTATTGGCGTATACATTTATGAATCATGAATCAACCATTGCCCTTTAACCTGACAAAACGTTAAAGAACATTGCCATCCCTTTAGATCATTTCTTTATACAGTAAATGTGGCCCTTTGGAAGTTTTTGATTGTAGGTTCGGCAGCTGGAATCTTTGCCTGCTAATAGCTTGACACTCGCAGACTATGTTCTTCGTTGCTTCCTCTTGCTAGTTGTACTTTTTAACTACTCTTCGCTAGACATAGTAACCAATGCCCTGTTTGCAGTCGTACCAGCAGTCGCGGGTCTGCTATTCTCATTGATGCCAAGATAGAGGAAAGTTTTCCCTCTACTGTTAAGAAGTCGTTGCAACACCGCAGCAATGCATACATTGCCACACTCTGCCTGTCGGCTGGTTCATAAGGAATTGGTATGTTTGTCGAA
>NW_023458565.1:7175915-7192607 GCF_013731165.1 Rhagoletis pomonella
CAAATACTAATGCATGAAAATCCTAACCTCAAAAAAATCACCCGTTACATAAATAAAAATTTGTTTGCCAACTCGCTGCTGACGAAAGAACCAATTATGACTTCATATATACACATGTTTTGTCCGAAAAACACGCAATTATGGAATTTTGAAAATGTTTTTGAATTATTAAGACTTCATTTATTTGGTTTAGAATTGTAATCTGAAAATAACTAATTAAGAAATTTAGTCAGTTTTAGACGTTTACTTGGAACTATATAGGCCACCTGGTTTCGGAAAACAAAAGCCTTAACTTACCTAGCTACATAAATTATCGATTAATTAGAAGGCATACATATATATTTAGATATTTTCATCTTAGGTCAGGTTAAAGTGGCTGAATGTTGACAAAGATAATGTTGCCCATAAGGCAGTGTCCGGTTATTAATCGGAGAGAAAAGCGGTCAAGCCGAGTGAGAGCTATGGGTCGCTTTACATCAACTTTTGGTCAGATTTATCTGGTAGTATGACAAACTATGAAAAACGCTACTGTGGTAAGCAAAAACTGCGGTTTAGAATGAGTTCACCGGAGTGAATCCCGCTATCCACTCTTTGAGCTTGGAACCATCTGTAAATATATCCGTCAACGGTCGACCCCGAGTCTAGTCGTTTGGCTACTTCCCATTCGTTTCTCTCTACGATTATGATGAAAAATTTGTTGTCATAAATTATTCGGCAGAGTTTTCAGAACCTTTGCTTGCCCGAATCTGAGGTCTCTCCACGGCTGGATGTAGATATTTAGGGTAGCTGCTAACAATTTGGTAGGACATATCATTGAAATCGCCGGGACTACTTGACCTTACTTTTACAGGAAACGTACATCGCACAGTGGCGTTAAAGTGGTAGAAAGTCCAAGACTCTAAACGTCTCGAAATGTGCAGCTAAGAGGTTGAGTAGATACAAGACATGTCGGTGTTGTTTGCTTTGTCTTTCTAATGATCGGTTCTATTTGGATTTTCCTCTATCCTTGATACTAAATTAAAATCTTTAGGTGATTTGGTAGTATTTCTTTTTTTCGAGATTTTCGATAATTTAAGGTATCTTAACCAATTTTCCAAAATTTTTCCAAAATTCCGGAGGTTCTATGGAGATATATCACTGAATAGATAAATAGGAATTTTTCAGAATTCCTAGGAAATTTCCAGGATTTTTCGGAAGTTTTCGGAATTATCGGGATTTCATTAAGTGCCAGTTGCTCAAAGCCTGGTTGACACTAATCATCAGTTAACATCGGTTATCGACGTTTTCGACTCCATGCATATAACACGGTGTCGGTAACGTCGATAACGATGTTTAACCGATGATTAATGTCAACCAGGCTTTGAGCAACCGGCCCTAAGACCTTTCTGAATGAATACAAATTTTTATTTTTTTTCGAAATTTTTAGTATGACTTTAATTTTTTTGAGAAATTTCGCAATACTTTGCGAATCTTTCGAACATTTAAAGAATCTATATCGAATTGACCAAATGTTTTCGAAACTTCTGTAGCAATTTTCCTGCAGCTTATATGGAGAATAACTGGGAATTTTTCAGAATTTTTCGGAATTTCATAGAATTATTCAGAAGCCTTCAGAACTATCAGGATCTCATAAGAATTATCCGGAATTAATACAAATTTGTCGTATTTTTTAACGAATTTCCTTTTGATATTTTCTTAAAATTTATTTGTATTTTACGGTTTATTTTTAATTTTTCCGAGCTTTACGAACTGTTCAACTTTTTTCGAATTCTCCGTAGCAGGTTTAGTGCAGCTTATATAGAGATAATTCACTGAATGACTCGGAATTTTTCAGAATTCTTCGGAATTTCAGAGTATTTTTTAGAGTCTTCGGATTTATCGGGATTTGCTCGAAATTATTTCTATATTTTGGCATTTTTTTTTGGATTTTTAAGAAATATTCCTAATTTTTCCGAGTTTTTCGAAAATTTTAGGAGTCTTAACGAATTTTCCCAATCTTTTCGAAATTTCTGGAGCAGGTTTACTGCAACTTATTTGGAAATTTCCAGAATTTTTCAGAAGTCCTCCGAATTATTGGGATATCATCACAATTTATCGGAACTAATCACAATTTTTCGTATATATTTTTTAAACACTCCTATTTTTTTAATTCATGCAAAATTTGAGGAATCGTAAAGGATTTTCCAATTATATGGATATATCCCATTGAATAACTCCGAATTTTTAAAAATTTTTCGGAAATATTCAGAATTTTTCGGGAGATCATAGAGTTTCTAAGAAGGCTTTGGAAATATCGACATTCTATTAAAAGTTTTCGGAATCACAACTTTTCGTATTTGGTTTTGAAATTTTAGAGCTATTAAACATATTGAACTCGTGCTGAAGCACTGCCTTTTTTTAATAATACCAACTTTAGACAAAAATTAGCATACTTTCTTCCCTTTCTTCTTCTCGCCTTAGATACACTTTTCTTCTTCTGGATTGGCGCAGTAGCCGCCTAAGCGTTTCTATCCGAGCCTATCAAAGTAAGCCAATCGATTCTCTTATGCGCTAACTGGCACCAACTCAAGCAAAGTCCTTCAGATCCTGGGAGGCCTTTCTCTTCCTCTGTTACCAGCATGGCAACCGGTGTTGAATACATTCATAGGTGGAGCGATTCTCTCCATACGTACGACTTGACCAAGCCGACAGTGGCTATCACTGTATTTTAACTCGCCGCACTATGTCTATATCGTTGTAGAGCTCATACAGCTTATCGTTCCTTCGTTTGCGGTATTCGCCATTAGCAATGAGTAAAGGCCCGTAAAATGACTCCTTAGGCTTTGAGTGGAAATGACCACGAAAATGCTCAGTGTGATGCCCTCTTTCAAAGTTATAGCATGGTAATTGTGTTTCAGAAAGAAAGTCGAAATTTGTTGGGCTGTCTAATTTTCAGTTTATTTTAGTTTTATTCTTGTTGCGTTTATGTGGATATTTTTTATTAGTTCTTATACAAAAATATACAGGGTGTCTTAGACCACCCGTCCAGCCACTCTAAAATGGAGGAACATGTTTTTTTTTATTCAAAAAATGTAAAAGTATTACCTACCAAATCAGAGATGCCCTTTTGGTGGTATTACCGACTTTCGGATGTTTGACCTACTTTTTTCTCGGAAGTGCCTCTTCAAACTTCTAAATGACCTTCGAACTTGAATTCGTCCTGTACTTCTGAGTGTAAATGTTTTTTAATAAAAAATAAAAAAATATGAATTAGCATGTCGGGGATATTCTATATTTCGGTCGTATTACAAACTTCCAGTTTAGACCGGGCGTGAGTTAAACAGACCTTAAGTCAATTGCTATAATCGGAAGTCCATTCCAAAAAAAAGTTTCCGACAAAAGTTATGAGTTTTATGCGCAGAATCTGAATCTATGGTAAAACCTGTATATCCCATTTGAAAAAAAAACATTTCCCTACATTTTAGAGGGGGTGTACGGCTGGTCTAGGACTCCTTGTGTAGGTATAATTTCTGTTCTTTAAGCAATGTTAAATTAAACTTAAATTTTTTTTATTACAACCCCCGAAAAGTAATCATAGATAAGGGACTGATTATAGTAGTTAATACATGTACTTACATTTTTAGTTTCCCCGAGTGCTTTGACGCTTTACCACAATTCATAATTTGTGGGTGGTTTGCACTACTAGGATGCGGCAGTCACCCAAATGTTGCTGGAATTTCTTGCCTCAAGTCATCTGAGTAAAAAAAAATTGCGACAAGAAGCAAGAAAGATCAACGATATGTGTACAGAAAATATATACATGGAAGGACAAAAGAAGCTCAAAAGCTAAAAGTAATATTGTTGATTATTTTTTTTTGTTATATCAGAAAATTAAAATTTATTCTATTAAGCCGCTACTTATTTTTATTTGCTGGATATTAACTAAACAAAAAAATATTGTTTAATTTATTCAACGTTACAACTATTCGTAAATGCCTACACATCAATTTTCTTAACAGATAGATATAGAAAATATTCATATTTTTTTTATTAATGAAACAACCAATATCTATAATATTTTATACATACATATGTATAGATCGTTTTGGATCAGTTGAGATATCACAAAATTTTTTATAAAATAATGTGCATAATAGCAAATGCATATTTCTAACCTTAAATTTACATTGAACTCCGTTACTTTATTATAACTTCTTTTTAGCGTTAGTTTTAGGCTTTGGTTTTCTTATATAAGTTTTAATATAGAAATTGGTAAACAAAATAATCATAATTGTGGCTTGCGTCAAAGTACCCAAACACCATGCCTTAGGTACAGGACAATCTGGCCGCACCACCAGCGGCCAAATTTGATGGATAAAATCGATAATAAATTGTATTAGTTGAATTTGAGTGATGTACTTTTTCCACCACAACGATTTCTTCATATCCGGATGAATTGAGCTCAACAAATAATAAACGTACATTACTGAGTGAACGAAAGTGTTGATCATGGCCACCGTGGACGCATGACCGCCTGAACCGGGCCCCCGAATATAAAGGAATACGAAGGAGGTCATCATTATGTGATGGTAGACATGCAGAAGTGTAATTTGTTTGTAGCTCTTGCGCAATACGAAAAATACAGTTTCCAGATAATCGAGGAACTTATTGCCAAGATATAAGAGTCCACAAAATATTTCGAAACCTTTCTGCGGGTGATCATACGGCAGTCGTTCGATGCAACCAATTCCACCTGGTCGATTGATGTATATTGACACTAAGAGAATGCTCTATGCAAGGAAGAGAGAGAAATAGAAACAATTTGAAAATATAGAAGATAAATGCTGGAAATAATTGCAAATAATAAATTTTTCACATACAAATTTCGATAAAATTGCGAAAGTAGGGCCACATACATATAGTAAAACTGCGTTTTTGTTTTTCCCTCTGACGTCAGGATTTTTTTAAAAGGACTTTGAAATTTAGAAGAGTTGGTTAACTAAAAAAAAATTTAAAAAAATAAATGCAGCCCTGAAGAAGGTTCAATTTTTTGGTGCACAAGGACGAATAGGTATTGAAAATGTCCTTTCAAAATTGTATCCTTGAATATCCTTGAAAATTTACATTATTTGTTTTTCATAAAGTTAAGGACATATATACACACGACCACAACCTTGACTTTCGTCCTTTTAGTTGTAGTTAAAAAAAAAAATAAAAATAAACTAAAGCACTTTTTCAATATTTATTCGTCCTTGTGACCCGACAAATTTTAAATTAAATCAACAGAATTTTCTCTTTAGTTTGGTACGCATATTGTTATTTTACAATGCACTGAGTTTTTTTTGATAATTTTTTGAATTAGACGTCAAAGAGAAAAACTAAAAAACACGATTTTCCTATATTTCGCGAGTTTGGAAATTTTTGTGGTTTCTATTGCACGGCGTAATACATGAACTTGCTTGTTTTCCAATACATACCAGTATGATCATGATAGAGTTGAAAACTATTTGAAATACATTGTAGACCAAAAGTACGCGCCTTAGATCGTACGGATTACGTTTGCGCATCAGCCATGGTCCGATTCGAAAGACGTAAAGCAGAAATATAGCATCAACAACTATAACTGGCCATATAGCTCCATGGAATGGCAGGTACTTATATCCTGAAAACACAGTTATATATATGTATTACACAAATGCTCGTTAGTATTGTCGTTTTTTTTTTTTTTTTTTTTTTTTTGGTAGATAATTACCCTCTGGCGATGCACAAGGACTTGTGAGAAAGTCGTAGACGGTCCTTATAATGTTCGACATTATTTTCACACTACTCCGATTGGCACGACTTTCCCGCTCGAGCGATAATTTAGTATAGAGACATAGACATTTTTGCTATTATTTCATTGAAAAAAACATTGAATTGAACGCAGTAATTCGTATTCGTTCAATGTACGAAATCACTTTTATTTATTTTATTTTACTCACTTAAAAAATGGGTTGAATTATCATATCATTATTGGCCGTTGTAAACATGCATGCGTAGACATAGGTTCATTTTCAAATGTTCCACGTGAATACTACTAGTACAACACCTATGTATTTCTCTTATTTCCCTATAATGCGTTTCTTTGTTCTTTAATTGGAATATTTTCTATATTCCGTTTCAAACGTACTACTTTACATTGGCCAGAACCCTGCGAGGAAATCAACTAGTCCAAAGTTGTGTAAATACTTATGTATGAACATCAAGTGAATTTTTGACATAAACATTAGGGCGGGGCAATTTGTAAGGGAGAATTTTTCGACTACGCGCGTGGCCAAAAAAAATTGCTTTTTAAATAAATTTAGCGCTAGCCAAATTGCGTAAATAGGTTTCGTAGCATTTTGCTGTAGTGTCGTAAAGAAGTGCTTAATTTTGTATAAAAACATGCTATAAGGGTTTTTTTTTTTTTGTGAGCAAACCATTTCTACAATTCTCTTTTTCTTAAAATTCCATAAGAGGGGGGAACAGTGAACATTTTCACATCTTCTTTAAAACCTATTTCGCAACTTGGAAAACTCTAAATTGAGTTTTTACCCATGGTTTCTGTGGCAATTTGCTTAGAATTACAAATAGAATCATTCTATGCTATACGCGCATAGTAAAAATTACATACATACATATATAGTCTGTTCCAATAACAGTCCGGTTTACAGGATTTAGTCAGAACTTACAGGAAGTCATGTCTATTGACCAGTGCTTCAATTGTCATTGTAGGGTTTTAAACTTCTCGTTGACAATATTGTCGCTAGTCATATGAAATTTATATGTAATTCATATCGCCGTTTAATATACAAAAACCGGGTATCGTCATTCTGCAAAACCGCGTAACTGACATTGGCTGCCAAAAATTGGATTTGCTCACACAAACTCTTGGCTCCATCCTTATCCTTTCATCCTGAAATATACTAGCCTAAAATGCGATTGCTTTACATAAAAGAGAACCATTTTGAAATATGAGAAAATAATTTCTACAACTTCACATACGCGGTTTTGCATTTTGCTGATACGCAGTTTTGCATTTTGTTGATACGCGGTTTTGCCCTTTAAACGACGATATGCAATAATTGTATTTGCATTACTTTAGTTTTCAGAAATACTCAAATTATTGAATAGAAAGAAAATGCGCGCAAAATTACCATATAAATAAATTTAGAAAATTCTGCTGTGAAAACTTCCCGGCAGAGCTTTTTAGTTTTATCTATATTGTTGCGACAATTTTGTCAGAGTGACAGTTGTCAGCACCATTGTCGACAATATTCCAGTATTTTGACTGTCGCTTTTCAAAATTTTTCACAGCTCCCTACAAGCGTATATGAAATAGAAAAAATGTCGACGACAAATCTGACACTGACATTTTATGGAAAAGTCGACAATTGTCGCACCTGTCACTTTTATGACATAGGTTGATTATTACCTTCCTTTTATTAGCTCGGAATGTAACTATGTAATATTGATGCGCCTAAAAGATGCAGCGTTTTCTATTCTCAAGTTACATACCTGATGACAGTACGAATGGCAATTATAATAGGGAGGTTTTAGTTTTTTAAACTACGATTTTATTTTTATATATTCCTTATCCTTTTCAAGCAATTTTGTTGTTGTTATTTTGCTATGAATGTACCGTGCAAGCTTTAACCAAAACCATATATAAATCACAGCTTCAAACTTTAGGCAAAACTTAGGAAAATTCCCCAAATTTTCACCAAAATTTCAATCTTTTATTCTGAATCTTTAGAACATTTTTGGGTATACAGTTTTAAAGTCCATACCATTTTGGTCCAATCAAGTGCAACTTTTAAAATTCTCAAAGACCTCAAAAAAAAACAATCTTAAAAATCAACGCGTTTGCATACCCAAAAATGTTCTAAAGATTCAGATTAAGAGGCTGAAATTTTGTTTAAAATTTGTTGAATTTTCATAAATCTTGTATTAGGTTTGAAAATGTGAGTTATATGCTTCTGGATAAAGCTTGGGCGGTATTTTTATAGAAAAATAACAAAAAAAAAGTTCGAAAAATAATACGAACATTTAAAATAAATCAACACGTGGTCATTTGTTTGAGTTATTGTATGCACATTAGGGGGCCTCACCAAACAAGTTGCAAGTTTCCACGAGAATTATAAAAAAATATATTGTACACTTAAGACTCCTGCCAAAGTATTTCGGAAAAATATCTACATTTAGGTGAGCTGGATTTTTCTATAAATAAAATTATTTTATAAAAAAAATCACCTGTAATGATAGAAGAGTTTCAGTTTAAAAGCTGTGCAAAAAAATCTGTAAATATTTTATTAACGGAATCAAAATAAAGAAATTTTTGAAGATGTTTTCAAATCCGTCAGCTCACATAAATTTTAATATTTTTCCAAACTATTTTGGCAGAAGTTTTATGGCCTTATTCATAAAAAATAAAGTAGGTTTAAAGAGCTTTATAAATTGACGTTTTCATACATTTTTCAATTTATAAACCATTTATAAAGCTACTTTATTTTTTATGAATAAGGCCATTAGAATATAATAAATTTTGTAATTCAGATGGGAAAAACAGCATCGATCTGTTTTTGTATGGAGACTGATGCAGCCTAATGTATGTATGCAAGTATGCATGTTTTTCAATGCGCTTTCCAACGAAACCAAATTATCCCCTTAGCTGATGTCTTGTCTACAATATCTTAAACGTTAATGAAATGTTTGAATGCTTTAACTTCCAAGTAGTGCAAATTAAAGAAAATTTCTACTCCCCACTCTAACCCAAATACACAAATGCATATTAAATTTTTAATGCTCACTATAATCAAATCAGGTACTTTTAATATGCATAAAAACCTGAAAATTACAAATAACACAGAAGAAATATATTTCAATAGAATGCAACTTGCGTTTCTGACCGACAACCGATTGAAGCAGACACTTAAGTTCTGCAGCTCTTATTATCGTCTACAGAGTCGTACTGTCTAAAACCTTGTTTGGTAACAAACGCCTCGGAGAGGTCCTTCCCAATTCTGACGGAGATGATACTGTTGCTCATCGGCATTTTACACAGCCGTATTAGTTCCGCGGGGATACCAAAATTCAGATATCCTGGCGTATAGGAAACTCGTTTTTGCGTGCGTGTTGATCCTCTTCTCGAACATATTCTGCATAAGAGTTGATGCATGCATCCTATCGGCACCTCGACGCCGTACTTCAATATGTAACTCAGCAGGCAGACTGACAGATCAAGCAGCTGTGTTGTTTTTCAGACGGGAAATTTCTGTTCGCCCCTCATCATAGTCGGATGATGGGGACCGATTACATCGTCGTCATTAGCAAGGTGGAGAAGAGTTTCCTCCATAATGTAAAGACATCGGTCACTAGATTGTTATGTTTGTTCTTACAGGAATTCGCTGTGGTCTTGAGAGCTTACGTAAGTAAGTCTTTCAAAAAATTACTAGGCGTCCTTTTTATCGCTCGGTATTTTAAGATCTTTTCGTGAGGGTCGCGTGTTAAATATGCTGGCTATATGTGTTGATTGCAGCTTTTCAATATCGATCATTCCTTATGCTGCACAGCGGCGTGTGCATGTCCTGTAACAAGATAGCGATCAGGGTCGTGGTTTGGGTTTCGGATCCTACGAACATCTAAAACAGTGGCAGCGTGTCTTGCGTATACCACAACATGATCGATTTGGTTTCTGGTTTTTCGATTTGGAGACATCCACGAAGTCTGCATTTTAAAATGTTTCGGACCACAGCGAAGTCTATCAGCCTCAGTCCTTTATATGATGTTTCGTCTTGATACACGCCTGAGCTTATAGAAGAGAATCTTGGACACCTGGCTCTTCGCTTCTGTCGGAGCGAGGGTACAAACGAGCGAAATGTTGTTGCATTGATGCGAATTGTGGCGAGATGGTGGGCCACTGGGATGACCAGCACTGCTCGACGTCGACGTCTCTCGCCCACCTCAAATTCGGCACCAAATTTGCGCTCCTTAAATGCAAACCGTAGTAGACGTCGCACGTTTCCACGAGGATTTTGTCATTCAAAAGTTTGCCGTGGTCGTTATCAAAAGAAGGGCTCTCATTCAAGGCTTTCTGAACCTCATCATTGGAAGAGACGCCAAATCAGTATTAATGAAGTTTTTCACCACAGAATTCCTTGAAAAGGCTTTGCATTGCGAAAACTCACTCGAATATTTGTCATTGCCTGCAAAGAGGCGACCGCCAGCTGAGCGGAGGAAGCTAAAGTGGTTGATTTCCCTCTCATTACGTTCACCGCCTAATTTCTGAGAGCATGAAAGAACAACTGGCAAGATGAGGAATGTCACGCTGCTACTGATAAAAAAGATAGTGCTTAGGGGACCAGGCAGTGCAACGCAAGCTATGTGGGAGAAATAAAGGGAGCTGAAAAGGGAAACAATACGTATTTCCTTTAACGAAAAGAGAAAGGCAGAAATACGTGAGCGCGAAGAGCTGGAAACGCTGGCTAAGAGGAAAAACACAATAAATTTTTATCACAAATTTAGGCGACCTACGGCAGGTTTCAAGACCAGGCCGAACGGTGACTTAATGACCGATATTCAGAACATACTTAATGTAAACATGATTACCTTAACATAGAAATGCCCTATCTAGTGGTGTTTTCGTTTCTACTAAAGAATATTTGATATTAAAATAAGGACAAACGATGGGAAAATTTTGCATTCGTTTCTTAAAATGCCCTACTTTTGTACTCAAAAAGACTCATTATCTGCCCTTTGAAGCTTTGTCAGGGGAGATGGTTGCCCTGAAAATCAGATGATTGCGGAAAATGACAAATACATATTATGAAATGCGTTAGCTGGACAAGGACAAGAAGGCTCCGAATTTATTTTCTGTCTGTGGTAGGGACGAGCAACTTGCGTAAATTCGCACAGTAGGGAGGAAATTGGAAAAGCTTTTTGGTTTCGGTCCAAACCGACAAACGTTTAACCAATCAAGCAAATATTTTAGATTTTTAGTATCTTCTTAATTATCTAGTGTTAAAAATTAACATATAAAATGTTTCTTCTTGCAAACGCTATCTTTAAGAATAATTTTTTAATGTGTTTGCCAAAAATCCATTAGAATTGAATCGGTGTATTTTGTGCGTATCTAGTGGCAGCTCACTATTTTGCTTGTCAGCTGTTCAGTCCAACTTTAGTTGACAGTGCTGCCAAGTCAGAAAACAAGTTTAAGTTAGATTCTCGGAAGCAAAATGAGAGAGTTTCACATCATGTCATCCATGACTCCAGACTGATAATATTTGATGGTTTTCTAGGTGCCCGAAAGCTTTTTATGTTTTGCCAAGAGCTACTTTTTGTTGTCCTCGTTCCCCCTAGACCAAAGTCTTTAGCTTCTTTTTCACTGGGCTTCAGGCCGACAATTTCAGTGTCATCCGCATACACCAGCAGCATCGTTCTTTGCTGTGTGCAGCTCTTATTACGCTTTTCAGCATTAGATAGAAATATTTGCGGGAGAGCGAATCGCTCGTCGTTCGGTCTTAAACGGCGCGGAAAGGTTGTTCCCAATTTGAACGAAGCTAAAAATTGTGATAAACGTCACTCTACATAGCCGCATTCGTTTTTCGGAGATCCCAAACATAGACATAGCGGCGTGCAGGCAGCTTGTCTTCGTTATGTCAAAAACGGCTTTGAAATCGACAAAAAGATGGTGGGTATTCCTTGCCTTTAAGCCGCCGTCCCAATACATTGATCTGGGGGTTTCTTCATCAAATACCAGATTTCCATCCTCGTCTGCATCATCTGACCTAGTGTTGCAGACCAGCATGCTTCGGGCATGGCCAAATCGATCAGCCTCAGTCCGCTGTCGGATGTTTCGCAGCAGAGTTCGTAGAAAAGATCTTTGGAAATGTCGTCTTCTAGTTCCGTTGTGTCGAGGGCGAACATGATTGAAATATTTTTGCTCGGCGGGTGGAATGACAGCATTGGGCGAGGAAGTATCTCTCCCGCCACAAATTCAACACTGGAATTGCGATCCGTTAAAGGGTAGCTGTAGTAGACGCCGCAAAAGAAAATTTTTCGTCTCATTTATTTCCGTTTAAGGGAATAGAGAGTTGAAATTATTCATGTAAATTATAAAAATATCGATCGATTGAACTTTCTGTATTAAGGTTACAATATATATTTCGTAAAAGCTCCGTTATGCATACTTGGCATGGCTTGAGAGCTGTCACATAAGAAATCTGTTAAATGAGCCTCGCGTGTAATCGGTTATCGAACGCACAGCACTACATACGTAGAAGTCTGTTGGTTTTTGATTTCTACGTAAAAATGGTATAGCAGTGCATGCAATGCCAAGTATGCATAACAGAGCCTTAAGTTAAAACCAGACTAACAGTTTTTATTATTGAAACCAATGACGCTTTAGGTCACAAACGTTACAAAGTATTGAAGTACAGAGTAAGATAGAAATTCGAAAATTAGAATTTGCAAAAGTTAGCATCTTTTAAGCTTTAGAGCAAAATTATGCTTTATCTTCTTCCACTTACAATTGCAATTGGTTTCAGTAAAAATTTTACCGAATTTGAAAATTAAATAGGTAGTTAGTTCGGCTGCAAATAAATACAAAAGAAGTAACAATAATGTGAAAGTTTGTGAGAGAGTGAGAGAGTGAGTGTGTTCATGAGTATGTTTCTTGCTCTTTCACGCTGAAATAGTTGGACGTTATTCATATGAAATTTGGTACACAGATATGCAGGTTATAACCCAGCCAGCACAGAAAAGTAAATTTTGCCGACAGTACGGTCTCGTACAATTTTCGTTTATCCGGAAACGAATAGAAAATGAGTACAATTATCATTAATTTTCGTATTCCAAAAACCTCCGAAACGTTCAAGAAAGAAGATGTTATTTGAAGGCAATAATTGTATTTTATTTGTTCAAGCTGAACATTTGAAAGAATGTATACATATGTAGCCGGCAGCGGCTGAGCGTGTTTTCAGAAATGCCATCAGACGATTACATAATTTTTTTTCGAACCATGAAAGAGCATCTGTGAAGTGCAGAAGGAATGCGTATTGAACGAAAACTTCAATCGCAAAATTTTTAGAAAAACAGCCAAAAACGTATCTGTTTCAAAACTATTTTCGATACTTGTCTGTACAAACGTTTCTGCCAGACACTTTAGGGGAAAACGGATCCTCAAAATATTCGAAAATGGAATCGGTAAACGGACAAAAAAATCCGCATTTCATCCACCTTTTTTCCTTTTTCAGACTTTTTGCTGGCTGAAAGCATATAGGATATTTTTTTTAAGGGAGTTGCCACTTTATTCGCAACTTAAAAACAATTAATTTATAACTCGAAAAAAATATTATAACAATGTGACTGTCAAACGAGAGGGGTTCAAAAAAGATTTATTTCGAAAATATTTTTAAGTGGATGCCGCCTGTTAAAAAGCTAAAATCTTATAATTAATCAGTTGGATAAAATATTTAAAAAATTTTCTTTGGGAGGTTGCCACCTGTTTAAAAAGTAGTTAAAAATTAGCTAATTACCAAGCAAAATAAAATATTTTGATATCGATATAAAAGAGATGGTGATTAAGAAAGCTGTATCTATGTATTTCGAGAATATTTTTGACGAGGGTTGCCACCAGTTTAGGAATTTAAAATCAAGTTCATTGATAAGTTAAATGAAATCCTACCAACATAGTAAATGTAAAAGTTTGTGAGCGCGAAAGTATGTTTGTTACAAATTCTTTGGATAAAATTTGGCACACAGATATTTAGTTCTGCATGAGAACAAAATGTAATGTCAATAACGATAGAAAAAATCTCTATATCGTTATGTAATGTCAAAAACGCTGAATCATTGCAACTTCCAGATCCTTTATCATCGTTGAACTGTCCATTTAAGGAACCATTTTTCATTTTCTGTGGAAGAAAAGTTCGTGTCTTAAGTCTTTCGTTGACTTAATTTGCATAATTATCTTTCAGTTATTTTTTGATTAATTTTAATATGCAAGCATTTCAAACTAATGGAACGCTATGAGAAAAATTCTACTCTCGCTTCCATTCTTCGCAAATAGTTCAGAGAAGATTTGTTCCCGTTTTTTTTTTCTGTCAGAAAGTTTCTGAGACTTTTGTTCCCAAATGGTTCTTCAAGAAGTAGACTTTAGTTCCCGTCTCGTTCTTTGCCATAACGTTCCCGAAAGTATTATTCGCATTTTGTTCTTTTTGGCAACGTTCCAAGGAGCTTTGTTCTAATATAATTCCCATTGAGAACGTTTTCGACAGTTTTGTTTTCTCTTTCGTTCTTGTGAAAACATTCCCGAAGGTTTTCTTCTCATTTCGATTTGGGGTTTTAAGCGTTCTTGGGATCAAAACTTACGAGAATGACATTTAGTTAGGGTTGCCACCTGCATCAAAAGTTAAATTATAAGTTCAATGAAATTTTAAAATATGGATGCCAAATAAAAGAGATTTCAAAAATCCTCATTATGAAAACATTTTTGTATGTATGTAATTAGGTAAATTCAATTTTATGAATAAGTTAATTGAAGTAGTACAATAGGGATGGCAATGAACGAGGTTAGATAGAGGATGGAGAGTTTTACTTTGAAAATATGTCTGAGAGGGTTGCCACCTGTTCATAAGTAAACCCCCATTTTTTTTTATAAGTTAATTAAAGTATTATAATATGGATGTGGAATAAGAATGCTTTGCTTCGAAAATATATCCAAATGGGGTTGCCACCTGTATAAAAGTAATTAAATTTAATTAGTCACATTAATGAAATATTACATTATGGACATCAAACGAAACAGGTGGAAAAAAGCTTTGTTCCGAAAATATTTCGAAGAAGATTGCCATCTGCAAAAAAAAAATAAATTCCAATAAATTACGTATATATAAAAAAAGGATGCCAAACGAAAGATAATTAAGAAAGATTTATACAAAAATAGTTTTGAAGAATAAGTCTGTTTAAAAAGTCTAATTCAATTTAAGTGAACATAAGTGCAATAAAATATCCTTCGTCTGACAGCAAAGACTTCCCACCTTTCTCAAATTCCAAATACAAATTTCAGTATACATATTGTTTAGCTTAATGAAATACATACATACAACTATGAGATATTGATGTGAAACGACAAGTAATTTTTAAGCAAAAAACAAAACCGACCTCAATTCTCATATAAATAAATATATATATATATATATGTATTTCATGATCCAATGATCGGATCAAAACCAGATTGGTACGGGACCACCTCTGAGACACTACCTTTCCGATGCGAATTATTGAAATCGGTTGAAAAAAATAAATATTCCGACGAACTGATAACCTCCGCCTTTTTTGAAAGTCGGTTAAAAAGAGTTCGTATGCCCTTTTATTGGGAAAAATTGTTGAAGAAAATTTACAACTATGAAAATAATTAAAAAAATTTAGCTATATATGTATCTACATATAATAGAAATACTAGCAACGAAGTATAAGTTATTCTTTATATTAAAAATGCCAATTTAATAGAAATTCGACACATTTACTATGTTCTGGAACCTTTTTAAACAAAATTTTACTTTTTTCACTGAAATATGTAAGTTATTTTCTTTTTTGTTAGGTTTGAAAGTATGTATGTATAACATTAAACCGAATTTTACGAAGACGAAGTTGCGTTAAAACTAGTTTTCTATGAATAAATAAAAAAATATTAGAACAAAGTAATGCACTGATTGGCACTATGCAAAATTCCCTTTGGCTATGTTACGGGGTCAACCAAGCTCTCTACTTGCTTGTACATAAGTAGGTAAAATGTTGCAACACATGTGTTTATTTATAAACGAATGTGATTAGCGACGAGTATAAATAGTATTTTTTTAAACCAATTGAACGAAACGCTACTTTTTCCATTTGCATATTGCGGTATAAACGCGGCGTTAATGTGCTTTCAAACGCTTAGAACGTAGATCAAGCTGAAGTCATGTTAATAAATTCATAGGTTTACATACACATGTACATTAGGGTGCCCATCGAAACTACTTTTTTTTTTGGAAATTTTAAGATCATACCCCCTAATTTAATTTGCCTTTATGAGAAATATTATTGCCTATTTTTATAGATTTTTTAAAGGTCATTTGGAGGTCGCGTTCCGAATGACGATATCTAGGCCTTTAAAATGGTATATAATAATTTATTATCGGACTAGGCTTGTTGGGATTTTTTATCGGGTAAATTAAAAAAAATACCCATATTTCTTTTAATTTTTTAAAGTTTGACCATCGATAATTTCAACAATTTCAAAATATGGAGTACTATCTTAAATTAAATAAATCTATTTTCAAATAAACTTATGCAATCGCATAAAAATTGTCGAATTCAGGCGACTTTTCTTAAATACGGCCTTGAATTTATATGTGTGTATGTACCGGAATTTCAGATTTTTCAAGAAATTTTAAGAAAATGGGGGTGGCACCGCCCACTTATATCATATATAAGTATCTCAAAAACCCCTTGACCAATCTCGACCAAATTTGGTATACACATTGTGCTTAGCCATCGGACAATATTTATTTTTGATGAAAACATACACACATATGAACATTACATAGACTGGTCCAAACAAATATTTTTCGAGATAGGGATTGGGGCACCTTCCAAAATTTTTCCCCTTGCCGAAAGAGGTGCTGGTACCAAACTTTACATTTCTAAGTATAA
>NW_023458565.1:7192707-7197118 GCF_013731165.1 Rhagoletis pomonella
TTTTTTCGCAAAATCTATAAAGGACCCTTTTATTTCTCAAAAAACCGGGGTAACAGTTATTCATCGCCACGCTGTATATATTTCGTAAGTTAAAACCAGACCAACAGTTTTTATTATTGAAACCAATGACGCTTTAGGTCACAAACGTTACAAAGTAATGAAGTACAGAGTAACATAGAAATTCGAAAATTAGAATTTGCAAAAGTTAGCATCCCTTAAGCTTTAGAGCAAAATTACGCTTTATCTTCTTCCACTTACAATTGCAATTGGTTTCAGTAAAAATTTTACCGAATTTGAAAATTAAGAAGAAAAGTAATAAACAAAAGAAGTAATAATGTGAAAGTTTGTGAGAGAGCGAGAGAGTGAGTGTGTTCATGAGTATGTTTCTTGCTCTTTCACGCTGAAATAGTTGGACGTATTTCAAATGAAGTTTAGTACACAGATATGTAGGTTTTAACCTGGATTAACCCAGCCAGCACAGAAAAGTAAATTTTGCCGACAGTACGGTCTCGTACAATTTTCGTTTATCCGGAAACGAATAGGAAACGAGTGCAATTATCATTCATTTTCGTATCTTAAAAACCTCCGAAACGTTCAAGAAAGATGATGTTATTTGAAGGCAATAATTGTATTTTATTTGTTCAAGCTGAACATTTGAAAGAATGTATACATATGTATGTATGTAGCCGGCAGCGGATGAGCGTGTTTTCAGAATGCCATCAGACGCTTACATAATTTTTTTTCGAACCATGAAAGAGCATCTGTGAAGTGCAGAAGGAATGCGTATTGAATGAAAACTTCAATCGCAAAATTTTCAGAAAAACAGCCAAAAACGTATCTGTTTCAAAACTATTTTCGATACTTGTCTGTACAAACGTTTCTGCCGCACACTTTAGGGGGAAACGGATCGTCAAAATCTTCGAAAATGGAATCGGTGAACGGACAAAAAAATCCGCATTTCATCCACTTTTTTCCTTTTTCAGACTTTTTGCTGGATAATTTTTTAAGGGAGTTGCCACTTTATTCGAAACTTAAAATCAATTAACTTATAAGTTGAAAAAAATATTATAACAATGTGAGTGTCAAACGAGAGGGGTTCAAAAAAGATTTGTTTCGAAAATATTTAAAAAAAAAGCTAAAATCTTATTATTAATAAGTTGGATAAAATATTTAAAAAATATTCTTTGAGAGGTTGACACCTGTTTAAAAAGTAGTTAAAATTAGCTAGTTACCAAGCTAAATAAAATATTTTGATTTCGATATAAAAGAGATGGGGATTAAGAAAGCTGTATCTATGTATGTATTTCAGAAATATTTTTAACGAGAGTTGCCACCAGTTTAGGAATCTAAAATCAAGTTCACTGATAAGTTAAATGAAATCCTACCAACATAATAAATGCGAAAGTTTGTGAGTGGGAAAGTATGTTTGTTACAATTTCTTTGGATAAAATTTGGCACACAGATATTTAGTTCTGCATGAGAAGAAAATGTAATGTCAATAACGATAGAAAAGATCTCTATATCGTGATGTAATGTCAACAACGCTGGATCCTTGCAACTTCTAGATAATTTATCATCGTTGAACTGTCCATTTATGGAATAATTCATTTATATTCTGTGGAATAAAAGTTCGTGTCTTAAGTCTTTCGTTGACTTAAATAATTGCATTATTATCTTTCAATTAATTTTTTTATTAAAATTAATATTCAAACATTTCAAACTAATGGAACGCTATGAGAAATATTTTATTATCGCTTCCATTCTTCGCAAATAGTTCAGAGAAGATTTGTTCCCATTTTTTTTCTGTCAGCGAGTCTCTGAGACTTTTTTTCCCAAATGTTTTTTCGAGAGGTAGACTTTTGTTCCCGTCTCGTTCTTTGCCATAACGTTCCCGAAAGTATTCTTCGCATTTTGTTTTTTGTTCCAGGGAGTTTTGTTCTCATATAATTCCCGTTGAGAACGTTCTCGACAGTTTTGTTTTCTCTTTCGTTCTTGTGAAAACATTCCCGAAGGTTTTCTTCTCATTTCGATTTGGGGTTTTAAGCGTTCTTGGGAACACCTGCTTAAAAAATTAAATTATAAGTTCAATTAAATTTTAAAATATGGATGCCAAATAAAAGAGATTTCAAAAATCCTCATTACGAAAACATTTTTAAAAGGATTGCCACCTATGTATGTAATTAGGTAAATTCAATTTTATGAATAAGTTAAATGAAGTAGTACAATAGGGATGGCAAATGAACGAGGTTAGTTAGAGGATAGAGTGTTTTACTTTGAAAATATGTCTGAGAGGGTTGCCACCTGTTCATAAGTAAACCCCCATTTTTTTTATAAGTTAATTAAAGTATTATAATATGGATGTCGAATAAGAATGCTTTGCTTCGAAAATATATCCAAATGGGGTTGCCACCTGTATAAAAGTAATTAAACTTAATTAGTTACATTAATGAGATATTACATTATGGACATCAAACGAAACAGGTGGAAAAAAGCTTTGTTCCGAAAATATTTCGAAGAAGATTGCCATCTGCAAAAAAAAAAATAAATAAATTCCAATAAATTACGTATATATAAAAAAAGGATGCCAAACGAAAGATAATTAAGAAAGATTTATACAAAAATAGTTTTGAAGAATGAGTTTGTTTAAAAAGTCCAATTCAATTTAAGTGAACATTAGTGCAATAAAATATCCTTCGTCTGACAGCAAAGACTTCTCACCTTTCTCAAATTTCAAATACAAATTTCAGTATACATATTGCTTAGCTTAATGAAATACATACATACAACTATAAGATATTGATTTGAAACAACAAGTAATTTTTAAGCAAAAAACAAAACCGACCTCAATTCCCATAAATAAATATATATGTATATGTATTTCATGATCCAATGATCGGATCAAAACCAGATTGGTACGGGACCACCTCTGAGACACTACCTTTCCGATGCGAATTATTGAAATCGGTTGAAAAAAAAAAAAAATATTCCGACGAACTGATAACCTCCGCCTTTTTTGAAAGTCGGTTAAAAAGAGTTTGTATGCCCTTTTATTGAGAAAAATTGTTGAAGAAAATTTACAACTATGAAAATAATTAAAAAAATTTAGTTATATATGTATCTACATATAATAGAAATACTAGCTACGAAGTATAAGTTATTCTTTATATTAAAAAGGCCAATTTAATAGAAATTCGACACATTGACTATGTTCTGGAACCTTTTTAAAAAATTTTTTTTACTTTTTTCACTGAAATATGTAAGTTATTTTCTTTTTTGTTAGGTTTGAAAGTATGTATGTATAACATTAAACCGAATTTTACGAAGACGAAGTTGCGGTAAAACTAGTTTTCTATGAATAAAAAAAAAATATTAGAACAAAGTAATGCACTGATTGGCACTATGCAAAATTCCCTTTGGCTATGTTACGGGGTCAACCAAGCTCTCTACTTGCTTGTACATAAGTAGGTAAAATGTTGCAACACATGTGTTCATTTATAAACGAATGTGATTAGCGACGAGTATAAATAGTATTTTTTTAAACCAATTGAACGAAACGCTACTTTTTCCATTTGCATATTGCGGTATAAACGCGGCGTTAATGTGCTTTCAAACGCTTAGAACGTAGATCAAGCTGAAGTCATGTTAATAAATTCATAGGTTTACATACACATGTACATTAGGGTGCCCATCGAAACTACTTTTTTTTTTGGAAATTTAGAGATCATACCCCCTAATTTTATTCGCTTTTATGAGAAATATTATTGCCTATTTTTATAGATTTTTTTAAAATAATAGGCTTGTTGGGATTTTTTATCGGGCAAATTAAAAAAATACCCATATTTCTTTTAATGTTTTAAAGTTTGACCATTGATAATTTCTACAATTTCAAAAAATGGAGTACTATCTAAAATTAAATCTATTTTCAAATATACTTATGCAATCGCATAAAAGTGGTCGAATTTAGGCGACTTTTCTTAAATACGGCTTTGAATTTATATGTGTGTATGTACCGGAATTTCAGATTTTTCAAGAAATTTTAAGAAAATGGGGGTGGAACCGCCCACTTATATCATATATATGTATCTCAAAAACCCCTTGACCAATCTCGACCAAATTTAGTATACACTCTGTGCTTAGCCATCGGACAATAATTATTTTTGATGGAAAAATAATGGTAACTACTACTTTTGCCAAGCACTCGTCAACATATGGCGGTTAGGGCTCGATATGCTCTCAAAAATTAGAGCAAACAATCAATCGTATTTTTTTTTACTACATACATACACACATATGAACATTACATAGAGTGGTCCAAACAAATATTTTTCTGTATGGGGATTGGAGCACCTTCCAAAATTTGTCCTCTTGCCGAAAGAGGTGCTGGTACCAAACTTTACATTTCTAAGTATAA
>NW_023458565.1:7200118-7204666 GCF_013731165.1 Rhagoletis pomonella
TTCCAATAGCAGTCCGGTTTACAGGATTTAGTCAGAACTTACAGGAAATCGTAAGTAACTGAACAACTGTTCCTAGTCAGAAGTTACAAGATTTAGTCCGGAGTTTTTTTCCTGTAAGTTCATGAAAAGTGTCAAACGATCAGCTGATTTACATGTGCAAACAAAAACAGAAAGCGGTGAAAGCAAAGAACCTTATATTTGTTAAAAAATGGAAGTAAACAACGAAATATTTGAATATGTATAGATTTTAATAATTATTTAGTGATATTTCAGCCAAATCAGTGTAGTACCAATGACATGTAAACAAACCGTCTGACGTTTTTACAGGAAATAGGGCTTTTTGCGTTCCTATGCACTTCTGCATCTGTTCTCCTTTTACTCTCATTTGAGAGCGTAAAATTGTAGTTTGACAGTTCCACAGGTTTTAGTCCGAAGTTCAAAGGAACAGACTAAGTGCTTTTTGCGTTCCCGTGCCCTTCGTCATCTGTTCTCCTTTTACTCTCAGTTGAGGGAGTAAAATTGTAGTTTGACAGTTCCACAGGTTTTAGTCCGAAGTTCAAAGGAACAGACTAATTCTCTCGTCATTGTTGCGCATTCAGTAGGTTATAACAATAACAATGAGAGTTGCCATGATTAGTGCGCTCATGAGGCATAGTTTTAGGCGTATTAGTAAAGACAATAGTCAGCCGTTGAGTTTTGCCATTGGCGTGGGTACGGGGCTGTTAGCCGAATCACCAATCAGTCGTACGAACAAGATGAAGACAACTAAAGAACAAAATCAAAAAGAAAACAACAGCAAAAAAACAACCATCAACAACAGAACCCAATACTAGGGACAGTAGGAACAATCAGGCGAAAGCCAAGCCGAGAGTCCTTAAACAAAGAGATCGGAGGAAGAGCTTCCTGCAGTCTCTCCCATGCTGGGGCAGCACTATTTATGAGCATGTGCGATATGAGGAGACACCTTCTACGATCTCAGGCATCTTCCCGGAGAAGACAATAGGCGCGAGACCAACGAACGTCGGGAAGAGGCACCGAATTAGGCACGACAGCCAACCGGCGCGTGTGTGGGATAGGTCCAGAAGCCGGACTGGCTCTAAAGCATCGCGTGATTCCACGAGGCGGAAGAGGGATCGCCACAAGGATGCGCGGGCGAAACCGCCTAAACTTCCAGGGCAACCAGGTACTTTGGATGACCGCACCCGTTGAAAGACGGAGGAGGGGACAATATCGCAGAAATTAGAGACAAAGGGAGCAAGGGGCGGGAGCTGAAAAGGAGCCGTATTATGTATTAAACGTGGGCGCAAAAGGAGGTGCTCTATACCCCAGCGTTGCGCGTCACATCGAACAGCATCGAGAACACCGGCCTACGGCTGAACTTGGGCATTGGCGGGGACTCGCTTCACAGCGTCAGAAGGGCTGGATATAAGCTAAACTATAGGTTCAGTTTTAATACAATGTGGCCCTGGTGACAAAAGCCAGCGGGAGAGAAGGAAGGTGGTGAGGAGGATATGCAGATGAATAAGAGTCCTCTCGATGCAGCAGAAGCAGAAGGCGAGCCGGCTTTCCACCCCACGCCTCCTACCTTCAAATTCAGGAGGCACCACTGAGCAAAACTCAGCGGCCCTCTACGCAGGAGCAGCTTGAATGTCTAGACCAGAGAAGGATTGAGCTTGACGGAAGAAGCGAGGGCGATTTAAGGCTCTCGCCCAACAACGAGCAATGACGAGGTACCCATCGCCCTTGAAAGTAGGCAAGATCACTCTCTTCAATGCAATTACAGCATCGGGGTCTCCAATGAGCACCTGATACCGTAATATGCGATCTCGCGGCGGAGAGGTTCAGAGCATGGGTAATGCTTAAACGCAAACTTTCTTATTTCTACAGTGGTAGTGCAGGTGACAATTTGGGTGGACGGAAGATCCAAGGTTCAAGGTAAAGACACCGATGCTTTTTCCGAGAAACAAGAACAACATACCCCGCTGCAGAGGTACAACAATTATTGGCGCATTGCAGAAGGTCCAATTTCCACTTGTCCTTGGCGCTGATGCAAATGCCCACCACGTGGAGTGGAGAAGCTCCGACACCAACAGAAGGGCGAGTCTTTATAAATTAAGTGAAGATTTGTGCATAAATAATGTGGGATATAGTCCAACATTTGTCACCAGAGTACGACAGGAGGTCCTTGATCTGAACCTCAGCAGCAGTGTGGGTAACGATCTGATAGAAAATGGAGGGTTTCCACGGAGCCTTGTATTCCTGATCATAAAATTATCCAATTTTTGCTGAAAGAGGAGGTCAAGGTAAAAACTCCGAGAGGCAACCCTAGAAGGAAGGAATATGCAGCTAATTTAACGAACTAGAGCAAGGAGATTAGGAAGGCGAAGAGCGATAGTTTCAGAAACTTCTGCGAAGGTATCTCGTATACTCCAGCAGCTGCGAGGCTATATAAGGTTCCGGCCAGAGGAACGGTGGCAACGGAACCAGCGATAAGTGCAGTGACAGAAACTACACCGCAAGTAAAGAAGAGAGGACAAACGCTCTCCTTGCGGCACATTCCCGGAGGCCACTAACTTAGTACTGCAGCCGGAAGCTGTCTAGACTAGGCCGATACCATCTGACTAGAAACTGGCAAGAAGTACCGGAATTCAGTCGAATGGATGCTGGGCTCGTTTTAGCGCTACATGTTACAGCCGAGTGGTGAGAATTTAATACCGCACCTAGTGGACATAATGAGAAGCAGCCTTGCGGGAGCTTACTTTCATTCCACAGAAGTGGCGGAGAGCGTAAGTAATATTGCTATGTGCCTTTTTCGATACAGAAGGAGCGTTTTGACAATATGTCCCACCATACATACATATCTTACTGATAATTGGGGCTGATTTACCAAATTTTGGGCGAGCACGCTAAAATCAGACAAATGTTCGGTGAAAGCGCGTGAAATAGACCCACGCTTTTTTGGTGATTAAAAAAGGATATATTGGATGTCTGGCAATTAATCGAGTATCACAATTAAGTGTCTATAAATAGTCACTAGAAATGATTAGCAACTTTTTTACCAAATTTTCGTTAACATTAATGAAATTGTAACAGTAGCTAATAACAAAATATGTACATACTTTTGTACATATGTATGTTTGTACATTAGACCGTACCACAAGCTAAATAACTTTTTTTTTGCCCGAACTTTGTGCATTTTTTGCCATATCTTCGATATATACACTCTGAAAATTGCATGTAAAACTACTACTGGAAAGTGTTTATTTTTCAACCAAAATCTGTATATAATATATACACACACGATGTTCAAGATTTGATTTTGAACATGAGATGTTTAAAATATACACATGAAATGTTTAAATTTTTTACTGAAGATAAACATTAAGTGCTCATATTTACTCAATTTTAACCATTTTATATGTAATTTTGCTCTACGCGACAAATTTGGTATGTAAAAGTAAACAGCACAATTTTTCTTTTCGAAATTGCTTCGGACGGTCTTTACACCTGAACGGAGTTGACTGCCATCAAGTTGTACGTCGTGTTCACACGCAACTTCAAGAACGCATGGAATGGAACATAATTCGGAAAATTTACAGCGAAACGAACAAGTGTATGTATGTAGGTATTACTTGCACCGCAAAAAAAATTTAAATAAATAAAAGTGTTAATAAATTTTCGCTACACACGGTAAAGTCCAAACAGATGCCACAAAAGAAAAAATAATTGACCAATTTCTCATCTTCGAGACGCTTCGGAATCGAAACATTCATCTTTGCGCCGATTTTTATTTTCTAAATCGGAATTTCGGCGCAAATTTGTTTTCATTTACTCACAAGTTACTTTTCATCCACTCTCTGCCAGATATTCGTTCAACTCCGCACAGGTGTAAAGAACGTCTTGCAAAAATACCTTAGAATCAGCGGTGTACATGGAACTTTTTTTGTTTGCTTTGAAGATAGTATGGTCTAATGTACATATATATAAATGTATATGTATCTTGACAATATCTATACATGGCTAGGTATCAAGTATTTATTACAAGCATATGGGTAAATCTCCGGAACCGTGCGATTCAACGTTAAAAAAAAAAACTAAAAATTTTAAATTGAATGCACACAAATAAATTATACATCAAATTGTTTGAAATCCATTGAGGAAACAATAAATTCTTGTGTGATTATTTTGCTCAAATGATTAAAGAGTTATAAGTAAAAGACGATAACTCTCGAAAGCTCAAAGTTATCGATATTTCTAGAGGGCGTGGTTTTTGCTTAAGATTCATTGTAAATATCTTTTTTGAGTAAATATTTAAAAATTCAAACAAAAGGTACCCAAAGTGACAATAAAATAAAAAAAATTAAGTTAATTAAGTTAGGTACAAGAACTCGTCAAATTTGTTATCAAAATGGGTAAAGTTTTTTATTTATAAAAAGTAAAATAACATTAATAAAATTAATTGAAAGGTGAGTGACACAAAAGCACACGATTCCGGAGATTCGCCCATATATACATACCTATCTACATACATACATTCCAATTAAAAAA
>NW_023458565.1:7204766-7227966 GCF_013731165.1 Rhagoletis pomonella
AAAAAAGTGTTGGTAGGGACCTTTGGGAATTAAGTAGCGATATACTGTCTTTAATTTGTTGGACGGTTAGTTCGTTTCTTGAACTTTTACCACTTAATTAAATGTGCATACATACTACATATATATATTTTTTGTACATATACAAACATATAGATTTTTTTAATCTAGATTCATAGTGATTTTGTTTAATTGGTTGTAGTCGTATGAAAATTTTTTGTAAGCAAACATATACATAAACATATTTTTTTGTTTACGTTCAATGATATGTATATTTATACATACGTGCGTGTGTCCGAGTACATACATACATATGTGCGATTTCATGTTAATCTTAAACCAAAGAAAACAATGAATTAATTCACCACAGGTGTCATGTACATACTGTTTTTAGGTAATTATGGGCGTAAACTTTCATTCAGTTTTATTTTAAGTTGAATCACTGTTTAGTTTGTTGATAAATTTCGTTTAATACCCGTGTATCAATTATAATATACATATGAATTAACAAAAAGAAATACATAAATTATCAGACGCGTAAAACTAATTTTCAGTAATTATTTAGTTTGTTTAATTTTTTTATTGTAATTTTTTTTTATGCATATGTATGCTAAAAATTAAAGCCGCAGAAAATATGAATAAGTTTTTAATCTTGCTTGGTAATAGCTTTCCGTCAGGGGTACAGCCCGCTTACAAGAATTAGGAGAGTTTTGTAAATTTGTCCATATTATTATTACACGCATTTCAATACTTTAATATTTGTAAAAACTAAAAAAATGCATATGCAATTATTATATCCGAATTAGATATAAGTTTCATATGACTGGCGACAATTTCGTCAACAACAATTTTAAAACCCGACAACGACAATTTTGTCACTTCTTAATTGGAATTTTTCATGGAACTGAAACCGGGTCGACAACAGCTTTTATGAAAAAAAAACATCCACCAAACTGTCGAATTGTCACTGACAATACGGAATATGCCTGTCGTGGCGAAATTGTCGCTGGCAATTTATGAAATAGGCTAAACGTTTTTACTATATTTAATTTTATTACCCAGGCAGATATGTATCCATCTTCAAAGATATTGCAACATACTGCCATACATATTTATTTTTTTCCTTCAAAATATTTATTTTAAATTTGTTGTGGACAGGAAATCCAATCCAATTGACCCTCAGAACTTTCTCCACCTTCAACGTGTTAGTTTCTTCCTCTTACGCCATATCTCAGGAAACTCGGCTTGCTCTTTTGGCCTTTTATGCTCCCAAATTATTGTGGTTGCCGTTTCTGTTTCTATGGCATGTGACTCCTCAAAACTTGCACTAGCAGGTGCATTTAATTTCTCCAAATGGTTAGTATCAAAACTGTTAGCTGGATGCAGCCATGACACGATTTACTTTTTGTATAACGGTAAATGGGTCCGAATGATTTATCGCCAGCAACTTTAGCAGAGGCATTGACTTCACTGAACATTCTTTCGCAACTTCAGGTGTTGCCTCTTCGTTCACGGGTTCTTCTTGGTTTTCCGCATTAGCTGGTGCCTCATCGTCAGCATCTTGCTACTTTGCAAACACATCACGTATTCTTTGCGTAAGAGACGTCTTGACGTAAGCCACGAAGATGTTTACAAACAGCTTGATATCACGAGACTAGCAGATCGCAGGCAAGCCGCAGACATAGTATTCTTCTATAAGGTCATCAATGGTCACATCGATTCTCCAGAAATATTAGAGCAATTTGGTCTAATTTGCAATAAGCCGGATCTAAGGAATAAGAATACTATTACACACTGTTAACTCAACAAAAAATTATGTGCGCTACGACCCAGGGAATAGAATAGCAGACACCAAGGCGACACTATTAATGACCTTAGTGGCAACGTCGACTTCTTCAGTGGTACCTTATCGTCGTTCTCTGCTTCAATTTAAAAAAAAAAAATTGAACTAATTTTCAATGTTCAATTTTGTAGCACTCTGTCAACCATTAATTTTGTTACATAACATACACATACCACCTTATATTCGAATGGCCTCATTCATAAAAAATAAAGTAGGTTTAAAGGGCAAAATAAAGTTATTTCCGACGGACACTCATTTCCGGAAACGCATACGCAAAGTTAAAATGCAATGAAACCTGCTTTATCGACAGGAAAGCAAACAGCTGAGGCGTTGACAGTTGAGCTTGTGCATATGAAACACATCCTAAGATTTGACATTCTAGCTGGAATATTTTGCATTGTTTATCACCGCAGGTGCGATAATTATTGAAATAAAATCGCGTATTTGTTGAAAATATTATCAGAAAATGGCAGCAAAAGTTTCATCGGGCAACAATAAAGTATTCCAGGCGGTAAGTTGACATGGAGATTTTGATTTACAAAACCCCAATCGTTGAAAGAAACCTAACCTCAATGAAGCAAATCGGTCTAGGATTGCTCATATTAAAACCGCATTAAAATATTTGTTTATATCTATGTATATTCCTTAACAGGATGATGTCCACATATCCTTCGAAGATCAACAGAAAATTAATCGTTTCGCAAAACATAATGCGCGTATGGATGATCTGAAAATGGAGCTGGATATGAAGAAAAATGATTTGAAGAGTGTGGAGGAAGCGCTGGACGAAATTGAACTTTTCGATGAAGATGAAGAGATACCATTCTTGTTTGGCGAAGTTTTCTTAACACACAAATTAACAAAAACACAGGTAAAGCATACAAATGTTTTTCGGTAAAACTATATGAAGTAGTATTTTCTCCAACAGGAACTTTTGGCTGCGGTTAAAGAGGAAACATTAAAAGAAATTGCTGCGATTGAGGTGAAAGCAAATGAAATTAAATCCGAAATGAATGAGCTGAAATCGCACCTGTACCAACGATTCGGAAGCAATATATCGTTAGAAAGCGAGGACTAGTATTGAGCTGTGGTAATAACATGAATAAGCAAACCCTTTATGTTAAACTAAGGTTGAACTTCATATTCATCTTAAATTTTTAACAATATTTTGAATATACTTAATTAAATACTAATAACTTATTTAACTAAAGTTAATCTCATTGGTAAACACATACATGAGATTATCGCCCGCTTTGTCCAGACATGTCGCCTAAAACAGAAAAAATATATAATTATACGTATGTATAGGTTTGTGTGCACGTCACTTCCAAATATGTATGTATTTTTACCTCCAAAAAATCAAGGTCAAATGGCGGTTTATAATGCTTCCAGTTCATTAATTCATTCATCTTTCGAGCACTAGTCGTTGCGTCAAGAGCCAATTTCTTAGAAATAAGAACAAAATTACAATTACAAAAAAAAAAAACGTTTTTCGTTGAGTTACCTCTCCATCGCCATTGCATCTGCAATTCAAACTTTCATGTGTTTGGCATTTAGAATAATCTTCCTGTAAGCTAAACAAATCTAAAAGCTCATCTGCTGAAAATTTCATGGCTTTATCAAAACTCCCACTGGCAATAGTTTGCGTTACACAATCGCCCAGCGACATTTTCGCAATTTGTTTTTGGAATATTTTTTCTTCAATACAACCAGCGGTCACCAGTCGATAGATGTGCACATCTCTTTGCTGCCCATCGCGCCATATGCGTGACGTCGCTTGAGCGTCGGTCGCTGGATTCCAATCATGGTCGAAAAGTATTAACCTTGAAGCCCCTATCAAATTAAGACCAACACCTCCAGCTTTTGCACTCAGTAAAAATACTAGCGAATCATCTGCGTTGCTATTAAATTTTTCGACATTTGAATTTCTTTGAGCAATATTTGTGGATCCGTCCAAACGCAAACATTTTATGTCCAAAAAGTCACACAAGCCCTGCAACATATTGAGTGTTTTAGTATGGTTTGAAACTAGAACACATTTTTCTCGATTTTGCACAGCCGAAGCGACAAGTAAATTCTGCACTAGTTCTAATTTCGCGGAATCAAAGGGTCCCATTTCCGCCCAATCAGGCAAACAACGTTCCAAATGGCGCGTCAGTACATTAGGGGTTTTAGTCCGCGCCACCAACGAAGGATGATTGCAAATTTTTTTCAATACAGTAATTAATTGAAGCGGTGATAGATCTTTTAGAATGGTTTCCTTTCGTTGGGCATAAAGTTGAAGTGCTTTTTGTAACAAAAACTGCTGTAGCTCCGATGGCCGTACAAAGCATATATACTCGTACTTTTTAGGCAAGTACTGTCCATTCACGTGCTGTAGCCGTCGAAGCACAAATTGTTCTGAGATTTGCATTAGCTCTTGTGTCCGCTCTGCCGCTATATTCTTAACTTCAATACTAGCATCAGGACATTGGCTCTGCTGCAATGGAACCTCGTAGTACAAATGAAATTCCTGTTTTGTGCCAAAAATACCGGGGTTCACAAAATCGGCTAAGGCAAAGAATTCGCCCAAATCATTTTGCACAGGTGTTCCGGTAATTATTATACGACAAGGAATGTTAAGTTCTCGAAGTGAAGCTACAATTTTTGTAGACTGATTTTTGAGGCGATGACCTTCGTCGCAAATTAGCAAATCAAATTTTAGACGTTGAAAATCTGAAGCATTTGCAAGTAGATTCTCATATGAAGCAATTACAAATGGAACATGCTGCTGATGTGCATAGCAATCCAACTTTTGTTTACCACCCACAACAAATGAATACATGCGCTCAGTTTTTAACCATTTACTCACCTCCTGCTCCCAATTTCGAGTGAGTGTGCTGGGTGTAACAATTAAGATGCGCTGCATTACACGTTCACCTCCGTAAGGCCCTTCTTTCAAAAGTGTACGAGCCAGCGCTAGGCACTGTAGGGTTTTGCCTAAGCCCATTTCGTCAGCAAGTATACATCCACGATGAGTTGGATTTTTGAATCCCATTACGCATTGATAAAGAAAGGCGACACCTTCTCGTTGATGCGGACGCAAATGTTGGGCGATCTTGGGTGAGATTTCGACCGGTTGAATTGGTCGACACGTAGTATTCAATACTGTAATATATTCTGCTGGTGGGAAAGGTAATAATAAACCGTTAACTTTGACGCTGGGTGAACATTTTCGGTGTACTTTATGCGATGTCTGCTTAATATCTTCCTTTTCATGTCTGTCTTGTGATACAATTTCTAAAATTTCTAGTTCTTTATCCTCAATTTCCAAAAATGTACCAACTTCTAATACTGCTAAATTTACTTTTTCTAGAGTACCCATTTCCCGTCCCCTCTCGTTCTTTAGAATACCTCGCTTACTACCGGTATGCACTTCAAATATACCATCACCATTCCATGTTTTATTCTTTTTTGTAGTAATTTCTCGCCAGACGACATTGAAAATTACTTTAAGGTTAGCTGATTCAAGGGATTCAGTATAATTTCTTTTTTTGGATTCCGCTTGTGGTTGGTATGTTTTCAGCCCTCAACTCAGTACTATTTTTTAGAGCACATGGTGCTTGGTATAAAGTAGACAACTTTATCTTTTTGTCGACTCCACTACTTTGCTGCTCTTCTTCAACGTTCCAGCGACTATCGGCTTGTTTTTTACGCAAAGCAAAATATAAATTTCTGTCGGTAATTTGCTCTAATAATTCAATCTCCTTCCCGCCTACAACCATTTGGTAGCCTTCTTCTAACTCATCAGCTTTGAACTTTGTATTGGTACCAATGTATCTACCGGAGCTGTCCTTTAGCACCGCTTTTGGAACATCCAACTGTACTTCTAGTAAGCCATCACCGTCCCATGTTTTATGCTTCTTTTTTGTAATTTCACGCCACACAACATTAAAAATTATTTTAGAACTAAATGCATCAAAGTTTTCTTTGGCGGCTTCTTTTTCAAATTTACCACCTCCTCTATTTCTGGTGCCCCAACATTCCTCATTTCCAGTGGTTGAGGTCACTTCATCCCCGCTGCTTCGTTCAGTTTCAAACAGACCATCGATCTTCCTGCGTTTCTCATCTTCTCGTGCCCTT
Source organism: Rhagoletis pomonella (assembly GCF_013731165.1). Taxonomy (NCBI): domain Eukaryota; kingdom Metazoa; phylum Arthropoda; class Insecta; order Diptera; family Tephritidae; genus Rhagoletis; species Rhagoletis pomonella. The sequence continues at coordinate 7,210,729 of NW_023458565.1, forward strand.
AACATTGAAGGTGCACACGAACGGCGCATTTTATAATATTTTATATATAAGAGGTATTTCACGGATAATAATTCTTCAATCTGGAACTAGAAGGAAATGTTTTGAAAATTTAGCAGCTTTTAAGCGAGCCCTACACTTCCAATATTTATTGTGATTTTGGGATAGTGCTCCACATTAAGTGGTAAATATACGAGGAACATTTGTGCGATGCATAAAACGTCGCAAAGTGGCATTTTTGTCGAAATGGCAATACTGCGAACAGCGCGAGAATGAGAGAATGAGCGATAAACTTCCACGATATAGGGAGACAGAGGTGGCGCAAACAGCAGTACCCATGAACCAAAAATACAAGATCACGCCAGTAGCCCATTATAATCGCATTTAGGAAAAAAGTTGGGCGCTTTTGACATTAGCCGTTTGTGGTGGACTACATCTTCCTTTTGTACCATAACAATTTTCGTACTTACATGAAACAATATTTTACTACGTTCCAAATGTACCAAAAATAGTGTGCTTGTACCGAATGTACGTTCAAATTTAAGAAGCTGAAGAGTAGGTACAATTCAACCTAGTTTTACATCATTATTTCGCACCACTTGTTCGCTTCTTCCTCTTCTTCTTCAAAATTAGTCTTTACACTCTCATTCTCAAAATAATGTGACGTCACACCCAATTGCTCTCAGCTCGATTGGCGCAGTCTTGTATTCTATCGTTCTTGAATTGTACCTACTCTTCAGCTTCTTAAATTTGCACTTACATTCGGTAGCGCACATTATTTTAGGTACATTTGGAACGTAGGAAAATATTGTTTCATGTAAGTAGAAAAATTGTTATGATACAAAAGGAAGATGTAGTCCCCCAACTACCAAAAATATGTGCACATAAAAATACATACATGTTTACGGTTTAGGTACGTGTATCTACTTTTAGGTACAATACGAAAATTTAGTATTCATCACTAGTGCGAAAAAATAATAATGTGACGTCAGCGAAAGGTGGACGCTGTCAAATCGGGAAAGAGAGGACTAGCGGTCCGCGGAAGCGCCAATTTTGTTTCGCTGCATCGTGATGTAAGGCGAAGAAACCAGCTGATCTAACAACACCACCTTGCAAGGCGAATTTATACTAGGTGATGTTACTGGCGAATTTAGATTACAACAACGATAACCACATGTATTTTGTTCCAAAGTTTACATGTATTTTGTTTTTGCTTTTGATGAGTGTGCTGTCAAATCAGTAAAAGAAAAAACAAAATACATGTAAGGCGAAGAAATCAGCTGATTTTACAACACCTTGTATAAATTCGCCATGCCACCTTGTTTAAATTCGCCTTGCCATGAGCCAAAAATACAAGATCACGCGAGAACAAAGTGAATTTATATAAGATGGTGTTACTGGCGAATTTAGATTACAACAACAACAGTCACATGTATTTTGTATTGCGGGTGTGATGTCAAATCTCAATTTGCCACAAAGTTTACATGTACTTTGTTTTTGATTTTGATTGGTTTGCTGTCAAATCAGTAAAAGCAAAAACAAAATACATGTAAGGCAAAGAAATCAGCTGATTTTACAACACCACCTCTGAAAATGTTACTAGTTCACAAAACTCTTAAATTATTTAATTTTTAGTGTTTATTGCTAATTCGTTTTGAGTTTATGAAGGATTATCTTTAGTAAAATTTCAAAATGGCGCTTACGACAATCTTTTACCCAGTCCACGATAAGGTACAGAATAATTTAACCCAACGACATGATTTATAGAAGAATTTGCATAATAAAAATGATTATTTATGCGCTCAACAATTACGCGGTTTTCTTCGTACTCTTCGTTGTTTACTTCTTACAACGAAGATGGCGTCGAGATAATCAAAATTGAGCTGTCACAATTGACGACTGAGACAACACACGAATAGGGCTGTTAAGTTAAAATTGACCGATGTCAAGACACATTTAGTAGAATGTGTAGTTGCGAGGTTAAAATACTCCATGTAGCAATATGACTTGGCAACACTACACGTGTTTTGCTTTTGCACTTCTTGTTTACCCGCTTTTCTTTTTCTTATTTATTATTCTTCTGCCCTCAGTGAAGCATTCGGCCGAGAGGTTGCATTAAAATATTCCAGATTTCAATATATAACAATCAAAATATTAACAAAATGGTAAGTTATGAATACATATTATCCATCTGCTTTTTACAAAAAGGATATACTGTTTCTAGACCGAGGAAGTAAGCCCGAAAGCATTCCCGCTAGCTGATGCTCAGCTCACGGCGAAAATCATGAATTTGTTGCAGCAAGCGCTAAACTATAATCAACTACGTAAAGGAGCTAATGAAGCCACCAAAACGCTTAATCGAGGCCTTTCTGATATTATCATTTTGGCTGCTGATACGGAGCCCATCGAAATTCTATTGCATTTACCTCTTCTGTGTGAAGATAAAAACGTTCCATATGTGTTTGTGCGCTCCAAGCAGGCGCTTGGTCGTGCATGCGGTGTGTCGCGACCAATTGTTGCTTGCTCTGTTACTACAAATGATGGTTCACAGCTCAAATCACAAATCCAATCAATTCAACATGAAATTGAAAGACTTCTAGTTTAAAGTGATGTATATAATTCTGAAATATGTCAGTTTAGATGTATAAATAAATAAAATACATGTGTTTTTATAATAGAATCATGTGGCTTTTCATTAAATTTGAAAATTAGAGATGGGAGTTGTAAATGAGCGTAGAACGAAATTAGGCTTGGTTTGCACACAAGCGTTTTTATCTGTTGCGTTCTAAAATGCATTACAATAAATAGTAATGGGTCATGGTAAAACGATTACAGTATTCTATCGACCTTGTAATGGGTTTGCCGTTGTCTGCTAACATGAACGAAAGACACAAGATCACGCGGGAAGGAAAGAAAGAAAAAAGTTATTTTCTAGCTGCCGAAAATAAGAAGTAAACAACGAAGAGAACGGAGAAAACCGCGAAATTGCTGAACGCATGAATAATCATTTTTATTATGCAAATTCTTCTATAAATCATGCCGTTGTGTTAAATTAGTCTTTACCTTATGTGTACACACGTTGTCACCGGCGAAAACGAAGAAAATTGCAGTAAAAAGCCACCACCAAATTGTAAACAACGAAGAAATATAAACAAACGGCTAATGTCAAAATCGTTAAACTTTTTTCCTAATAGGCGACCAGGCGATTTTTCAGGCGATTTTGAGTTGAAAGCAACAATCGCCTGGTGTAAACGGCCTTTCAACTAATCGCTTTCAATGAAGTTGGTCGGCTGCCTACTTTCGTTCAACTTTTGGTTCAACTAATCGCCTGTGAAAGTTGAATCATGTAAATTCGTTATATCGTTCCGATAGAGAGCAGGGGAATGCTACTGAAAATTTTAATCCGTGAATTTTCTATTTAATTTCATTGGAGGTACCGCGGCTTTCCCTCCTCTGTTCTTGAACCTGAAACCTTTCTACAATTATTATAAATATCCTGACCACATTAATTTGAATTCATTTAAAAAATAATAATTGGCTCTTCAAAAGGCATATAGTGGACAAACGATTATAGTTTATCGTTTTATTTTCTCATCTCTGCTCGTTACTTTTATATGTCAAATTACTCGTAGTTAAGGAATGCAACCTTGCTGTGACGCGTCGTGCAAAGATACAGAAAATTTTGTGCTCGTATTTTGTGAATTTCTTATTAAAAACATATATAAAATAAATATTTAATAATACGCCTCCAACATATTTCTGGTTTGTTAGCACATAGGGTGCAGCAGGGATATAAGAACGAGACTGCATCAGACCAAAAGTTAGCAAAAATCTTATTTTCACATTCCATTTTGTGTTTGATCTTCGTAGCAGGTCAGTTGATTCGTTGGTTAATCGCGGCCGAAATTGACAGAATTGAGTGGATTTCGAAACGGGGAAAAAGCAATTGCGAGAACCAAGAACGCTCGCTGGAACGAACGAGCACCAAAAAAGAAGGGAAAAATTGGCCAGGCGCCTCTGCTCATAGCATAGTCGAAACGACGATAGCAACGCAACAGCGGGAAGAAAGAAGGTAAAATGGAAGGGACAAAATGAGTCATTAAAATGATGAAGTTGAAGTTCTCCCCAAAATGCGATAGTGACGAGTTAATTAATTGATTATCAAGCAATAATTTCGTTTAATTAATATACAGTTTTATTTCTTTTCTTTGCTTGCTGAACTAGGGACATCGTTTGGATTGTGCTTCCAATTTGTGGTTTCTATCAAGAAATCCCTGAAGTGATAAGTAATACAATTTAGTGAGAATATCAAGTACGTGAAAAAGTAACAAAGTGCAAGTAACGAAGTAATAAGATACATTCTCAACCAAATTAGAGGAGAGGAAACATTTTCGGCAAGCACAAATAGCAGCGAACGTTATAAAATAATAGTGAGCAACAGAAATATAAGTGTAACTCTGTAATCGCAAATTGATTACGGAAACAAAGAAAAATTGCAATTACGTATTCGTTTATAGTATACGACACACATACATAAATTGTTGTGCCCTCCCCTGATCAACAATCACATAATAAAGACCTGCTGAGTACGTCCACCCATCGCTGACACTATGCGCGAGTACAAAATTGTTGTGCTGGGCAGTGGAGGTGTAGGCAAATCCGCCTTAACCGTACAATTTGTACAGGGCATATTCGTGGAAAAGTATGACCCCACAATCGAGGATAGCTATCGCAAGCAGGTGGAAGTTGACGGTCAACAGTGTATGCTGGAGATACTCGACACTGCAGGCACAGAACAGTTTACCGCTATGCGCGATCTTTACATGAAAAATGGTCAAGGGTTCGTCCTCGTATATTCCATAACGGCACAATCAACATTCAATGATCTGCAAGATTTACGTGAACAAATATTGCGTGTGAAAGATACGGACGATGTACCAATGGTGTTGGTGGGTAATAAATGCGATTTAGAAGACGAGCGAGTAGTGGGCAAAGAGCTGGGTAAAAGTCTGGCCACACAATTCAACTGCGCCTTCATGGAAACATCAGCCAAAGCTAAAGTCAATGTACATGATATTTTCTATGATCTCGTTAGGCAGATCAATAAAAAATCGCCAGAGAAGAAACAGAAAAAACCTAAAAAGTCCTTATGTGTTCTGCTATAAGACTACAATTAAAAATTATATAAAGGAAACATGATAATGATTGAAGAAAATAAATAAATAGTGAGGATCTATTAAGAAAATGTTTAAAAACCAAAAAAGTTTCAGAAAAACATTGCGATCATATGTGGATTTCTCACAATCCAATCTCCTTCTCGCTGTGTCTTTAGATATTGGAAAAACATTGAATACTTATAATGGTGGTATGTAAAACAAAAAAACAAATTACCTTCACTTATGGGCGCAAAATTTTAAATGCCGATTTTATGGAATTATTTTCTGGAATTAAAAATAAGTTTGTATTATTTCATCTCAATACTATCCTTTGTATGAAACCAAAAGGAAAGTCTAAGCGCAAATATTTTATGGCGCTTAAGTGAAATTCCACTTAAAAAAACTCGTTAAAAAGCCGCGTTGTCGAAATCATTCAAAATCGTTTTTACAATTTACTAAGATACTACTTTGCTACCATTTTACAAATTTACAAAATATCTATAACTAAGAAAAAAACTTAGCAGATGTTAGTTTTGAATTAACGCTTGTAAGTAGGAAAGAAATGTATACTAGGGTCTCGGTAAAGTCAAAACGATTTCGCACAGTCTTTACTCATGCAGTTCAAACACTTTTTTATAGCTATATTGCGCGCATAATTTCACACATAATGGTTCTACGGTTGTGAATATTTCATAATCATATTTGAAAAACCTGCTCTTAATCATATTGCTTCAAAAGTTGCAATTTTATTTTACTTTCCAAAGGTTTATTTCTTTAACAACCATTGATAAATATTTTTTTTTAGTTAAAACTGAAATGTTAGCCATAACCGAGAATACGTAGGCCAAATCGTAATAGCTCGAGTAACCGTTTTGACTATAAAACCTAAGCAAAGGAAATGCCAAGCAAAAAAGTAATAAAAAATAATAATAATAATTTAGCGGATGTAAAGAAGTGATGAGAAAATAAGAATTTTTGCCATTTAAGGCACATAGTTGTATGTACAATCCATATTGACCGGCACATTTATTGCTAGTCTTCTATCATCTTCGTTTCGCCGTTTATTAATGAATATAAATATAGAAATAATGTTGTAACAGCACTGTCAAAAGACAAAACGATTCCCATGTGCCCTATGAAAAATATAAAACCATAATTAATCAGTTTGTCGTACTCATGCATAGTAAAACATATATTCGATCCCATACATCAAGACCCGAGCAGTATCCGTGACGAAAAGAAATATGCCAGTTTGCTATTGGCAGACCAACGATCCCTTCATGAAACAATCAAAATGTGTAAATCACTTTGTAGCCACTTTGTATTGATAAATTATTTGTTTGATGATTATATACTTAATTGATGTTTTCTAGCATTATGAAAAATTGTATAAATTTAAAATGAATGTAATGAAAAGTTGCGTAGAAATATGTATGAAATGAAACAAACAAACAAAAAATCATGTTTTAAAACAAGTAAACAATTAAAATTGTGAAGACTAAAATTACCCCTTTTGTTTTAAATAAGTTCTCGTTTTTCATTGTCATATGGCATATGAGAAATTCATTAGTATCAGCAAAGCAAAAATGAACAATATGTATAATGATCTAAAAATGTGACCGGTAAAAATTAATTTAAACCAATTTAAATCGCAACAATATAAGAAGAAAAAAATAGAAGCGAATGAGAAAATCAAAGTGTAACAAAAAATAAAAAAAAAACAAGAGAATAGGTTTATTATCTTCTAAATATTATTAAATGTATTACGTTTATATAATAATAAAAACAAAAACAAAAAAATTGAAAACATTAAACATGAAAATAACGTTCACTTTTTGTTTTAGAAGAGGTATGCGCTGGTCTTACCATCTCCGGATCATCCGTTTGGGACGCGCTCGTTGAGAATTTGTACTAGGTTTTTTTTTCAACGCTTCAATGCCAATTCATGGGCGTAGATGAAATCAGTTACTAAGAATGATCATGCTATTTTTCGAATTTTTTAGTTGATGTCCACTCAGATTATGTCAAATCTGATTATTTAAAATAAATGTGTGCGAAGCTTAGAATATTTCAACAGAAGTGCAATGATATAAAAATGTATAATTTGTTTCTCATGTGTTTAATCGTTAAATTAGTTATACATTTTGGTATTTAGTTCTTTTTTTTTAGTAAGTCACAGTGGGTTCAAAAAAATATCGCATTTCCTGTTTCAGAGCAACAACTGAAATTACTGGAATTATTAGAAAAAAAAAGAATCTTTTGAAGTGAAAAATTCACACACACATTCATAAAAAATAAAGGACCTTATTTAAATACTTTATAAATCGAAAATTAACTTAAACTGTTTAAAGATACTTTATTTTTTATGAATCTATTACTTAACGATAACATGGAAAACAATTTTTTTTTTTATTCATATTGCATTGTTAGTTAAATGTGTATACATAAATACACTTAATCAAAGCCCTTTTTAGCATTCGCAACCAATCCATGAATAGTTTATATACATATCGTCGTGTAGAGTACAAAACCGCGTATTAACAAAATGCGAAACCGCCTATCAAGGTAATGCAAAACCACGTATGTGAGGTTGCACAAATTATTTTCTAGAGGGTAAAAACACTCATGTTTCAAAATGGTTCTCTTTTTTATAAAGCAATAGCATTTCTAGTATATTTCAGGACGAATGGATAAGGATTGCGCCAAGAGCTTGTGTGAGTAAATCAAATTTTTGGCAGTAAATGTCAGTTACGCGGTTTTGCAGAATGACGATGCGCGGTTTTGTACTTAAAACGACGATATGTATCTACACATGCATATGTGTATTTTCAAAGTCGTCGCCATTAGTTTGTTGTTCCCGAAAACCCGCACCCGAACCATATAGACGATAGTTAAGTCATGACTGTGTGCAGTTGTTGCGCTGGTTGAGCCGGCCGGCATTTTAAAGAAGGGTACGGCACGGCACGTCACGGCAGGGCAGGGCAACATCAATTGAAGAATAAGAATGAAAAGGCAGAAACCTAATACGAAAGTGTCGCAAGTTGTTGCCACTGTCTAGGGACGTGTTGTCGTTATCAGCAGTCAGTATGTGGCGATAAACGTATTTCTGAATAGGTCGTTGGACGTACATACCATACATATGCAATGGGAAAATTTATTTATCGCTAATATGTGTGCATATGTATTTAAGTGCATACCTACTATACATATGTACATATGTATATGGTATATGTAATTAAAGTTTTGTGAAAAACGTATGTATGTCATTGGATTTAAATATTCCGATTAAAGAGTTATCTGAAAATATAGCAGATTGTAACATTTTGTTCGTGGTAAAGCTCTGAACGAATTGCTGCCGTTTTAAAAGTATATCGCTTTCCTTTTGCAGTCAAATCAGAAAACTTACATAAGCCTGTGATAATGATGACGATATCTTATTTATAAATTTTGAACAAATTCTAAGAAGGCATGATTAATAAATAGTACATACATACATTACAAGTCATGCTTGAGAGAAATGTGGTTTCAATTAATAACTATAGCGTCACAATCTATGTACGTATGTGCATACGCCTCGATAGTGGTGGGAGAATACTACAAATTAAAGGCGTTTTAAAATTCCATGGGCGTTTGTAACCAAAGCGTGCGTATATACGTAGTATACGAGCGTAAGTATAAGTACATTCGTTTGCAAGAGTACTAATAAATGTACATGCCTATGTATTTATGTATAAATGTGGAGATACACCAAGTTTCGCTTGAATAGGCAATTATTTTTTCGTTCCCCTTATGCCAGAAGTATAAATGTGGAAATTTACCAATTTTGAGTTAATGGTTTGACATGAATGCCCGGAATCATGCTTATGCCAATTACATGAAAGTAGAGTTAAGTCTCATAAAAATATACTTTCAAACTTGACTTCTCACCATGTTCATTTTTACACATTCAAGTTTCTGGCATTAGGGGCACGATATAGACTTGTAGCCATCCTTGGAGCTTCGTATTAATGTCATTTAGAAGACTGATAAGTGCTGAACAAAATTGGTGAAAAACAAAAATATGCCTTAAAATTTAATAGTTTTTTTATCCATTCGAAAAGTGATTGTAAGTTTAGCGCTCTTATGAGTTAAAAAAAATTAATGAAATTGCAACAGTGGTCTTTTATCTCTGAACTATAATTGAAATGTCTTATTAACGCAACTAAGCTCCGATTCGGCATTTAACCATGGATAGCCAAGGAATGAAAAACAAAACACGAAATGTAACCAAAAATTAAAAGGCTACACAGAACTGAGGTCAGGTCCTTATTGTTGTGATTCTGGTTCAAAATGAAAGAAAACGGTAGTGTTCATGCTAGGACGAAATATGAATGGTTCTATGCATTGTGCTCAAGAAAGGCACACCAATAAATGTACAACTTAAAGAATCGCAACTGGAATTTTGAAGAGCTTACATGCCATCAATGACAACTAGAAAGTAACAGTTTTCTTCGGAAGGGGAACTTTAATTTTGAAGGCTCTAAAGGATTTAAAAATTATTTTGATGGTTTTCGAAAGGTGCAACGCATTTTCGACTTGACACCGTGATCGAGTAAGGCGTATGGCTGCCTCCCCATGCGTTTACTGTGTTTAAGATGATAGGGTCCAAAACGAATAGTGCTAAATATTGAAATTAAAATGAATGGTATGTATGCTTCTGTTTTTCGAATTTTTATTGGTAATCAAACAACCGTCGAAATCAACTCAAAATGTTCAATGTGGACGATTGTGTTTTCCAAAAAGCCCTTTTTCATTTAACAGCCAATTTGAACGTAATATAAGAATGTTTCAAAATATCGAATTATATATCGTCGTTTAAAGTACAAAACCGCGTATCGTCATTCTGCAAAACAGCGTAACTGACATTGGCTGCCAAAAATTGGATTTGCTTACACAAGCGCTTGGCTCAATCCTTATCCATTCGTCCTGAAATATAGTAGCCAGAAATGCGATTGCTTTATAAAAAGGAGAACCATTTTGAAATATGACTGTTTTTACTCTCTATAAAGTAATTTATGCAACCTCACATACGCGGTTTTGCATTTTGTTGATACGCGGTTTTGTACTTTAAACGACGATGTGTACATATACATACATATATGTATGTATGAAAGTCTGCAATTATGGTGGATCAACGGAAGCGATCGGTAAAAAGTTCAGCCCTTTTTGAAATGACAGCAATAAAAATGAAGAACTAAAACATATTTATATAGTAAATATGTATGTTCAAACATATAAACACATGCATGTATGTATGCACGCACATGTAAGTATGTATGCATGTAATTCCAATTACACTATACTATAAACTGTAATGTATATACTATACTTGAACGAATTTTTTAGTCGTGTTAACGGAAACCACAGCAAGAAGAACTCCAAAGACGAATTAAAATTTCATGAAACGAAACTGCAAACGCTTATGTGATGTATGTAATATGTAAATATGTATCTATTGAGCTACGAGTGTCACCATGACACTACAATATCTAAAGGAAAATACGTATGTACGAAATTGCAAAACAGATAGCAAAGTTCATGTTAGCTACAATGCAAGAAGTAAGTACATACAGTGTCGAACAGAAGTATTGGCACAGTGAATTTTTCGCAATATATGCAAAGTTTTTTATTCTAATTTATTTTCGATAATTTTTTATAAAAATATTGGTTATTCTGCACTAGAAAACATAATAATAAAATCTCTTGACTTTGTGCAAAACTCAGGAAAATTCATCAAATTTGCACACTAATTTGCAACTTTTTATTCAGATTTTTTAGAAAAAATTTAAGTATGCAGTTTTATAGCCCATTCAAATTTAGTATAACAAAGTGCAAGTTTGAAGTCGCTAGAAAATCCCATTGATTTTTGGTATTTTTTGTTCACGCAAGCAAGGTATATTCGACAATTATTTTTTGTATGGAGAAAATGAGCAGCAGCTTCCACTAAAAAAATTGCCAAAAATCAACGCGATTTTGTAGCTACTTTAAACTTGCATTCTGTCGTACTAAAATGAATGGACTATAAAACTTAGAATTTTTCAAAAAAAATCTGAATTAAAAGTTGCAAATTAGTGTGCAAATTTAATGAATTTTCCTGAGTTTTGCACAAAGTTTAGAGATTTCATTTTTATGTTTTTTGGTGTAAAATGAACTATATTTTTATAAAAAATTATCGAAAATAAACTAGATTGAAAAACTAACGCGAAAAATTCACTTTGCCAATACTTTTGTTCGTCACTGTATGTATGCATGTACACACATAAACAAAAGGGTATTACTAATATATTTAGAATTAATGGTGCAACAATAAAAAAAAAAAAAACAAATACTAGAGTAATTAAAAGTAAACACTGCAAAACAATACATAAAAGCTCTGCGAGTCGAATTTATTACTATCTTTAGACAAAACAACGTGAACTAAATATTTACATACATACATTTGTATGTACATACATAGATCGCAGCGGAAACTTTCGTACATATACATATTTGCACATTAATTCATATACACCTACTTTTCTTTGCATAACGATCCTATCCAGGCAATTGCGTTTGTGTAGGTTAAGCATATAAAGCACCAAATCTGAATTAAAAATAGAGTTGGCTTTAAGTTTTGAGTAACATTTATTTGTTTCTCTTTATTATGTATATACTTAGTAAACTTTATTTTTACATACATAATTTGTATTATGTCTTCTACATATTTTATGGCCTTTTTTAAATTAAATTGATGTAGTATATGTAACTCTTCTTCTGTTATTTATGAGAGCTTAGTTTTTGCTATGATACAATCATTTGCATACATATGGAGTGTGTGCTACTTAATAAGCATGTAGTTACGTGCTGCCTTTTTTTAACTTTTCTGTACTTTGTATGCTTTTTTCTGCGTCGCCTTTCCGTAAGAACAAAGGTTTCATTCTATTTTTTTCTACTTACAAAGTTAGGTAGTCGAATTTCAAAATGAGTTCGCATGTATATATTGTATGTACATACATAGTATGTACACCTGCGTTCAAATAAATAGACACGAAATTCAAAATGACATTGTTTACAAATTATGTTTATCTTTTTATTTTAATAATTTTCGTTTAAAATATATTATTCAATTTGTAACAGAAACGACAATAATAAAAGTTTCAAAGCTTGAAAATATTGCAAAAAAAATTAATCAAACTTCAAAAAATTTTCATCAAAATTTTCACATTTTTAATCAGAATAATTAGAAAATTTTCGGGTACACTTCCATAGCCCATTCAATTGTAGTCTAAGAAAGTGCAAGTCTCAAGTCGTTAAAAATTATTGTTGAAAAAAAAAAAATAAAAAAAAATATATATTCCGACGAACTGATAACCTCCTCCTTTTTTGGAAGTCGGTTAAAAATACATAATTTGCAAACAATATCGTTTTGAATATCGTTCATAATTAGCTGAACGCAGGTGTATGCATGCATGTATATTTTGCGAAATCCTAATTTTAAAATTGGGAGCATATCACTTTTGGTTAATTATTATTTTTAATGCATATAGTTTTTAGACGACTTGTTTGAGATCTGGATTACATAGTTATTATATATTCTTTCTGTAATTTATGCTCAAATAAATACAAAAATTTTGTTATATTTTCTTCAGTAACTACATATGTATGTACTTATAACAGATTCTTTAAATTGCTCAACCTCACTTTGGTTTTGTTTTGCACACATTACAATTAGTTTTTAAGAAAGTTTAACCAATTTATAGTATGAACAAAGGCGAAATAATTTGAATTAGTTTGAGATTTTGAATGCTATCCCCAAATTCTTGTTTTGTTTTCTGAACATTTTATTTGAAGTACTCTACTAATTACTAGACCAAAAATATCTTAGTAATTTAATTCAGAGTAAATTTATTTCTCATTTTTTTTGGATCAACGGTTCTTACAATTTTTAATATTGACCAATTTTTAAAAAATATTCGTGTACGAGTGCTTAAAGTTTAAATACCATTGGTTTTTGGGAAATTATTTGTATAATTGGGCGTTTTGGAGACAACCCGGTTTCGCTGTTTAGCCATTTTACAGTTATTTTCCGTTCTCGAGTGTCAAAGTGGATAACTGCATTACATTTTTTTTTTAACATGAGCTGAAAAGCAGTTTAGTGACGTAATTTGAATGAAGTAATATTTGGCACATATACAATGTGATATGCATATTTTCGGAAGCATTTATAATTTAAAAACCAATAATGCAAACATCTTAATGGCCTTATTCTTAAAAAAACATATAGGTTTAAAGAGCTTTATAAAGATATATTTTCGTACAAATTATCGTTTTATAAAGCAGTTAAAGTCTTCTTTATTTTTTATGAATATGGGTGTAAATTTGCGATCTTGCCATTACGGAGAACTCAAAAGGAAATTCAAAAAAGTCAAAGCAGAGATTTAAACACAAATGAACATTCAATTCTTTAGCAAATCAATTTTTTTTAAACAATTGCACATGCATATTAATACATACATACATATATTTGTATGTATATATGTAAGTAAATATAAAGTACCACACAAATTTTGAAATATGAAACTGTGCATTATACAGTTTTTAATTGAGAAACCTGCATTGTGTGAAATTTGGAAATTGCATTAAATAATTTTCTACCTCAAACACAAATTTTTCGATTACAATAAACTTGAATGCGCCTTTTAAATAGTTTACTTTTATATTTTTGTTCTTTGCTTACTGATTATTATTAATAAACTCTTTTTAGTTTATCTACGACAAGTAAAAACTATTGTTACTAGTTGACGGAAAATTTGATACAATATATGCATGTAGTTTTATTCTTTATTTTATAAATTTAATTGTGACTAGTCATGTTTTATTAAGATTTATACAATTTTAATTTATCATAACAGTTATTAATTTAACCATATATGTATATATGTGTATGTTTCTAGGAATTTATGCAATATAAGCTTTTTTGGGGTTTGTGGTTTTTAACTCTTTTCTGATGATAAATTAATTCTCACTCTGCATACCATACGAATTTGAATTTTAATTTTCTGGCTTGCAGATTTTTGAGACATTTTATGTTGGTTTGAAGAATTTCAGACCAGTTTTCTTATTATAGCGTTAATTTTGATGGTTTAAGTTACATAATTATACATATGTGCATACACTGGTGAATCATTTTTTAAATCTCTGCGCCTCTTGCTGTTATTAATCTAATAATTATGTATCTATTCAGTCCTGCCAAGTATTTTCTTTTAAAACAAACGTTATAAGGTGCAAGAACAGCATTAAATTTAAGTCAATTTATCATTTATTGCACTACCATCGCTTTGAGATTCGAATTTTACTACAAGGAAGCTTGCACATTTATACCCAACGTTGAATGTTTACGTTGATAACGATTTGAGCCTTAATATAAAATTTGTGTATTTAAAAATTTGGAAAAATTCTTTACAAATACAAAAATTGCATTTGGAATCAAAACTTCTTTCATATCAATCTTAAATTTTAACAAATTGTACATCAGGCCAAAATATAAAATACTGTTAAAAATCATACAATTTATTTAAATATATATGTACATATTACAACGTCCACGTACTTTGTATCAGTCAATAACAAATAACAACTGCTTATCAAGCTATAAAAAACAAAATATTTGCTTTAAATAATAGTTTCCAAGCTCAACTGCACAATCTTTTATTGCACTTCTCATTTATACACTACAACCTTTCACGCCATTTACTCGTCTTAACATAATTCTCATACATTATTTGATAACTAAGATCACTTAAGATAAAGTTTTAATTTTTTCAAAGCTTTTGTGTACTTGTAGAATTTAGGTGTTTGCCTTAACAAGCAACCACTTTTAAATATATTAAAGAATAAGTATAAACAAATACGCTTATCAGCAGGGAAATCTTAGGAGCATCACATTAGATAATTGCAATCTCGTATGTAAAGCATGAAATAAAAAAATTATTATACATACATATGTATTACTAAAAAGTAAACCGGAATATTTTAACTAACTACTTTTACTTAAAAATACATGTTTTTTTTTAAATTGAAACAATAAGTAATGTCTAAACAAAGTCATACCGTATCCTAAGCGTACTTGTCTTTCCTTTGCTATCTTATTCCTCCCTTTACTTACGCTGTTGCTGATGATGGTGCTCTTCATCGTCGCTAGGCTCTTCCTTCAATGGCAGCGAATCAATTTGTTTGGCTGTTGTTGTCTTCTTGTTGCGCTGCCACGTAAAAACTCGCGCCATTTGTAAGAATTTCTTCCTGGACATCTTACCCATATGCTTTAGTCGCTCTTTAAATGCTGCATCATCTTCACCTTTAGCTTTGCCGCACTGTTCTTTTTCCAGAGCATTCATAAATTCCTGATTCCATCGCAACTGATTCATGAATTCTTCATTTTGCAACATCATTGCAAACTGTTCGTCTGGCAAGTCAAAATCACGCGTTACTCCATCCTGCGTGGTTGGGGTAATGCGTAGAAAGCCAGGCGGGAGAGGGCCGATCATAGGTGGATTCCAACGTCGTGTACCATGAGGAGCATTGCGTTTTGGTGTTCCGCTGGCTGACGATTTGTTGGTGGCACTTACCAATCGTTGCTTAGGTGATGCACCTGTATTATGATTGGGTGATGCATTTACACCATTACTGCCACTGAGATTCAATAACACTGCATTGGCCGCTGCGGCTGGAGTTTGTTGATTGTTCGGCACTGTTGTGCCACTACCATCAGAGGTGTCAATCAACTGTGCGGTCGCAGGTTGCGTTTCCGTGCCGTGCAGATTGATTAAACTGCGTTGTGGTGACGTTTTAGCATCCAATTCATTGCGCAGCTTTTCGTTCTGGTTATCGGTTGACATTGCCAGCAGCTGGTCGATTGTCGCATCCACTGCGCCTTGATTTGCACGCAACACTGCCTCAATAACTTCACGATCCATGTCTGGAAACATGGTCTTGAAATCAGACATGGCCTGCGAGAACTCCAGCTGCATTGTTGAGGCCATGTTTAGATGGGTTCTGGTGATAGAGGTACGCTTCCAAGTTTTTTTTTGTAGCCTTAACCTTGCCGTTGTTTGTTAGAGCGGCGTACAAGACACAAAAGGAGAGTTTATTTACCAAATATTTGCAAGTAATACCTCGTTATTTTCCGTACAGCAGTGCCCTTTTGATTACTTTAAACTCGACAATATGCAAGTAGTATGGATAAAATATCAGAAATGCAAACGAAAATTTTTGACACCGACAGAAAACTGCAAAAACAGCAGCGTTTTGACAGTTGCAAAACTATCGATCACGGTTGCCACTGTTCCTTGTTTCCAACCAAACTTGGTTCTTTTTCTTCTATTTTTTTATTTGGTTGTTTGATAGTTTTTCCCTGATTTGTTTTTTTTTTTAATTAGCCATTATTTGTACAACGATTTTGGGGTACTGTGCCCAAACGAGTAATTCGAATCAAAAAACTTTTACACACACTTTTGGACCACAGTTCATGCTTTATTGTGCACTAATTTTTAAAATAATGTCGGTTGCAAATATGGTATTTTGTTGCAAATTTCCGAGCTGATCTGTCTAGAAAATAATAACCACGAAATATCTCTGCAAAAGGTGTTCAGCCACTTTTCTTCGGCAACACAGAAAGGGGAATTCTTCTTACAGGTCTAGGTGTGAAGGGGGCAGGGGTGACTTTTTATAAAGGGGCGTCCATCCTCTTGCGTTTAAGGTGGGTTTGGGGAGCCACGCTCCCTACCAGTTCCCAACATTTCCCAATTTTTTCTTTACGACAAGTATTATTGCATACTAAATGCCAAAAATGAATAAATGAATTTTTCAAATTCCTATTTCTTATGTAACGTGCATATAAAATACATATAAAAAGTAATTATGTGATCGAACGCACAAGTTTAATAAGTTTTGCCCTTTGTAATATATACGTGGAGAAAAACAAATTTGTTTAGTTTGTTTTAATTTGGTTTTTTTGTTTATAAATGGCAACCGTGCTATCGATGGTTCTATCGATAGTATATTTTTTTGA
>NW_023458565.1:7228066-7228898 GCF_013731165.1 Rhagoletis pomonella
GAACAGACTAACTATTTCCTGTAAAAACGTCAGACGGTTTGTTTACATGTCATTAGTACTACACTGATTTGGCTGAAATATCACTAAATAATTATTAAAATCTATACATATTCAAATATTTCGTTGTTTACTTTCATTTTTTAACAAATGGCCACACGTACATGTGCAAGTCCGAAAAACTCATACATTTTCGAACTTGCAGAGCTACTTGCAAGGTGTATTAAACAAGGTGGTGTTTACGTCAAAATGATGTGTTCGTTCTAACTCATACCAATGACAGTATGGACATCAGCGTATAATTTGTTAGTGTAATTTTTTACTTATATACGGCCAACACCACATTGTTAAATACGCCTTGGCTACTTGTAACGAAAATTCAAAGACTGTAAATTTTGACGCATCCTGTAAGTAAATGTCAACCCTGCGTAGATACGGCAACATTTGCTTTGTTCCTGTACAGCAAATTATCGCAACTTTCTGCTTATGAGTGCTTTTTAACGTAGAAAATTGTATTGATAGCTTATTGCAAGGGAATATACACAGCAACTTGCACTTGCAACTAGCAAGTTGCAGGACGCTTTCAAATTTTTCGATGATAATACGAATTATTTCCTTGCAGCGTGCAAGTAGCAGAATGAAAATTATGTTCGAAACTTTTTTATATGGGAGGAAGTGCACAAAACCTTCAGCTTTTTTTTTATGCTTGAGTTGCAAAACTATCGATAGCACCACCATCGATAGTCTTTGATAGTTTTGCAAAAACCATCGATAGGCTTCCATACTCCTCAAAAAAATATACTATCGATAGAACCATCGATAGCACGGTTGCCAT
>NW_023458565.1:7228908-7266584 GCF_013731165.1 Rhagoletis pomonella
TTTGGAAAGAAATATTTTTAAAGCATTTTATATATAACTTTTTAAAACGGCCAAATCAAAAAACTAATCACTTTTTATTTATAAAAAATGCGATTTTTGTAAACATCTTTAAAATATTTTCTAACTACTACTTTCTGAAACTCCTTTCGTTTGGTACCCATATGGTGGTACATATTTTTCTTACCTAATATGATTATTTAAACAGGTGGCAACTCTCCTATAGTTCAGCTAGGAAACAAAGGTTTTTCGGTTGATACCCATTTTGTAATTATTGATTTATTTTTTTAACAATTGGAATATAATTTTTTAAAAGGTGGCAACTCTTTTCAAACAAGTAAAACCATATTGTACATACAGTCCAAGCCTTTTAATTTGACAGACCTCATTTTGGAAAATCGAACGAACGGTGCGGATATGATGGCATTGATTTTTACGTAATTTCAATTTAATTGTTCAACAGGTGGCAACTCTTTTCAAAAAAATAAACCAGTTTTAACCAGCTTTAATTTGACATGCCATTTTTGAAAACCGAGCGAACGGTGAAGATCTTTTATCCTGAACAAAAAATGCCTTCGTGTAGTATATGTACATATAGATTGTATTTCCAGATATAGATTTTTACACTCTTTTGTGCATTTGTACTGTATATTTATATTGTCTACATTGTAGAATCTCCTATATTAGATTACCATTTTCACTTGCTTATACAAAAACAATTACTTACATACATCTGTAGAGCAGAGGCATGCTAACCAAAGAGTTAATAAAAGTAATTTTTTGTAGTCGACTCCCAGGTACCACGACGGTTCACTTCACCTTATTGCTCGTTTCAACTTTTTTTCTCACATCCAAGTAGGCTTTCTTATAGAATTTACCAAATAGGTATATCATTATTATGGCTTGTATCACAGAGAAGACACAAAAGATTTTCGGAACACTGCACTCAGGAGCAATTGCCAGTGGCCACATATTATGTATGAATGCCAAAATGAATTGCACCAATTGGATTTGTGTAATATACCTTTTCCACCATAGTGAATTTTTCAAATGCGGCCTGGTGGCACTCACAAAATAATAGCCATACATTATCACATGCACAATAGAGTTCATGATGCCTGTTACGACGACATGTCCACCTGCACCAATATTCCTCATATACACGATTCCTGTCCCGGTCATCATTACATGATGGTAAACATGGAGGAAAGTCACTTGTTTGTAACTTTTTCGTAGCACAAAGCATATTGTATCGAAGAGATCGAGATACTTATTGGTGAAATAACAGTAGCCGGTTATAAGCTCCATCCACTTGAGTGGATGTTCCCAAGGCAGCACTGTCATACAACTAAAGGGTACAACATATTTGTAAATATACAAGTATATAGCCTGAAAGTGTGAAATCGCAGCGATATTAATGGGCGTTTGCTCCGATTTAGGTACATATTTTTTTGGTTTCGTAGTCATAAATATACATAAATACTTAGTAAACTATGCACTTACTAAAATAGCCATAAAGGAATTGAAAACTATCTGTATTATATTGTAATATGCCAGCACCGTCGTCAAGTTAAACGGCTCTCGATTCCTCATAAGCCACGGTCCAATTTTGAAGACAAATGCCATGTAGAAAACTTCGATTAGTATGCCTACCCAGAGGGCGCCATGGTAGGGTAAATATTCATAGCCTTCGAAAAAGAAATTTGAAATCAAATCAATCATTTCATAATTTATAAACAAAAGTATTTAGGTATAGAGGATACAAATATATGTATGTATATTTAATAGTCCTACCATCTTTGCTGGGACTCGGACTTGTGAGCAAGTCGTAGGTATATTGCAAAAGATTCGACATTTTGCCGGCCTCCAACTAGTCAAATGTTTACTGAATGAGTTCCCAGACAGTACTGGTTCACACTTCCGCTTGTAAGTTTACTGGCGCGCAACATTTTATGCCTACTTTGTATGAGATTGTTAATATTTGTTCGTTGATTTTTAATGCAGTTCAAATGTCTGTCTAAATTTATTCAGTTTTTCCGCAAAAAAAAAAAAGTATTTTTTTCGATTAAACTTGTTTAATTGTTAGAAAGTCAATTCATAAATTTGTAGTACAAAGGTTCAATTATGTAAATGTATTGCACATATCGATGGTCCTCTGCAATAACGAGACAACTCCAAGTTTCATGTTTTTCAGTAGGGCCGTACGTAATTACTGTGGATTATTTGCAGCCATTCTGTAAAAGCATTTCTAACCTATCGACGATTTTCACTAGAGTCCGACCGATTAATCGGTATCGGCATCGGCATTGGCCTTTTTTTGCCGATTCTTTGGAATTTCTTTTCATATGTTCAGGTGAAGCGACAGCTAACATCAAAAAACATTTGCAGACAGCTCACAAATTAATTTTTTTTTTGTTGAATGTGTTTCATGTTTTTTTCATACAAAAGTATGTTCGAAAATTTTCTTTTATATGGAGAACACTGTGCCAGCACAAAAAAAATTGCCAAAAATTAACATGATTTTATAGCAGCTGGAAACTTGCACTGCATTATACTAAAATTAAATGGTCTACAAAACTGCATACCAAAATTCTGATTAAACAGTTTCAAATTTTGGTGAAAATAAGCAGAATTTTTCTAATTTTTGTACAAAGTTTGAAATCTGAATTTATATGCAGACTCTACCTACCGGGGAGTTCGTTCTCCGGGAAATCCTCCAATAATTAACTCGCAGGGGGTAGCATTTTGCCCAAAAATTTTGGAGGCGGGAATTCGAACTTCGAATTTTTTGACAGCTCCACTCCGCCATTTAATATAAAAAATCCTCAGTGAATTTTTATTCTTAATAGGAGGAAAGGGAGTTTCTGTTCAAAATCGGCAAGATGGTGTTTGTTGTATACTAGCTAGACTTTTATAAAGAAAATAATGAACAGTAAATAAGCAAAAAAACAAATGCCAAATGCCCAAACTGGTCAAAATATTGCAATTGTTTTATTTTGTGGACCACTATATGTATGTAGGTACATACATACATACATACCTAGCATATAAGTTCTTTTGCATTGAGTGGAAAATAGTACAAAACGAAATTAAATTTTATGTTCCTAAAAATTTCTTGCTTAGCACCATATTAAACATTTTTTTATGTAATGTACATAAATGTTATATATGTACATATATTTTTTAATGTACATACATATGTATGTCATCATCATCATCACTCCTCATACAAAAAAAAAAAAAAAATTGGTACTGTTTTTCCATTGGAATTATAAAATCTATTATATTTTAAGACGTCCACCAAAATATTTCATAAAAATATTAAGATTTGAAAATACCTCCAAAAATGGAGTTTTTTTATGAATAAAAATAGTTTCTTAAAGATATTTTTTGAAAAAATCCCCTCAAATGACAAAACGGTTTAAGCTTAAAAAATTTACATAAAAATATTAAAAAAAATTAAAAAAAAATTTAAACGGAATCGTAATGATGAGATTTTTAATGCTGTTTTTTAACTTTTTTCAAAGATTGGTATAAGAAAAACTTGAATAACTGAACCTAAACTCTTCCGATTTAGACTTGTGAGATATCATTGGAAAGATATTTTCTCACCATATTTATTTCTTTGCTACTAAACTCATTCAAATGATGAAAGAGAAAGGTAGGATGAGCGAACATTATTCAAAGTTGAATTAAGATGTGTTGGTATTTGACGCAAAAAAAAAATTGGGACACGAATGACTTTTTTTTGCACATAAATATAGTGGGAAAATACTATTTACGTTTTTCGTAAATCAATCTTAGAAAAAATAAAAAAACAGCATCAAAAGACTCATTATTACGATTCCGTTGAAAAGATTTTTAAATATTTTTATGCAGATTTTTTAAGCCTAATCTGTCCAGTCATCTGAGCGGACTTTTTTCAAAAAGTTCTTTAAGAAACTATTTTTATTCATAAAAAACTCCATTTTCAAATCGGTCCAGCTTAATATTTTTCCAAAAAATTTTGGTGGACGTCTTAAAATATAATAAATTTTGTAGTCCGGGCGTACAAACCGCAACTTTTTTTGGTGATGCAGTCTAATGTACATACATGTTTATGTAATGTTCATAACAAGCCAAATAATTCAATTATTTCTTTTCTTTTGTTTCGTTAACCCCGTTAAATTAACTGATTTTATGAATTAATACATTTATTGGCTTCGACATCTGGCGATTCTTTCCCCATAAGCCGATTAATCGGCATCGGTACCTGAAAAAAAAATGGAATCGGTCCGAACTGTAGTTTTCACAATAAATGTGAGACATGTTCCACTGTCAAGTAGTAAAGGTTGCCTACTTCGATTTTCTGAAAAATAACACAATTTCGCCACCTGTCGGATTCGTAACAAGTACGCATTTGCACAGAAAAATATATGGCTATTTATTAACCCAATCCGCTATATAGCTCAAAAACATGAAATTTTGAGTTGTGGCGTTATTTCAGAGAACAATCGATGTGTACATACATATGTATGCAGGTTCATTGAACTATATTCGCCCGCCGCCGTAGGTGAGTGGTCGAAGTTCTGTCCAATCACTCGGTAGGGCCCAGTTCGATGCGTGGTTCGACGGTTGCCGTCATACATATCGTCGATGTTTTTGCAAAACCACCTAAATCGCCGTTGTGGCAAAAATGATATTTGGTAACCCTGAACTCCAGGCATCGAGATCTTAAATCGTTATTAAAACAACAGATTTGTAAAATAATAGCTAGAGAAAATGCCGCCTATCAAAGCAATGCCTTCAAAGAAAAACCGTTTTTTCGCTCTCCTGTAAAATTTGAGTGCCGTATGCGGTTTTGCAATTGGTCGATGGGCAGTTTTGCAAAAACACCGACGACATGTAGACTAGCAGAGCACCCGACATCGTTCGGGGTAAACAAATCAAAATATAAACAAGTAAGAAAGTCTAAGTTCGGGCGGAGCCAAACATTAAATACCCGGCGCAAGTATTAAATATATGTTTTTCACCTTTCCGAAAGCTACCGCTACATGGTAAACCGGGGTGTATCCATTTTGAGTAAATTAGCGTCCTTAAATTTCGAAATATTGAAGTTTCAAGCATTTCTGAAATTTACTGTTATATGAAAAGCGGCCATAATTTTAGTTCGATTTCAATAATTTTCAACGTTTTGCTTCTATGTGGCAGGCATAGGAACCACACCGAGTTTGGTACAAATTGGTAGAACGGTTACCGAGGTACATATATGTGATCATAAGTGGGCGGTGCCACGCCCATTTTTCAAAATTTTATCCTAAACGTATATCTTGGTAAAGAATTGTTACAAGCATCAATTTTGAATAAATTAGCTTCAATAATTACTGATTTATCGAAGATTTCGTATTTCTCTAAATTACCGTTATATGGGATGTGGGCGTGGTTATTGTCCGATTTTTTAAATTTTTGGCCATTTCGTATGTTATACCAAGGTTAACAACTGTGCCAAGTTTAAGAATAAATTAGTGCAGCGGTTACCAAATTATACCCATGTAACCATAAGTGGGCGTGGCTACGCCCATTTTCCAAAAATTTATAATATTCTTATTTTTCGTCTAAAACTTAGTGTAAATATCAATTTTGAGTGAATAATCTTCAGTAGTTACTAAAATATCGCAGTTTTCGTATTTCGGAAAATTACCGTTATATGGGAGGTAGGCGTGGTTATTGTCCGATTTTGCCCATTTTCAATACCATCCGTCCTACACCCGAAAGAAGTGCACATACCAAGTTTCGTTAAGATATCTCAATTTTTACTCGCGTTATCGTGTGCACAGACGGACGGACGGACGGACGGACAGACAGTCACCGCTTAATCGACTTCTCTTTTAATCCTGATCATTTATGTATACATTTGTCTATATCTATCTCGATTCGTTTTGCCTGTTACAAACAACCGTTATGTGAACAAAGTTATAATACCCTTGGGCACAAGTGCGCTCGGGTATAAAAACAGTAGTACAAATATACAGTTCAGCAAAAATTAAAGGAAAAAAACTATTTTTTTTTTTTTTTAAATTAAGGCATCCTTATGAACCGAACTTTTAGCTTTATCGTGCTTCAACTACTTTATATTTGTCATCATTTTCTGAACTACAAATCTTGTTTTATTATTAATAGATAGAATTTTTAAATTAAAATTAGTCTAATACGGTACATTCCGTTTAGCTGCCTATGCTCTTAGCTGTCTTAGTATAGCTGCACTTTTCCGGTAGAATGCTTAATTCGGAAGGAGTTTTATTCATTATGAATGAACATTTTTCGTTCGAAGCATCGCGGGATCAAAGAAACTATTTAATCCTTCCATATCGAAATAGCCTAAAGACTGTAAGGTTAAAGAAACCGAGTTTTAAATATTCGAGTCAAATAATAGATGAATACATATTTATTCCCCTTTTACAAACTCATTTATATAAACTTTAATCTAAACACCTCCCATATACATATACATATGTCTGCATACCAAATTTCAAGTTCATGTTACTTACGGTTCCCGATTTATGGCTGATTAAAAGTTCCACGCCTATGCTGCATGTTTCCTTTTACAAAATCATATATACAAACTTTACTATAAGCACCTACCAAGAATATGTATTCATACCAAAGTTCATATTCTTGTGAATTATGGTTCCGAAGCTGTAGTTGATACAAAATTTCACACCCATGGGATGTGCCACGCCAGCTTTTATAAACTCATTATTATATACCCTGCTATAAGCACTTACCATATATATTCAATCTGATGTGACTTATGGTTCCGAAGTTATAGTAGATAAAAAGTCCACGCCTGTGGGATGTGCCACGCCCTTTTTCCAAACTCATATATATATTACTAAAAGCACCTACCGTAGATATGTCTGCATACCAAATTTCAATTTCATGTGGCTTATGGTTTTGAAGTTATAGCTGATAAAAATTTCCAAGCCTATGGGATGTGCCACGCCCCGTTTTACAAACCCATTTCTATATACAGAGGCGGCAGAAATAATAGACTCGCCTTAATTTGGTTTATTTCATGTTTAATATTTTTTTATAAAAGCCTGGCTACTTATACAACAAACAACGTAAATCCCCTTTTCAAACTTTATACAAAAATTACAAAAATTCGACAAAGTTCCACCAAATTTGTAAACTTTTTATTCAGAATTTTTATTCAGAATTTTTAGTATGCAGTTTTGTACCCCATTCAATTTTAGTATAATAAAGTGCAAGCATCAAACGGCTAGAAAATACTGTTGATTTTTGAAATTTTTTTGTTGAACGATGCTAGGCATTCTCTTCCATATAAAAAAATTGTGGAGCACACTTTGTATGGGAAAAAATGCGTGAACCCATTAGCGAAAAAATTCCTAAAAATCAATGGTACTTTGTAGCCAATTGAAACTTGCATTTTATTATACTTAAATTGAATGGGCTACAAAACTGCATGCCACAAAATTCTGAAAATAGTTTGAAAATTTGTCGAATTTTTATAATTTTTGTTTTGTGCTGTAGCTGCCCAGCATTATACACTCTGTGTTATTCTTCGGTTTGAAAATCAAATTGTTTCTTGACTTTTCTGGTAATACTTTGAAAGTAAAATCATCGTTTATTTAATTTTGAATATACACATTTTTCTGTTTGTCAGTTCCTAAGGAGAATTCAGGTAAACGATTTCTATGACTTTTTTTTGATTTTATGCAAGTAGTACTCGTAACAATTAAATGCAATAAATTTAAAACTAATTTAGCGTACTTTCTCTTCAGGTCTTCGTATATATGTTTTAATGTAAAAACTACCAAATAAATAAAGCATCAGGATGGCTTGCAGGCTCGTACACAAGCAAAGCAACTTTGGATACTCGCAATCCCGTTGAATCACCAATGGCCACAGCTGATGTACGAGTATCAGGACGAATTGTACAAGCTGCAGTCTGGTCACATATTTCTTCCACCAAAGTGATTTCTTCATTTCCGGTCTCGTCGCACTCATCAGGTAGTATGTATACATGAATACATGCACGCAGGTGTTCAGAATACCAACCATGGATGCATGCCCACCACCGCCAGTATACCTTATAAACAGCAAACTCAAAGTTGTCATCATGATGTGATGATAAACATGCAGGAAGGTGATTTGTTTGTAACTCTTGCGGAGTACAAAAACTATTGTATCAAAGTAATCTGTAAATTTATTAACAACATAGAGCGCGCCAATGATGCCTTCGATGTCCTTGAGGGGATGATTTGTGGGTAATATGGTTATACACGTGATGGGCGTTGGACGTTTATAAACATACAAGTAAAAGGCCTATGTGATGAAGAGTGCCAACAGTCAATTTGAAGCTATTCATTTTCGAAAACTATAAAAAATGTATAACTAAATCTTACCACGTAGGAGAAATAAGCATTATAAATGATTTGTCCTATATTATAGTATCGCATCACATTTTGAAGCTTGTATGGTGGACGATTTTTCATGTACCACGGACCGATCTTGAATACCAGCAGCACATACAAAATATCGGCAAGTAGATATGGCAGTAGGGCGCCATGGAAAGGCAGAAAGCGATTACCTAAAAGGAAGATTAATTGAAATCTGGGCTTAAAAGTATTTCGTATAAGGATGTACATAAATATGAATAAGCTATCGGTTACATACCGTACAAGGTGCCTGGCGCGGTTAGAAAATTGTACACACTGGCGATCAAGTTCGACATGGTGTTTGATTGTGCACGCGTCTCGGAACGGTAGATACGAGACTAAATTTTGAAAAAAAATGTTATTCAATAAAGCACTGAACTGAAAGTTATTGCATAAAACTCATGCATATGTATACATACTTACATACAATAAAGGTCTGCATCTGAAGGCATTTTGTTTTTCAAAGTTAAGTTCTATAGCAAATGCATACGTTAGCCGCTTTCATTATTAAGGCCGCGGCACACAAGCACATGCAGGTTTAAAGGTGTAATTATTGGAGAACGTAAACCCGCTGGCACGTAATTTCGTGTATATCTTAGCAGAGCGCTTACTCAACAGCGCAGAATTCTTCTGTAGTTATAGCCCGCACAGTGTTTCGACTATGTATATGGCGGTAGTTTGAAAAAAGTCATGGTGACAGTTGATAAAAATCCTGCAGTGAAAACCCAAACCAGTTAGAAAAAATACTACATAGTTCATAAACTAGTATGTGCCTACCAGTTCGTCATTTTCGAAGAACTTAAGCGTACAGCGACATCTGCCTTTGAATTGCCAAAGCCTAAAATAAAATGCCATTAATTGCTTTTCTCACAAATGTCGGCTGTGACGTCACGTGCAGACTACTGGTTCTGGTTCTGGGATCGCAGCTTCGAGGCCGCTTGGAGGTGGTTAAGATTTTTAAAGTTAGATCAATGTAAGTAGGAATAATTATTTCAATTTAAATATAAATAACAGACTTAAAACTCTAGTTGCATTACAAAAAAAAGAAACAAAAAAAGAAAAGAAAAAATTAAATTTAAGAATAAAAAACCCTAAATAAAAAATATAAATAAAAGAAATATTATAAAAAAAAAATAAAATAAACAAATTTTCCCTGCGCCAGGGCTTGAACCTGGTACCTCAGGAATACCACGCGAGTGCTTTGCTTTGTCGGACATTGCGACTGTTGGAGCGCCGCGAGCAAAAAGGCATACTAATGCTTTTCATGGGGGATGAATTGGCAGACTATCTCATCAACTGGTATGATGCTACTAGTAGATGCTGATGCATAGCCTGACAATTGACATCTCGTAGGACATCGCACTGTTAAAAATACCAGTCGCTAACATTGAAAAAGGATAGAACGTCAACTAGTTGAGCTGAAACGCAAACTGGTAGAATTCTAGTTCACAACTAGTAGCTTTCCCTGCAAGTTTCCCTGCGCGATACCGACTAATCAGTTTAGTTGCCTTTTCCGCTGAACCTATTAAAGCAAGAGTTTCTTTTTTAACTCTAATCAATTGTTTAAGTGTCATGGAATATATAGATGAAGGTATTTATGATTTTATGGTTTATTTGGTATTTTCCTATATATATATATTTTTTTTTAATTGACTTGGAAATGTCGATGCCGAAGATTATTAGTCTGCGTTGTTGAGTTTTCATTTACATGGCGCTCTGGTAAGATAGATCGTGCCAGCTGATTCGGGTTTACGTGCGACCAGGTTTACGTTCTCCACTAATTTCACTTTCACATATTAGGGATGTTAATTTTTTCGTGTGGCTGAAAGAAGTTCATAATACTAGTAGCAGAAATAAAAGAAACGCCTTATTTCAACCAGTTTAGTCTATATTTATTTTTTTTATTTAATATTTTTTTTTATAAATGTCTACCTCATTTTATATATAATTAACTGCATTTGAATGCGCATTCCAAAATGTGTACAAAAATTATAAAAATGCAAAAAAAATTTGCCAAAGTTTCAAACTTTTTACTCAAAATTTTCAGAAAAATTCGAGGTACGCAGTTTTATAGCCCATTAAATTAATGTAGAATAAAATGCAAGTTTC
This sequence comes from Rhagoletis pomonella, assembly GCF_013731165.1. NCBI lineage: Eukaryota > Metazoa > Arthropoda > Insecta > Diptera > Tephritidae > Rhagoletis > Rhagoletis pomonella. The sequence continues at coordinate 7,239,456 of NW_023458565.1, forward strand.
ATGCAGTTACAAAATACCGTTGATTTTTGGGAATTTTTTAAACGATGCTGGGCATTTTTTCCCATATAAATAAATTGTCGAACATCCTTTGTATGGAAGAAAATGCGTGACACCGCCAGCAAAAAAATTATAAAAAATCAACGTTACTTTTAGTCACTTGAAACTTGCACTTTGTCCTCCTGTTATTTAATGGGCTATACTTGTAAAATGGCGTACCTAAAATTTTTCTAAAAATTCTGAGTAAATTGGTTGAAATAGTTTGAAACAAAAAAATTTCAAAATACACCAAGCAATCAATATACTCAGGGCGCTATGGGCCAAATATAGTAAAACTGCGTTTTTAGTTTTATAATTTTTTTTATTAGAACTTTATAATTTCAAAGATATGATAAATTCTAAAAAGCTCAGTGTAATGTAGAATAAAAATGGGTACCAAATAAAAAAGAAAATTCTGTGGGATTTAAAAAAATTAAAATTTTTTGATTCACAGGGACGAAGAGGTATGGAAATGCCCTTTTAATTAATTTTATTTTTTTAAAGCTAATAAAGTTAGAGGGACCATATTGGGGACGTTGTCGAGTTATCATATAATTTTTTCAAAATAAATATTGCAAAATTTCAAGGATATTCAAGGATACAATTATTAAGGACATCTTCAATACCTTATGCACCAAAAAATGTAATCTGTTTTTTTCTCTACAGAATATTCTCTTTAATTTGATACCCATACTAAGTACATTGCACTAAATTTTTTAAATCATTTTCTGAGTTACTCATATTATTCAATTTTCAAAGTCCTTTTAAAAAATCCTGACGTCAGAGAGAAATCTAAAATCGCAATGGCCCATGGCTTTGCGCAGTGTTATGTGTATGTAGCTAGAAATATATAAAAAAATATTAAAAAAACAAAAATATAGCGAAAACTGGTCAACATAAGGCATTCTATTATTGCCACCATCGCAAATTACAAATCCCGAAAATCCCGGGATTCTTGGCAAATAATACCGGGATTTTCGTGACTTAAAAAAGTCCGGGATCCCGGGACCCCGGGATTAACGTCCCTAATATATATTGAAGCACATAAAAATATATGAAGAAGCTCACATACGTTGTGTTTTTAAATTCGGTTGACGTATCGCCGCATGGATAAAAGGTTGTCGTAAGCGCCATTTTCACGATTTTTAGTAATAGATGAAGTTATATATTTTAAAATAACGTCTTTCGATTGGTTTTATCAGTTTTAAATAAAATTTTGTCGTCAATTTAGTACAAATTGAGTTAATAATACTAAAACAGTTAAGATATTCCGAATGCCGTTATGCATTTTTGAAAATCTCCTTTAGTGTGTGACTAAAAAGTATCGTTAATTTAGTAAAACTTGTTATCACATTTTGGCATAAAAAGTGGCTTCAAAATTGTTGACAGAAGGCGACAAAAATTTACTATAGAAAATCCTGCATAAACAATGGCAATAAGCAATAAAAATAAAATAATTTAAGAATTTCGTGAACTTAATAGTAAACATTCTCCGAGGCTTTGATGGTAATCTATCGTCGCGTTTTTTGAGAAATTGGATTCCAAACTTTAATCGGGATTTCTCGAAACTTGCCGAAAATAACATACGCCAATCTTTTAAGTACCTAGGTGACGGTATGTGTGTCTAAATTTAATAACACGTGGATCTAAAACCTCTACTCCTTAAACCAGTTCGTGGAGTCTACGAACTCGTCTGTCTAAGGCTCGTCTGTCTTCACGTTTCCTAGTATGCTACCAGGAGTAAAGCGTACAAAGCGGTATGCTCTGCCATCACGTTGAGCAAATTTTAGGCTGTCAACGGCTTCTTATATGACCGCCAATTCGGCTTGAAAAACACTACAATGATCAGGTAGACGTAAATGCAGTTATATTCCCAATTGTCCGTCCGTGTAACTCGAAACTCTTTCGATGCAAGATTCTCTGCTTGCTCTAGCTAGGATGTTCGCTTTATTAAATGTGAGAATAGCTAAATCTTCTACTTTCTGTTTTGCTTGGGTTGACTCTGCGTGTTTACCGCTACGATTCCCGACAAAGGGGAAAGGACTCCCTCTAGCGGTGTGCCCCTTCCTTCGAATCTGGTCAACGCAACTCCCGAAAGCTCCGCCCGAACTAACCTGCATCACAGCATTTGATTTACTGGCTAATGATCTTTCTATGTACATATGTAGGTGTGACACTATTTTAGGTGGCGCCGTTTGCGTGGTTTAGAGTCCATCCATAACCGACTCTCTGGTATGGACCTCTATACATCTCCATAATCTTCAGTTGAAAAGACGAGTGATGGGCTGGAAATATTTCGGATTGGTGTGGGACGTCTTCCCCGCTTTAGCAACGAACACCATAATAGAGCTAATACTTCCTTTATTGGAAGCAGATATAGAAATTTCGCAGCCATCTTTGTAGACATCCTGGGTGTATGACTCCCTGTGAGTTAGATTTCAACCGGTTGCAGAAGTCGCTCAATGCGGTTCTCTTGGATCTCCTTGTACTCCCGTAGGGTTTATTTACTTGTAGGTCTCCGAATTGGATAAAGATTTGCTGTTTAATATTTCATCAGTTAAATTATTGCGGCCGCAATAGACAAGGAGTTAGTGGTGAGTAGATACTTACGACTCGGTAAGACCCAGGTAAGATCTCTCGTTCAGAAAACATCGAAAAATGTTGGTTTCTCAAATTGGTGGCCCTCCGTAGGCAAAGACAAACCTCCGTGTGTATTTCTGCCATGAAATCGCTTCTCATAAAAAATCCATCTCCCTTTCGAGGACGGAGTAAAACTTCTGGTCGCTCTCTTCGTGCGACAACATCAATGCGCCTTCAACTAGGTCAAGCATTTAGCGAAATGCGTGAAGCGCCATTTTATTTATTTTTATTAAAAATAGTATGTTGGTAAATAAGTAAGAAAAGAGTGCACATAAATTCAGTAAAAGCTAACAACGGTTCATTGAGTATGAAATTGTATAGTCTTCAAAGCAAATAGTTGGTGTGATTTTAGCAATCCATATACATACGTTCGTACTTGTCCCTTTGCACGCACTACTTGCTGATATTTGCTTGCAAATTAATGCACATATGTAGATATAAGGTTGACGGAGATAGTTTTTTCAAAATGGGCTTTCGCACGCGGTAGTCTGTGTATTTGAATATTTTCCGCTGAGTGTGTACCCATAGTAAAAATTGGCAGATTGGCTGAATACTAGGGCTTATATAAATTTCAACCAATCTGGAAATTCCGACTTGGATTCAGCGGGAAGAAATACATACATTGCAATACAATAAACAAAAATCGTGGTATAAAGCTCAATACCACTATTGAAATAAAATATTAACTAGTAAACCCACATGGCGTTAAAACGCCAGAACTGAAATAATTTTTTAAATAGATGAAACCCTATTCAAAAACCTAACGAAATATTGTTAATGATTCATATAAACCATTTCGACCGCATGGTGTCGGTTTTCATTTCATCAAATTTCTAATCTCCCTGTATCTCCAAAAAGTTCTAACTCCAAAAAATAAAACGTTATTGCACATCTATGTAGAATCCGAGTTCTTTAATTTGACTTCACATTTTGGAAATTTGAAAAAACGGTGCAGATGTGATGACCTTCAAGAAAATAAATCGCAACTCTAATTATAAACATTATCAGCCTAAAATTTTCTTAAAACTCTTTCATTCGACACTAATATTTCGATATTTCGATATTTCATTTATGTAGCTTGTGTATAATTAAAAAAAAATTCGACTTTTCAAACAGGCGGTAACCCCTTTAAAAGTATTTTCAAACTAAAATATTTTTATCGTCTGGCATTTCTATATATATTTCAATTAGCTGATGAATTAAGTTGAATTTGATTTTTTAGCGGCAACCTCCTTAAATATTTCTCTTCGAACCAAAATTTACTTAAATATTTTTCATACTTCATTGTTATAAATATTTCAAGTAACTGATGAATTAAGTTTAAAATTATTTTTTAAACACGTGGCAACCCTCCTAAATATAGCTCTGAAACGAAGGATTTTAAAAGAATTTCCATAGATAACCATCGTTTAGTAAATCATTTAATTTATTAAATAATTCTAATTTAACCTTTTAAACTGGGGCAACCCTCAAACATATCAAAAATATTCTAAATATTGTCAAACTAAATATTTCTTAAAACTCTGTAATTTGACATAAATTTTTAATATTTCATATAACTTGGGTACAAAATAATTTAATTCGACTTCTCAAATATGTGGCAACCCTCTTCAAAATATTTCCAAACCTTCTTAAACCTCGTTTATCTGACACTAATATAATGATGCCTTATTTACTTACGAAATTCCTTTAGTTAAAATTGAAGTACATTTTTTAAACATGTGGCAACCCTCCTACACGTAGTTAAGATACAAAGCTTTTTCAAAACAATTTCGGTTGATACCCATATTTTAACAATTGATTTAACTTATTAAATAATTTGAGTCTAATTTTCAAGAGGTGGCAACTCTTCGCATAATATATAAATAGATACCCAACAATAAAATTTACACAATAGCGTGGTGTTTCGAAAAAATGTTTTTTTTTTTGTTTCTAATTCGTGTTTGGTGTTTAAGGTTATATCTATCATAAATTTGAGGAGGAAGGAATAGGGAAATGGGGACATAGAAAAAATGAAAATTAAACCCACTACTACTACTAAATAAACCGTACCCAATTTTGGAAAAAGCAAACTTATCAAATACCCTAGTACGCATGAACGTATGTATGTATGTACAAGTACATATGTATGAATATTTTATGTTAACTCATATACACATATACATATACATAAAGTCTTATGAATGCATGTTCACTTGTAAATAGGTGAATCTGCTTGCGAAAAAATCAGCATTCTGCGTTGAAAAAGGTGTCAAAGGTGACACCTATACAACAAAGAGGAATGCACAAAAAAAAAAAGAGTTTGCAGTTAACGAAGCACGGAAGGAAGGAAAAATATTCACTTGGCACGCTTTCGCATAAAACACTGCAGTTGGACATTTAAGCTTAATACATACATACATACATATGTAAGCGCTGGTTACAATCCCAGTAGGAATGTTCTTAAAATTTTCTGTGCTGGAACAATGCTAAAGATGAAGTTTCGATCCCTAGTCAAAATGTTTCCCTCGGTAGGCAATGACAAACCTTCAAATGCATTTCTGCCATGAGAAAGCTTCTCATAAAATCCATTTGCCATGCGGAGGTAACCCCTTTTGTGTAACAACATCAAGACGCACACCACAAATTGGAAGAGAAGCTCGCCCAAACACTTAGAAAAAGTTATTATTGTTAATCCGTATAAGGGTCTTCCCTGTTTTACTAGTTTTCTTTAAATGGAATGGTTTCAAAGGTTAGATTGGATGGTTTTCCCAGTTGGGGACACACTTGGACATAATAGGTAGACGATGTATTTTATGCTACCATGTGATTTTGAACGGTAACCACGACACAGTCGATGAAATCACGAAATTGCGAAGACGGCTAATATCCCTCATCCCAGATAGTTTACCAGGGTTGGAAATAGCGCAATAGAGAGCGCTGACGTCGTTCCACATCACCATCCTCCAGGCAACTGCGGCAGTAAGGATCAAATGCGATCAGAGTGACTGTCAGAACCCTCCCCCCATGCGTCAGCTGTGGCTGTGCAAGCATAAGGAACTCCTTTGGCCGCCCCAATCCGTCGGGATGATGGAAAGCTCGTGAGAAAAGACTCCCGCACCAAACCTTCCATCAAGCTTCGATGCATCTGCATTGCAGCATGTGGTGCGGCAATTTTTTCTGCTAGCGTCGATTAGAAGTGGTCCCCAATGAACCACTTACTTATACCAATGAAGGCATCCCGTTTTACGCGCTGTAACTGTGTCACTTCGACTGCATATATAATCACTCGACTGCCCCAATATGGCCCTAGAAAGTTGCAGATTTGATTTGTTTCTCCACCGAACTTATCTAGGGATTTAACCTCCGCCATTCGATTTCGCAGAAAGTTCCTGCTGTAAAATCCTCATTAGTGCAGACTTCCTCTAATCATTTCACAATTGTATTGCAACATGCTCAGCTTTAGATAGGCCATCTCGTGGAATACTGTTTCCTATGCGTAGGTAAATCAATCTCCAAAACATCAGAGCTTTTTCCGGCCTTCGAGAAAACGCAGCACTGACGACTTTATAATTTCTTGGGATGCATCCACTTCTCACAAAAATTACATAGATGGGAGCCTGCTACACGTTTTTTTCAAGTGTACATGAATAATTTCGCCTGGTGCTAGGGTTTTGAATAGTTTGAATAGTTATCGCTCATGGCAGGTGACGATTATCCTCGTACCTTACGTCGACGGAACTTATGCCTAAGGATTGATTACAATGAAAATACCTTCAAGTGAAAGCTTTCGTAACTCTTCAAAGATTCTAGTCCAGGTTTTTGCCTCGACTCTCAGGTAACCAAAGGTAGCGGGATCCCTTTTGAGAATGCGTGTAAATCTGGAGAATTTCCACCACTAAGAGATCTTTGCATTTATAATTCCGGACTTGCGACTTCACTGTCCAGCTGTATAAAGTTCCCAGTCGAGTACTCTATTAAAAAGACGTCTTGACGCACTCAGATCAGAAAGTTCCACCAAAGGGCTTCCCTCTTCCCTTACGGGAGTTTAGTAGGTATGAGCTCTTCAGAGGTTCCTGCATTCGGAACTGAAAACTGTGTAAGCTCATCCAGCGTGTCCTCGGAAAGCATCGAGTTCTATTCTGATGCAAGAGAAGGAACTAGACGTAGATTCCTGCTGTACATATCCCAGTTCGTAGTCCTCAGAATAGAGGTACGAGATGCTAACTAAAAGGAAAACAGATCAAAGAGGCAACACGGAATCTTGCTTAAAGACCTCCAGAGATTAAACAAGTCTTCATCTTCTTTGGCAGTCGGGAAACGCGGAAAACTTTGAACTGATACATTCAAAATGTAAAGTTCCTTGCTGAATATGGTATGTGTTTGAATGAAATGGTCAGCAATAAATATAAAATAAATGCATAAATCTGCATGCCCGCCACTTTTGTTGTGAAAGAAGCTAGGCCAAACACTCAACAAAATAATATTTTTATTATGAGCGGCAAAGATTTCTTTTTATTATTTTTAAGTTTTCCTACTGGGGTACATACATATATTTCTACATTCAAACATATCTTGTCGATGCAGAGGTGGTGCATTGTTTATTGGTGCGCCCTTAAGTAGGCTATTGCTTGTGTGCATGTAGTGTTCGCGGCAAATCGGTGCAAATCTGATTTAATGATTCACCTGTTGGTACTTTATTGCTTTGGGCAGATTGTGGAAGAAAAGAAATGAAGGAATGTTGGTTGTACTTGTTGAAGGTTGGTTGGCTTGGGGAGTGAGAAATGAAAGAAAATCCGTTGGAATTGCCGCTTAAACAAAAATAGAGTAAACCTCTGACACGACCCTTTGAACGAGGCAGATATTTGTGTTTGCGCAAATAGTGTAAAAGTAAGAAGCCTTAGAATTGCACAACATAGATATGTGCATACGAGTATCATTCAAGTAATACAGCTCGTAGGTGCGATGTAATGCGTGCACCTCTTCGCACCGAATCCCACCTACTTGTGTAAATTTGGTTTTTAGCTTTTTAGTAGCGAGATTTTGTCTAAAAAGTTGTAAAGTAGACACTTGTGAATACTTTGAATTACAATGAAATGATCGTGCGGGAATGCACATATGTATGTAGATCGAACAAATTTTCTATTTTATTGGGCAATCTGGTTTTGTCGAGGGGGAAATGCAAAATTAAGTACACGTCAGACTATGCTCACAGATGTAATTTCATCTTCACCGATGTGCAGAGCGTACTTACATAAATCATGAAGAATACAATTACACCTTTCTGGAATGGTAATGGCACTGAAACCAGTGGAAAAGATGAACCTGAGCCTCCAGTCGAGGACGACGGAATTGATATCCAACCGCCCGATTACGATAAGGGTACGAATAGCGGCCCTTGAAGTGTTCGAGGGAAAGATTCTCCTTAAGTCTAGTATCGGATACGATGGAACCATGGGCTGTACATATGAGTTTTACAATGCGATTGACAGAGTTCATCGAATTAAAATACACTAGTGAACCCGCAAGGCATTAAGACGCCAAAATTTAATTTAACTTTTTAAACAGTTGGCAACACTATTAAAAACCCTAAATAAATATTGCAAATGTTTCAAGTAAATTCGTCCAGCCCTTTTTTGAACGAAGAGAGGTCTCCATGGCGTCGGTTTTTCATATCCTCAAAATTCAAACCACCCTGTACCGCTAAAAAAAGTCGTAACTTCTGAAAATAAAACCGTAATGCGCACTTAGAATGACGGTACTGATCTGAAGACCTTAACATAAAAGATCTGATGGCCATAACAAAAAAATTATTTATGTATAAAAAATAACTCAAACTAATTTTTCGGTATATTATGGGTTTATTCGCAAGAACAAATATTCCCATTACATAGTTATGGAACACGATTTCATCATGTGACTGTCGTTGCAGTAGCGCATCTTGTTTACAAGACCTTGGTGACGGTTTCTGACTCTATCGCAAGAAATGCCCGAAATACGCCTAAAGAGCCTGAATCGTTAACAGATTGTTCGCATAATATCGGTCCTACACGGCATGGCGCAAAAAAGTCTAAGGGCGTGAAATCGCGGCTACGAGGGGCCAATAATACAATTACCGAACTTTTTCGCTAAAAAAAATCTATTATATGGCAACCCTAACAAACTAAAGTTTTATTAAAATTCTTTTGTTTGCCACTCATATTTTAATATTTCATTAAAATTGTGTAAAAGCTAAATAAGTTAGGCTTTTCAAACAGGTGGCGAAGTATGTTCAAACTGAAATCATTATAAAGCTCTTCCGTCTGATACTTCGATACATAATTCATTTAACTGATTAATTAAATTGAATTGAATTTTTTTATCGCCTGGCAACTCTCCTAAACAGTTCAGATATAAATCCTTCTCAAACCCATGAACAATTAAATCACCTCTCTTAGTAATTTATTTAACTTAATAATTCATTTGAATTTAAAATTTTCAACAGCTGGCAACTCTCTTCAAACCATTAAACAAAATTTTAATGTTTAAACTGAAGCTTTCTAAGCACTCTTTCGTTTAACACCCATATTTTAATACTGCATATAACATGGTTTTAACTAAATTCGGCTTTTAAAGCAGGTGGCAACCCATTGCAAAACATTTTCAAATGACAACCTTTTTTAAACCCTTTCGTCGGGACCCTGTGGGGGAACAATTTAAAATAACCTATGTAATTTCCCTGTTTAAAATTTAATTTGACTTTTTAAACAGGGGGCATCAATCTCACCGTTAAGGTAAGAAACAAGGTTTTAATAACCATTTTGACAGATACTTATTTTTTAATAAATGATTTAGTTTTTGAAATAATTTCAATCTAATTTTTTCAAAAAGTAAAACCTCATTGCCGCTGTGGTGTAGTGGTAAGCAGTGCGCGCTTCCACTCCACAATGCCTGGGTTCAAACCCTGGTCAAAGCAACATCGCAAAAATATAGAAAAAAGGTTTTTTCTTAACAGCGGTCGTCCCTCGGCAGGCAATGGCAAACCCCCGAGTGTATTTCTGCCATGAGGGACAGCTTCTCATAAAAATACAATCGCCGTTCGGAGTCGGCGTAAAACTGTAGGTCCCTCCGCTTTGTGTGACAACATCAAGGCGCACGCCACAAATCGGAGGAGAAGCTCGGCCAAACACTAACATATGTGTAAGCGCCAATCTAAAAAAAAAAAAAACCTCATTGCACATCTGCAACCAAGCCCTTTAATTTCACACCTAATTTTTGAAAATCGAACGAACGGTTCAGATCTGATGACTTGGACAAAAAGTCCTTTCGTGTATTATATATATAGATATAGTTAAATTCGACTTCTTAAGCAGGTGGCAGCCCCTTGAAAAGTAGTTTCGCGCTAAGATATTCTTAAATATTCTTCGTCTACATATTTTAATTAAATATAGTTCAAAAATAAAGATTTTTCAACCCCATTCGAATGATGCCCATATTTTAATAATTCATTTAACGTATTTAATAATTTGAATGTAATTTTTCCAATACCAATTGAATTTATTTTTTTAACAGGTGGCAACTCTCCTAAAGTTAAGTCAAGTAACAAAGATGTACAAAACCATTTCTAGTGATATCCATTTTGTAATAATTCTTTTTTCAGGTAATTTGAATATAATTTTTTAAAAGGTAGCAACTCTTTTCAAAAAAGTAAAACCTTATTGCATATATGCAATCCAAGAGTTTTAATTTGACACTCATTTTGGAAAATCAAACGAACGGTGCGTTTATAATGGCATTGCTTATTAAAAAATGTATATTCAATTGTTCCACAGGTGCCAAAAATCCCTTCGCGTATTATATATATATATAGATATGTACATCGTGAGCGCTTTGCGATACAAAGACCAGGTGGATAGGGAATTGGCTTCACTTGACATTTTTAATGGATCTACTAAACAAAAAAATGCTCGTGATCTTATAATTTTTATGTAAAAAATTTATTTCCGAAAATGTTTGTACTCATCTCTCTTTTCGGTTAACATGAATACATATTCGTATTACTTCAATGCAACATTAATTTTTTGGTTTTGATTAATTTGCTTTTTCTTGCCTATCTTTTATAAAATGGCGAAATTTCCCTTGAAAATTTTCCAATTTTTTATTATATAGTCTTGGAATGATGATTCTTGGTGAGCACATTTTCCTACTAGTATCTGCATACACAAAAGTATAAGTACGTATGTATATAAATATTTATTTATGTACATAAATGATTAGCTATTTAGGAGCAATAAGATGCTACAAGATCAATTAACTGGTTATTTGGAATTTTGTGAAAAATCATCATACATTTTTCAAATATTTCTGCTACTTTTTAATGGGTTCTTTGGAAATGCCTACAGTTACATATTTGCAAATGTGTTTATTCCCAATTTCTTTTGGAAATAATTTTTAATCAGCTTTGCACACGAAGTGATGCATAAAATTACTCATTAATACTTGTGTTTGGTATTTATGTATGTACAATAGACCGTACCGGGAAAAAGTTCGCCGTACATCCCTGAGTCTAAAGTATTTTTGCAATGCAGTTTCGATCTCTTTTTGCTGAGGGGAAATATTTTTTTTTTACATTTTATGCTATATCTTCGGCATTTACAGTCGGATCTTAAAGTATGTATGATAGATATCTACATATCATAAGTATAGTACGGAAAGCGCGTAACTCACATCGTCGCTGAAATGCAAAAAAGCCAAAACTAACTAAAATTTTTTATTCCATAAAACGATGTGGGCACTTATGATTCGATGAAATGCATTACAATCTATCAAAAAAATAATTTTGGATTTTTAGTTAGTTACGGCTTTTTGTATATTCAGCTTCTTTTCAACCTAACGTACCACCCTAATGCCCGTAAATTAAAAGCTCACCAAAAATCATTCAACTTTTGCTTAGGAATCATTTTGATTATTCTAGTTGAACTATTTTAAAGAATATTTTTAATTGCCAATGTATGTAGGTGCAATCGAAAAATGTAAAAAGTCGATCCCCACGTTCGCCAACAAAAAAAAATTTTTCGAAAATACCTTCTAAAAATATTTTTGACTCAGGGGTGTACAGCGAACTTTTTCTGCTTGCTTGTAAGGTGGTACGACCTAATGTACATACATGCATATATGCGCTGCGGTAGAAATGCCTGCGAACTTGGTGATTTAGACCTCGAAATTATGGTCGTCCAAGCGATTCTGTCAACTCTCATAAGTTACAAAATTTCTTCTTAAGTTAGTGTGACACTGCATAACCCCAGAGGAAACGGTTTTCAGCGAATTAAGCCTTCTGGATCAAGAGTGTGCAAACAAGCACATACTATATAGTGCTGGGCAGTATCGATACCAAAAGTACTCAGAAATCGATTCTCAAAACGATCGACAGCACCCGATTTTTAAAAGAATCGATACTAAATACTCCAAAGTACTCAGTACTCACAAAAGAACTCGAAAGTACTCAGAACTTGAAAGAACTCGAAAGTACTCAGTACTCAAAAATAATCTGTTCCAATCATTACTTTGATTTATATACTCAGGATCGATTCAAAGTATGTACTCAGTATTAAGTGTCGAATAGATACTTAAAAGTACTGAATTCTATTTACATTTACCGGTGTTCAGAAATTATTGTACTCAATGTCAAGTACAATACTTGTACCCAGTACAGTAAGCAATTAATTCGACACAGTTTGGGATTAAAATATTAATTTGAATAAATGCTGCCAGTTTATGAGATTCCTACTCTAAGTATTGATATGTTACCGACGTGTCGATTTTTAAGGAAAGTACTCAGTGCTCTCAAAAATACGCGATCCCTAAAAGTGTCGATACCAAAGAACTCGATCCTCAAAGGTACTCGATACTTCCCACCACTAGTACATACATACATACATATGTACATATCTCAAAAATTTACTAAAATACTGTCATAACTCAAAAAACAAAATTTTTGGTCCAATGATGCAGAATTAGCTAAAATCTAGTAGAGATTCCGCGTAAGAAAGCGAATTGAAAGCTTTTAGCGGGTCTCCTTATATATATATTTTTTTGACTTATGACAGTCTTTTGCGAAATGAGGAACATGTGCTTGTATTTAACTAATTATTTCTTAGTAAAATTTCAAAATTCATTGGCTTCTTTGTTGCGTTTAGCTCATTTGTTTTCGTCTAACAAAATATTTAGTATCATATAAAAAACCACTTCTATTTAAGGTAGAGATGGGCACGGGACCCTCGGGACTCACGGTACTGATTTCAAAATGGACGGGATGGGCGGTATTGGGAAGTTTTTCAAAATACTTTCCCGACGTGATGGGACCAAAATACTTTCCCGAAATTCCCAATAAAACCCGTAACCATCGCAAATACACAAAATCTTCCTTAAAAACGTTGTATGAAATAAGCACAACCAAGACCAAATACATAATCGGAAGATGCCAGATATTTTGATTATTTTTTTTTTTTATCATTTAAAATTAATTTGAAAGACATGTGAATTTCGGGACCCACGGAGCCCGCGGTACAATTCTGAAAAACGTCGGGATTGGCGGGTTCGGGACTTAAAAAATTAAATTCAGAATGAGAGGGATCGGGATTGAATATTTAGTCCCGTGCCCATCTCTAAGTTAAAGCCCTTGATAATTCGCCAAATCAGCTGGTATTTATGCGTAAGAAAATATGCCTAATTTCATTAAATATTTATATTAAATAAACGATTGTTCTATATCGAAAAAAGTATACCCCTATTTTTATACCCGAGCGCACTTGTGCACAAGGGTATTATAACTTTGTTCACATAACGGTTGTTTGTAACAGGCAAAACGAATCGAGATAGATATAGGCAAATGTATACATAAATGATCAGAATGAAAAGAGAAATCGATTAAGCGGTGACTGTCTGTCCGTCCGTCCGTCCATCCGTCTGTCCGTCCGTCTGTGCACACGATAACTCGAGTAAAAATTGAGATATCTTAACAAAACTTGGTACGAGCACTTCTTTTGGGCGAAGGACGGATGGTATTAAAAATGGGCGAAATCCGACAATAACCACGCCTACCTCCCATATAACGGTAATTTTCAGAAATATGAAAACTGCGATATTTTAGTAACTACTGAAGATAATTCACTCAAAATTGACATTTAGAATATCTTTTAGACGAAAAATAAGAATACTAAAACATTTTGGAAAATGGGCGTAGCCACGCCCACTTATAGTAACATGTGTATATCTTGGTAACCGCTGCACCAAACTTGGCACAGTTGTTTACCCTGGTACATCATACCAAATGGCCGAAAATTTTTAAAATCGGACAATAACCACGCCCACATCCCATATAACGGTAATTTCGAGAAATACGAAATCCTCGATAAATCAGTAAATATTAAAGCTAATTTATTCAAAATTGATGGTTGCAACAATTCTTTACTAGGAAATACCTTTCTGATAAAATTTTGGAAAATGGGCGTGGCACCGCCCACTAATGATCACATATATGTATCTCGTTAACCGTTCTAGCAATTTGTACCAAACTCGGTATGGTTATTCTTCTTGCCACATAAAAGCAAACCGTTGAAAATTCTTGAAATCGGACTAAAATTACGGCCGCTTTTCATATAACGCAAATTTCAAAAATACTTTAAATTTCAATATTTCGAAATTTAAGGATGCTAGTTTACTTAAAATTTATACACCCGCTTATCATGTAGCGGTAGCTTTCGGAAAGGTGGAAAACATATATTTAATACTTGCGCCGGGTATTTAATGTTCGGCTCCGCCCGAACTTAGACTTTCTTACTTGGTTTATTTTGAAATCAAAGAATGTTGAGAGGTCGCTCAAAGCGCTCCAACTTTTCCATGTATTTTGTATGGGAAAAAAACAACTTTTCGTGAAAATGGTATGGAATTTTTGAAAATCAATATTTTTCGATCCGAAAACTCTGGTTCGCTTCAGGAGACTTCCAAAAATAATATTAAATTATTGGTTTAACCATTTTTTAATAATGAAAATTTTTTATTTATCCCCCCACTGCATTTTCTTGCAGGGGTTTTGGCGGCCCTATAAAATATAGTTACCAAGAAAAAATGGTTAATAAATAATTGGGTTTTATTATTGGGAATCTGTTGAAGAGAAACAAAGTCGTCCGATCGAAAAATTTTGATTTTCAAGAATTCCATACCATTTCCACGATAAGTTCTTTTTCCCATACAAAATACATTGAAAACTTTGAGCGCTTTGAGCGACCTCTAAATATTTTTTCATTTCAAAATAAAAAATAGTAGTATAATTTTTTCGATATAGAACAATCCTAGGGGGGAGAGCATAAAAAATCCGTCTTTACTATTTTACATGCATTTTTGGACCAACCTAATCTACATATGTATATATAATTTTAAACACACGTAAGCACATGTTCGTAGGAATGCATATGTACATACATATGTACTACATATATCTATGATTGTATAAAGGAATGATTTTGGCTGAGATGAAGTGTGACCAGATGATTACGAAAAGCGAGACTAAATAGGTTTTGAAAAAAGGTTAGAAAAAGTTATACCCTATGAAAAATGAAGTTAAAAAGAAGTCAGTATATTCATTCCTTAAAAACTCTTCGCCAACTCGATAAGGTATGCAAAATGGATTTCAGTTTAGGATACGAAAAATAAAACAAAATCGCGAATAGAAATATGAATGTTTTCTACATCAGAGTACGCTAGAAATACGCAAACAAATCAATTCTTCAGTTTTAGGCAGATTTCGTGATACTACTTTTTAAAACCTAAGAAAAAGAAGTGGTGCTTTGCTCTTTATTGCAATAGTTGAATGGTAAACAGTAGTTGTTGAAATACTAAGTATTTTTACAAGTTCCGGTCCGAATTTTACTATGAATATTTTAAGTAAACAAGTAATTTTTAGCAAAAAAAAACCGACTTCAACTCTCATATAAAAAAAATATATATATATATATATCTCATGATCCGCTGATCGGATCTTAACCAGATTAGTATGGGACCACCTCGGTTGACGCGGTCCAAAAAATATTCCGACGAACTGATAACCTCCTCCTTTTTTGGAAGTCGGTTAAAAAAGGCCAGAAAACAGCCACGAAGTCAGATCGAAAATTCTGAGGCTATAGCTTAAAACTAAATGCTAAATCTAGCCTCAAAAAGGCTGACCTGGTCACACTGCTGTGATGCCAATGAAACTACTTGAATTGATTCATTGCAGGTAATTAATTTTTGCAGGATATAAATTATATGTTGTGGTCCAACAATGCAGAATAATATACTTGCAGATAACAGTACATTGTAAGAGATATTTTGTGGCCCATTATGTATACAATGCGAGCAAATACGCGAATGTGCTATTTGTATTGATTAAGGCAGCTAATAAAATTTTACGATCATTTCATTTTGGCGTCCGAAATGCGGTATATCAAAAAAATTCCTGTTTTTATTATTCATATAGGCATTTAAATACGATACATAAATTTTATAAGCTAATTGTTTTAAAATAAATATGCTCGTTTAATTCAAGCAGTCCTGTATAGAGTTCATTTCGAAACTTAACTTTTTTGATACTCTGGGATCTGGAATCCTGGTAATTAAAAACTACTACTTTACTAAATGTACCATTCAATTTTGATTATAATTGTTCTTGTACTTTTAATAAGCAGAAATTTCAAGTTTTCCTACATAAAAAAGTTTGATTTTACCTATTATAACCACAAGATGTGGTGCAGTGGTAAGCAGTGCGCGCTTCCACTCCGCTGCACCTGGGTAATTGCTTTAGTTTCGACGTTGTTGAAAGCGCCCTAAACACCTAAGAAACTGGCTAGGATGTATTCTCTGTATTCCAGTGACTTTTTAATAGTAGTGGCCACTTCGTGGAGAGCGCTATCGACTACCTTGCCCTTGCGATAGGCATCCAGCGCTATGCCCATTGTGTGGATGCGGGTACTTTTCCGTATGAATAGGTCAACAAGTCTTTTAATTGTTTTTAGTATGAACGATGAGATACTTATTAGCCTAAAATCCTTTGGGAACGAAGGGTTTAGCTTCCCTTCTCTTGGAATAAACATCACTCTGACATCCTTCCAAGCTTTGAAGCATATAAACTGTTCTAGTGTTTGTCAGGTTTATGTACAGGGTTTGGTCAGGAATCACAGGAAGTTATTACTGAAAATTAAAAAAAAAAATTGTGTACTGGAATGACTTCTCACTAAATCCTATACATCTGATGGGTACTGGAACAGACTAATTCTATGTAGTATCACAGCGGGTCTATGTGCGAAAAGAATCTGCTCATCTAGCATTTTAACCTACCATATCCTGAGAAAGTTCTATTTACTGATTTTTCATAGTACTTATTAAGTTAGTGATAAGATCTCAACAAATACCAAACTGGAAATGAATTTATCAAAGTACCAAATTCGATACTGAAATAAGAAAATTGTGACTTTTGGCAAAAAAATACCTAAACGGCAACTCTAAACTTTACCCTCGACTCAGCACGTCTTCTATTTTTCTAAGAAAAATCGAGAGTAGGAATGCTCGGTATGCTTACTTAGTACCTACATACATATGTATGTTAAATAACTTGCTATATCTTCTTCTTCTCCGTTGCTCGGCATGGGCGGAGACCAGAAAACTTCCGGCAATTATCCCTAACCTTCGCGAGGTTGCGCCAGTTGTATTATATCCCGAGTGCAGACCATTGTGCATTTTCTGTATGCCCATTAAAAAGCTCGTACAGTTCGTCATTTCATCTTCTCTCTTTTTATAAGTTGCCAGTAGGTACTTTGCCTTGGCTTCGTTCGCCGCTAGACCAACCGCTTTAGCTTTCTTTTCTAAGCTTGAAAATGTGCGCTGACGTCCGCATTTCTCAAGCCGAAGATGTACATATATTGATGTAAATATTGCTCCTACTATTTATTGCATAGTAATTATGTACATACGATTTAGTCTCAGCATAACTCCCTACGCTATTTATGCGTGAATAAGTATTTACCAATATCCAGACATTTAATTTCCATTAAAAACGCCAGTTTTTAAATTTAATACTTACAGATTTCCAATGAAAAATTATATTCAATTTCAGACTCCTTCATAAATTTACATACACATATAATCGCCGTTGTTAGTGCTGAGATTCAATAAGCAACAATCGTTCATAGAAGCGTTTCTACAATTTTTCACGCAATCACTCAATAGCCAACAATCTGTACATAACGAAGATCAACATACGCGCAGTTAGAGAATGATAGACCGACGCGCGTAATTAGTACATTTGGGTGAAACTGGAGGGTTGTTCAGTGTTACAGCGTAATGCAACAATTTCCAAATATTCACTGATTGATTTGTAGATACTGATTAAAAATTTCGAAAATTAATATTAATGATTTAGACTTTGCAGATTGTCTGGTACTCAGATTATATTGATGATTTTTATTCACATCCGTATTCATGTAAGTATAATTAATGTTTTTAATATTAATACTTACCATCTAAATATGTACACTAGACTGCATCACTACCCATACAAAAAAAAAAAATAAAAAATCGGTACTGTTTTTCCATTGGAATTATAAAATCTATTATATTTTAAGGCGTACATCAAAATATTTCGGAAAAATATTAAGATTTAAGCGAGCTGGAAACAAATGACAAAACGGTTTAAGCTTAAAAAATGCGCACAAAAATATTTTTAAAAAATTAAAAAAAAAATATTGAACAGAATCGTAATAATGAGATTTGTGATGTTCTTTTTTAACCTTTTTCAAAGATTTGTATAAGAAAAACTTAAATAGCTGAACTTAAACTCTTCCGTACATTTAGTAGAATTTCACGGGCAATAATTTTGTATAACATTTTAACCCATCAAACACGTTAAACACTAGATTTTCAAGGAAGATTTTTTTTTGATCGTACTTGGCTTATATGTAAAATCTTCATAGAAATATTAAAAAATATTTAAAGTTGTGACTGGTGGGACAGGTTCTTGTGGCTGGTGTAAAGTAACATATGCATGAAGTTAAAGTTTCCATAGATAAAAATTACAGTTAATTTTTATTTTTTTTTTAATATTTTTTAATAGAGTAATTAAGGCGTTTTAAAATTGATGTCGTTTTGCTCTTTTACATGGAATGACCCCGAAGTTTCCTTGTTCTCACACAAATAAAAAATAAATGTAAGCTAATTATTTCCTATGACAACTTAATTGCTTGTTGTGACGGGCTAACTCTTCTTCTCACGCTATAATATGTATGTAAGTACATACTATAAAATACAACATTTTATTTTACACAATTGTGAAACCACTTTTTAGTGATTCACTTCTTTAACAACCACAACATGTCTACGAAAGAAATTCGCCCCACAGAATCGTTTGCCAAAATCATCAAGGCTTTTCGCTTTATGTCCGGATTGGTCGGTGCTGATGTCTCCAATGTGAATTACAAGGTCAACATCGTTACCATCATTGTGATACTGTGCATCAGCATTTATTTCATTTTCACCGTCACCACTGTGGCCAGCGTATTTTCAGAGAACTGGACATACTTGTTGGAAGCATCTTGCATGGTCGGCAGCGTTTTGCAGGGCATCACCAAACTTATTTCGGCTATTGTATTCGCCAAGGATATTGCAGCAATGCGCTTGGAGCTAGAGAGTCTCTATAGCGAATATGAAACGAAGGGCGAGGCCTACTGCAGGGCGTTGAACGAGTGTTGCCAGCGTGTATGGCAGGTTATGAAAATGGTCGGGCATATCTATGCTGCTGCGGCATTTGGAATTCTAATTTTGACTGCAATTTTGGTTCTCGCTACCGAACGGCAAGTCTATGTAATGCACTTTTTCATCCCAGGATTGGATGTCGAGACTCGGTTTGGTTATTTGGCTACAATGGCGGTGCATACAGTGGTTTTTCTAGCTGGCGCTTTTGGACTCTTTGCTGGCGATTTATTCTTTTTGCTCTTTTTGGGTCAACCAAGTTTGCTTCTTGATCTATTGGTGTTGAAAGTAAGGGCGCTAAATGAGATATCTAACAAAAAGGATAGAAAATCGGAACGACTATTAATCGATATTATTGAATGGCATCAATATTATACAGAGTAAGCGTAATTTGCGTACATTTGAATTTGGTGTTTGCGTGTGATCTCTTCTTTTTGGAATTTATATATGTATATTTTTTCAGCTACAATGAGCGCTGCAACCGCTTATTTTATTACATAATCACTATGCAAATTGTCACATCGGGCATCTCAATTATTTGTACTCTCTATATTATTCTTATGGGCGACTGGCCAGGCGCTTACCTGTACATTGTAATCGCCTTTAGCGGACTTTATCTATATTGTATTATTGGCACCAAAATCGAAACGTGCGTAAGTATTAAATAATATGGTCTTGCAAATAATATAGAAATATGTATGCTCTATCTCAATATCATACTTACAGAATCAAGCATTTTGCGAAGAGCTTTACAATATTAATTGGTATGATTTGGAGGTAAAAAGCCAGAAAATGGTTATATTAATTTTGAAGAAGTCACAAAATCCCAGCGAAATTAAAGTTGGCGGTTTCTTGCCGCTTTCAGTACAAACTGCACTTTCGGTAATGTTTAGATACGGTTTTAAATGCTTAAAAAGTATTTGTAACTGTT
Source organism: Rhagoletis pomonella (assembly GCF_013731165.1). Lineage (NCBI taxonomy): Eukaryota > Metazoa > Arthropoda > Insecta > Diptera > Tephritidae > Rhagoletis > Rhagoletis pomonella. The sequence continues at coordinate 7,259,797 of NW_023458565.1, forward strand.
TATCCTTCTTTTCTTTGTGCTCATTCTCATATCCAGATAACAAAAACAATTTATGGCATTTTTACTATGATGTTACGACTTCTGGATGAGAGCCACTGAAGTGTTTTCTTGTGAGAAATTAATGTACATATGGTTACCTTAATATTGAAAGGCCATCATAATTCATTTTCTTTACAAATCCAGCACTGTAAAAAAGTCTGCCGACTACTCACTAAAACATATTGCATTTTAAAAATCACTACTGCAGCATAAAATTAGTTACATTCTCTAATAAAAACAGCCTTTGAAAGAAATTCGCAGTAAAAGGACTTGATTTTCAATAAAGAAACAAAAATGTTATATAGGACCTTTCTATGTTAAAATAACGATACTTGGGTACGCTTTTCATGAAACTTAAGAAACAATAAAAATATAAGAATCCAAAAAAATTACCCAGTAAATAATTTCAGGAGTTAAAAGCCCTTCCGAAAAGCCTTCCTGAGAGTCAAGAGGCCTTCCACTCTACATTTATTTCTCCTTTCTTTTTTGTATGGAGTGACACAAATTGAAGGGCTTCTTCTTTCGCTACTCATGGAAGGCCTTCCAGAAGAGCTTTTAATGGATGTACTTCAGAAGGCTTTTTGGAGGAGTTCTCCTTTAATTTATAAAAATCGTACATCTTTGAAGTAGTTGCTTAAGGTTTATATCAAATATGTATTATTGAATCTTAAAATGTTTATTGAAATTCATTTGTAATGCTTAATAATATAAATTTATGCATTCGCGTAAATTGTAAATGGGTAAGCCCTTTTAGAAGACATGCAAGGGAGCACTTTTTTATCCCTTCTTGGGTAGGCCTCTTAGAATGGCTTTACTTAAGAAGGCCTACCTAAATAATCTTCTGGGTAGTTATAAGTATGTACTTTAGACTTCAACATTTTACAAGAAAGTATTTTTGCTAGGCAATTTCGATAACGTTCACCATTTTTCGGCAAAAAAAAAAATTAAAATAGTTCTAGTGGAATGATCGAAATACTACTATACAAAAAGTTCAACGATTTTTTGGTGAGATTTAATTTTCTGACATTAGGGTGGTACGCTTAATTGATAAGAACAGAGATCTGGTGGGTAACTACTGGAACTTCCGAGCACAAAATATGTTCTCCTCGAGACAGGAATATTGATATATCCTAGTTTAAGATCCGATTGTAAATGCCGAACATAGTATGTATATCGAAAAAGTGTAAAATGGCAACCCCTCTGTTCAAAAAAAAAAATAAAAATAGAAATTCGACTCAGGGGGGTATGGCGAATTTTTTTCCTGTTTTCGAATAATTGAAAATATATTTTGGTAAAAAATTTAATCTTCCAGTAATTGTTGAACAAAATCAATCGGAAATTTCCCACTGTGCGATGACTCAAACAGGAGTTGGCTCGACAGCAGTATATTTCAGGCGGATATCTTAGCCTTATAGAAAGCTGCTAGTTGTATACCCTGTAGTAAGTCTTTCGCAAAAAAACCAAAGAGTAGTTCAGCGAGGCTGACAAATCCCTTCAACCACCGAATTGTTATCTAGTGAGGAAAATTGACGATAGCTGCCAAAGCACGAAACTACGCACCACCACGGGTTGGCTTATGATGACACCTGAGCACCGCCAGCACGACGTGGCCCAAATGCTCCCCGTCATGGGGACCAACACTATAACATGTCAGCAGTTCCTAGTAAAGTGCTGCAGAGCCCTCGCTTAGGAACGTCAGAAGGCATCTATATATATGAACTTGTGGGCGGAATCCAGAGATTCATAAAACAACATTTGAGCCCGCCAATGCCCCCTAAACCCTTAACGCCCCTCTCCCTCTGTTCCAACCCAGTCGGATTGGAAGTATTCTTGGTCTTCCCGTTAGTTGAGCTTGATGACAACTATTAAACGACAACCTGAATTAGGCAGGTCTAAAAAAAAGCAGCTACAATAACCACAATAACCATGATATTATTAACGAATTTACTCCAATTTCCAAAGCCAATCAAATTCCGAACCTTGCTTTGGTGATCAGCTTTATTAAAATGGCATTGACGAAATTAAGCTTCAGAAATCACCAATTGCAAAGCCCCAGCCCAATAATTCAATGACAGGATAAAAAAAATCAGGTTACTTCTTTAAATATTCTATGAACAGTTGGGCTTTAAGCCTCACTGAAAAACTATTACTATAAACATTGTATGGTGATTTTTTTTAAACAACTCAATTTTATTTTGTGTCTTTGCTTCATTGTTCCTCGTCCAAAAATCCCAGCATCATAGTGAATATACCATAAATGGACTTTGTAATCTGAAATGTAAAATAAAATTGTTAAAAAGCAGTAATCGCCATTTAAAAATTACATATTAATAATTGCTTTCTCCATTACCGAGAGTGCAGTTTGTACCGAAAGTGGTAGAACTCCGCCAATTTTAATTTCACTGGGATTTTGTGACTTCTTCAAAACAAATACCAGCATTTTCTGATGTTTCACCTGCAAATCATACCAATTTATGTTGTAGAGTTCCTCACAAAATGCATGGTTCTAGGGAGAAATAAATACAGTTTTTAAATATATGAATGTCTGTACACTAGGCCGGTGCTGTTCGCAAACTCACACAAGTTTCGGTTTTCGTGCCAATAATACAGTATAGATAAAGGCCACAAAAAGCAACCAAAATGTACAAGTATGCACCAGGCCAATCACCCATTAGCACAATATACATGGTGCAAATAATTGAGATGCCCGATGTAACGATTTGCATAGTTATTATATAGTAGAATATACCGTTGCAACGCTCATTGTAACTAAAAAAAAAAAAATGTAAGAAGAAAAAAAAATCGCTAAACCACACCCAAATTTGCTGAAATTGCAAAGCAACAGCCTTACTCTGTGTAGTATTGATGCCACTCAATTATATCGATCAATAGCCTTTCAGTGGTTTTGCAATTTTTGGCAGAAGCCTCATTTAGGGCCTTAACTTTCAACACTAAAATGTCGCGAAACAATTCTGGCTGCCCCAAGTAGATCAGAAAAAATAAATCGCCAGCAAATAGTCCAAAAGCGCCAGCTAGAAAAACCACTGTATGCACCGCCATTGTAGCCAAATAACCAAATTGCGTGTCAACATCCAATCCTGGGATGAAAAAGTGCATTACATAGACTTGCCGTTCGGTAGCGACAACCAGAATGATAGTCAAAGTTAGAATTCCAAATACGGTAGCAGCATAGATATGTCCGACCATTTTGATAACGCGCCAAACACGCTCACAACACTCCTCCAAGGCCTTGCAATAGGCCTCGCCCTTCGTTTCGTGTTCCCGATAAAATGCTTCTAACTCCACGCGCACTCCTGAAAGTCCTTTGGTGTAGGCGATGCCTGAAATAAGTTTGGTGATGCCTTGCAAAACGCTGCCGACCATACAAGATGCTTCCAGCAAGTATTTCCAGTTTTCCGAAAATACGCTAGCCACAGTGGTGGCGGTGAAGATGAAATAAATGCTGATGCACAGTATAACAATAACGGTAATAATGTTGACCCTATAATGTTCATCAGAGATATCAGCGCCGACCACACCGGAAACGAAGCGAGCCATTTTAATGATTTTTGCAAACGATTGCGACGGCCTCATTTTTTTAACGCTCATGGCTAGTCGACTTTAAATATAAAAAAAAAGTTGAAACTTGCACCTCGATTGCACCTTGTGATTTATGTAATAGTATGGTCCTGCATATTTAGTATAGTTATATCCTTGAACTGAGTTCGCTTGTCAAAACAAGTAATTTACTCGTCACGTGCAATAATTGCTACGCACTTAATAATCCCTAGCTGACAACGTGGGAATATTTTGCACATCAAATGTGGTATAAATTACATGTGTTAGTTTGAACACCGAGACTTCACTTAGTAGAAAATTTTCATGTATGATTCAATTACTATGATACCTAGTTTACAGCGGTATTAATTTGCTCCATAATGGGTATCTTAGCGATTGAAACACATACATATGAAATGTGAATACATATTGTAGTAGACCTACTGTGATTATATATTTTTTGGAACCTAGTCTCAATATGCTGTAGACATATTTGAGGCATCTCGTTATGAGAAGAAACAGATAGGACTAAAGATGCGGTGTAGAAAATATCATTTGGAGAAAAACTTGACTTGGCATTTGTTGGCACAGAAAATAAATGACTCACCGTGTTTTATTGAACTCGGCTAAAGTCGCTTGGGTGGCGCCAGCGCCGCTGGCAGACAGGAGTGCGGCTCGAAAATTCTATCAGAAAATAAGGCAGCAATGAAATAGTTTCAAGACCAGAGCTGGTTCCTATAGAGACGAAGATGGAAATTTTGTAACAGATGCCCAGAGTGCACGTGAGCTATGGAGGGAAAACTTCTCAATGCTTTTGAATGTCGACACGGGCGGCACGTTTGATGATCCGCACCAATGTAAAGGATCGATTGTCACGCGTCTACACTCGACCTGTACGAGGTGAGAACAACCATAAGGTGGCTTAAAAACAACAAGGTCCCCGGAGCCAAAGGTATACCAGAGCTGGTGGCAGCCATGAGTCAGCTGTTAAGCAGAATTTAGTCTTATGAATACATACATAGCCGACGTTTGTGGCAATCATAGAGCAATAAGCTTTCTTAAAATTGTTGTCGACGATACTGTGTAAAATACTGAATCACCGCTTGAAAAACGTGCTTGGATTATATCAGTGTGGCTTCAGACCTGATAGATAAATAGATAAGGCACTGCGACCAGTAGGTCTATTGTGCCCTTAGCTCATCACCACACCACAGCTAACCCTTGAGACTAAATAAATGACAAAACACATTTGCATATGTGAGGAAAACTATAACTATATAGGGGAGCGAAGGTTATTATGGACCACATAAGGATAATTTCTGTAGAAAAAAAATCTGAATTTTTGCTAATTTTTAGTGGATAACCCAGCCCATCAAATATAAAAAAAGAATTTGGTACGGCAAATGTTATAGCTTTTATTGATAGACTTTTTTGTGCTGATTGCGAATCCGTAAGCGAACACATCAGCTTTAGATTTTGAAAAAAATAAGGACAAAGTGTCAACAAATCGCGTTTTTTACAATATTTTAGAAGTTCTAGCAAAGAAAAAAAAGGTGATGGTACCTTCCTGGCTTAAATTAAAGCTAGAACTCTCGACTACTATCTCTGAGAGTACCATTCCTGCAACTTGACTCGATGGTCACTTAGTCATATGTTATATACTTTTATTTGTTTTTGTTTTATTAAAAAAAAAAAAAAATAGGAAAAAGTTGAATCAAATTTTTGAACGTTTACTATAGGTTCAAAAAGGAGTGTCATTGACATTGGTTATTGTGGTACACAAACTGTACATTGAATTCTTGTTCAAAAAGATATCATTCTCATGATTTCAGAAAATTAAAAAAATCTACGTTTCAAAAAATAAATAATAAGCATTCAAAATCTAAAAAAAAAATACGTTTTTAGAATAAAAACGTATAATGTGCAAATATAGTACTTGACATAAAACGTACGTTTCATAAAACGTAAATTTCATAAAGTGCACGCAATCCTTTCATCGAAAGGGGTCAAAATCCAATGCATACTATAATATCTTTTCAAACTCTATATTTGACTGCCATTTTTTATATACATACATACTTATTTATTGGCTTCCCTTGACAGAGTTCATTTGTTTTTGAATCGCTATTTGTTAACCACCAAATGAAAATCTTCGAAAAGGACGGAAAGGATGGAAAAACTTGCACAAATTATACCGATACTTTAAATATTACTCACACTTTTTGGTTCCAAAATTTCAATTTACTCGCTGAAAATTAAATTAAAGAGAAGTCATTTCAATTCATTTAAATTTTTCAATAACTTTGCTTCTAACTTAACTGTTAAACATTAAAAAACAAGCGTGCAGTACGTTACAAACGTATTCAAAGGTCATTTTCGAACATATTTTTAAATACATAAATATTAATTCGTTCCTCAAGTTTTCTTTTCTAAGAGAAAGAGAGAAAAACCAAAAGTACGAGAACGCTTTTCGGGTAAAAATTGGTAAAAATATCAAATACACCGTGGACGCCATTTTTTGTTTACATAATATGTATATTGAATACGGTGAAAATGCAGATGCGCTTTTGTTTTTGCTTATTCAACTTACAATTCGTTGATAGTTTGACCATTTACCGGTTTTTACCAGCAAAGATTCTTCAACTCAAATCAAATCTTGCAACTTCTGACAAAGAGAGGATCGATTTTACTTACCCATTTTCCCCTTCTTTGCCAGAGAACGGAGTACGGGAATGCTTTCTGGTAAATTCCTGTAAACTCTTGCAACTTCTTGCATTGGTAATCGATAGTTTCAACAAGTATATCGAATACTATCGATGGTCAGACTATCGATAGTTTTGCTGCTCTAGCGCCTCATAACTACAAATACATATATATATATATATATATCTGGCATAATTCCTTACAAGCTTAATTAAATACGATAAGCAAACGATAGCGTTTACTGCATACACCGATGGGAATTTTGATATTGATTATAATAGATATTAACCAGAAGATGGTAAAATTCTAGAATGCAACTTGTACATTTATCAGTTACGATGACGATACAAATTTCGATAACAACATCGATAAAAAAATATAAAGTATCGATAAATATATCGTTGCTCATATAGAATACTAAAATAAACACATCTTCAAAAAATGTCAATTAGGGTCTTTTGCATAGCTGACTATTACAGATTTAGCTG
>NW_023458565.1:7266594-7271974 GCF_013731165.1 Rhagoletis pomonella
TTCATCTGCTGTAAACCCTGCCAGACATTGCGGAAACTCCTAAATCTTTAATACTATGTGTATCACTACCATTTTATCACTGTGATCAGCACAGCTGATGCTGCTGCTGCTGATACATCTCGAATTACAGAATCAATCCGTTTTTATTTCAAACAAGATTTTACTACCCGCGACAACCGTACATAGAGTGCATATCCTCTTTGTTCTACATACATACTTAAATGTGCTTATTGGTTTCTCCTTTTACAGTAGAACGTGCCAATATTTTTCTACTTTGCGCACGCTATCCTTACGTTGATCGACTTCAACTAAGGATTGCGTCATACGTCATGCCTTAGTGTCTAGCTACGCATTTATGACGGCTCGGGCTGATAGTCATTTGAGTAGTTGAAAAAAAACCACAGCTGGAATGTTGAATTCGTACTCATATCTAAGTAGAGTCTACACCAGAGATATGCATTTACCTATTACCCACTTACTTATTCATGCACATACATGTACGTACATATGTATGTATAAATATCTGGGTTTCGCGAAAAGCTGCAAATGTTGTCAAATCAGAAAAACAAACTCTAACAGAATATGTGAGCAGTGTTGGAGGGCGTGACAGTTGGCAAGATGTTTGAAATTATATATGTATTGGTAAGCAGGGAAGGCGTGCATAAAGGTGCCGGGGATTGATGGTGGGCGTTATGCGAATGCGAGCAGCTGAAAAGTCGCCTATGTATGCAGATTTAAAAATGGAAAATTAAAGATGCCACTATTTGCGCATTCAATTTCCATTCACATAGAATCCTTATTTTTAATTGGCATTTCATCACATTTGGGTATGTAGTTTGAAAATGTTGTGACAGTCTCCCAACTTTGCGACATTGTGCACTGCTTCCTTCTACCAAAAAGTGATAGGTTGTCTGGATTGTTCGTTAGTTGAGGTCGCGAGTATAAAAAAAAACTCCTCGAGTACTTGAACGGCCTCAAGCTTCATACAACTGGTTAATTGTATTATATTTTAAGGAATCTTTCGTGATTTTCCAGGAATTTCGGTGATTTCCCGGAACTTCTTTGATTTTTTTAAAATGAAAATTGTAGTTGGTAAAACCATGTCAAAAATACTATAAGGTTGTGAAACGATTTTGGCTGAGTTCAAAAAAGCACTCCAATTCGCTTATCTTCTGTGCCAACTGATGCCAATTGGCAATGCCAAGTGGTCTTTCCTTCGCAGTGGGGACCTCACTCTTCCTCTACCACCAGCAGGTTCCGAGTTGAATTTTTTAAAGACTTGGAGCGTCGGAGTCCATTCGAACGACATGGCCAAGCTAGCGGAGCCGCTGTTGTTGTAAAGCTCAAACAGATCATCGTTCCATCGTCTGCGGTACTTGCAAAATCAGACATCGCCGCTTTAAAGTTGATGCTACTTTTCTCGCGGGTCTTTTCCAAGATTTGGGGTATTGTGAAAACAGGGTCCATGGTGGATTTGCCAGGTCTAAAGCCACACTGACAAGACCTAATCAGTTCGTTCACGGTGGGCATCAGTCTTTCACACAATACACCCGATAAGACCTTGTAACCTATACTTAGAAGGCTGATACCGCGGCAAATAGGCCGGATGGCGGGTTCGCCTTTCTTGTGGATTGGGCAGAGCACACTTAAATTCCAATCGTCGGGCATGCGTTCATCTGACCATATTCTGCATAAGAGTTGATGCATGCACCTTATTAACTCCTCGCCGCCGTACTTGAATAGCTCAGCTGGCAGGTTTTCAGCCCAAGCCGCATTGTTGCCTTTCTAGCGCGCTATTGCTATTTGTACCTCGTCAAAGTAAGGGGGGGGGGGGGGGGGACATCACCCCCGTCATCTTCGAATTGGGGCTCGAGTTCGCCTTCTCCCCTACTTTCCGTGCTGCTACCGTTCAGTATGGTGGAAAAGTGCCCTCTCCATAATTTTAGTACGTTCTGAACATCAGTTTCTAGATCGCCATTGTTGTTCTTACAAGAGTTCCCCTGGTCTTGAAAACTTCCGTAAATCGCCTTGCTCTCTGGTAAACGTTTTTGGGGTATTTGAGTGCGCGAACGAGGACGAAAAAGTCGGGATTAAGTATAGCCGTGAAACTGTAGCTGCATACCCAGAACAACGAGAAAAACCCGACAACTTTGTATTTCTAGGCACAAAGCCAGTTTTGTTTTATAGGGATTAACCCTAAGCCATCTGACTCAAGGCTCCTGAACCATGTAAACCGGTGGGTAGCTAACTGCGGCCTCACAGTAAATCCCAGCAAGACGCAACTGGACTTGTTTACCGGGAAGTATAAGATACCCGTTGTGGCCCTAACAGGGGTGTCTGTCTGCAGCTCTCGGACAGAGTCAAGTACCTGGGCGGCCATCAGGGCCCTGAACGCTATGATGGTGTGCTTGAAATCAGTAAGGGAATGTTTAACCCTTCTGTCGATCGCGTCGTACCGGTTCACAGTGACATCGCGGGAAACTGCGTGACTGATGACCTGGCAAGGAAAGGAGGAATGATATAAATATTTTCTATTAGAATGTCCAGCCTTCGCGAGGCTGAGATAGAAACATTTCGGCTGTCAGACATCGAAATCAGTCGCAGTCGAAATTTTATTATGGGCCTGCGGCGACTCGCCGACTTAATTAATAGTCTCCGTTTAGTTTTTGGTGGTGTCACAAAGGACAATCTCTTAAATCTCTTAATAACCGGTTTGTCTGCAAACCAAAAAATAAATCATCTTACCAGCCGGTCGGAAAAATCATCCAACAACAACATACTGATCGCGCTAGTTCACAAATGTCCTCACAGGGGACAACCTTTATTCCTCTTCTGTTAAGCGATTTCAGAAATTCCTTTATCAACAGGAGACAGAGGAGAAGAGAAATTGAGCTTCACTGGAGATTGTCTTGGGTGGTTATTTTCGTCACTGATATTATGGCTGCGTGGACTACTGTGAGTGCTAAAAGTCATACTTTAGGAGTCTCTTGCTGATTACTGACTTTATTGAAGTCTCCTTTAACGTCCACGTGAGCAAACTTAAATTTTATGGATATCCTTCAGTAGTGTTGTGATTTTTATTTGAAATTTGCGCTTTTAAATCTACGCCTGATACTTCCATCCCATCCCCATAACGAAAAAAATAATAACTTTAAAATATTTTCTGAATATCAGCGCTTGGCACGTGACAACGCTGGAACATCAATGCAAGGTGTTACTGACCCCCAAAAAACAAGAAACAAAAGCAAAATGTGTAACAAGAAATAAAGAAGCCTTAGCATAAAAAATCAGCTCTCCTCAATCTTTAAAAGCAAAAAAGAAAAAAAAAACACTGGCTGGTAGAAGATGAATGAATCCAAACCGAAGATGGCAAATATTCATATTTTCAACACAAACAAACCAGCAGACACATATGTACATACATACATACATACATATGTGAACGATTCATATCAGCAGCTGAAATGCGCGACACGAGCACCAGATCACACAAAAGCTGCAATCCGATATCATTCGGAGGGGCAAAGCGAGACGCTGTGCGACGTAAAGACGGCGCTGATGATTATGCTGAAGAAGCGATGCAATGCGACGATAATGCGGTCGGTGGCAGTCGGTGTTAGCGGCATATCCGGCATGTGCAAAATCCGTCAGCTTGCGTTAAGTGGCAACACCAGCGCCAGCCACATACATATGTACATATCTGTCTTCATGAAAGTACGAGTATGTAGATAGTTTTGTATGTAAATTTTATTCAATTTATCGACTCTTTGCTTGAGAAAAAGAAAAGTCTGCCGAAATCCTTTGAGTTCCAGCGGGCGTTTAATTGCATTTATTGCGGCGGATTTTCGAGCTGATGATGCTGTCATCCCCTTGCCTTGCTAACACACACGCGCACACATTGGAATATGTAATTGGTATGCTGACAGCAGATGTAAACTCTGGCACATTGCTGGCACTGCACGCCGCAACCACTTATGCACACTTGCTCATCAGTTTACTCGGATGCACGTCTTATTTCTACTTACATACATATGTACATACATACATATGTATAGTACATCCTCAGAGACGTGTATGTTTGTAGCTTGCATACCGCCATTGTTTTGAATCGCATGTTAAAGACGTTTCATCCTTATCAACGGGGCATAAATGCGCTCTTGAGTTCGGCCCTTAAGTCGACAAAGAGCTGCGCGGCGTACTATCGGTTGTTGGAGCGGTGAGCGGGCAAGGTTAAACGCTGTATACAAGTGGATGATTATGCGGATGAGAAAGTGATAGCCGAATTGAGCCTGAAAAGCACTGAGGCACGTGCGTTGCACAGTTAGCGATTTACGCTTTGCATCAGCTGCTGATTTGCTGCTGTTGCTTCGCTTGTTTGCATGCATCGTTGCAGCTTCCGTGACGCGTCTTTGTGAAGACATCATTGTGTCTGGATATACATATGCATGTAGGCAGGCCTTGCATGGCTTGTGCAATGGCTGCAGTAATTTGCCGGTTGTGTGACTGTAAACAAATAATTAAACATAATCTACTATCAATTACTCGATATTGAATTATACAAATTGGGTTTATTTGGAATTGAAGGAATTTGCCTTGTCGTAGCTGATTGACTCAGGCTTGTGGGCTTTATTCTAGAAACAAAGCTTTGTGTGTCGTGTGAAAACCTCAACTCGCCATTCTTCCTGGAAATAAGGAACAAGAAAAACAGTAGAAAGTTTTATTACTCTTAGAGCCAGCCCGTAGAATTTAGAAACCTAGAGATAATCCGGTTTCGGCATTGTGTTATCTGCCGTGTCATTTTCCCAAACGATAAGCGCCAACACCTTGGCGGCTCTAATGACTTCGTTTAAACTCAGCTACCCAATATTTAATAATTTTGAACGAAGGAGCAGACTCTCCCAAAGTAGAGTCCAATTATATTCGCGGTGTTCAATAAAATCAGTATATCTTTCCACTCCTTACTTGATGGAAGCATTACGCTATAGTTTTTCTTCTTGAAGAGCAAAGAAAGACAGATCTACTTAGGCAGATTTTTGTGAGTGCTTGCAAGAGTACAGTTCCATCAGCTTCAGGACACCCTGTGAAGCACTTTCCTTCATAAAGAGATGATCAATCGGTGGCAAATGACAATATAGCCCTATATCGCTTTCCACCAAACCAGCGAACCTTATGCAATACTTAAGGTACTTAACTTAACTTAACTTAACGTAACTTAGAATTTCGAAAATTAAAACCAAACAGACTTCGACGTAACATATTAAGTTTCGCCTGTCCAAATATAAGCAACATCCATTTAATTTACGGTAAGTTGCCATACTCAGATCTTTATTTGTGATGTAACGGGTGATTTTTTTGAGGTTAGGATTTTCATGCATTAGTA
>NW_023458565.1:7272074-7282190 GCF_013731165.1 Rhagoletis pomonella
TCCGTTTTTATTTCAAACAAGATTTTACTACCCGCGACAACCGTACACAGAGTGCATATCCTCTTTGTTGTACATACATACTTAAATGTGCTTATTGGTTTCTCCTTTTACAGTAGAACGTGCCAATATTTTTCTACTTTGCGCACGCTATCCTTACGTTGATCGACTTCAACTAAGGATTGCGTCATACGTCATGCCTTAGAGTCTAGCTACGCATTTATGACGGTTCGGGCTGATAGTCTTTGAGTAGTTCAATAAACACAGCTGGAATGTCGAATTCGTACTCATATCTATGTATGTATATAGAGTCAACACCAGAGATATGCATTTACCTATTACCCGATTACTTATTCATGCACATACATGTACGTACATATGTATGTATAAATATCTGGGTTTCGCGAAAAGCTGCAAATGTTGTCAAATCAGAAAAACAAACTCTAACAGAATATGTGAGCAGTGTTGGAGGGCGGGACAGTTGGCAAGATGTTTGAAATTATATATGTATTGGTAAGCAGGGAAGGCGTGCATAAAGGTGCCGGGGATTGATGGTGGGCGTTATGCGAGTGCGAGCAGCTGAAAAGTCGCCTATGTAGATTTAAAAATGGAAAATTAAAGATGCCACTATTTGCGCATTCAATTCCCATTCACACAGAATCCTTATTTTTAATTGGCATTTCATCACATTTGGGTATGTAGTTTGAAAATCTTGTGACAAAATGAAAAATTATGGTGTTTGTGTGCTGCATATTTTGAAAGTCTCTCAACATTACGATATTGTGCACTGTTACCTTCTACCAAAAAGTGATAGGTTGTCTGGCTTGTTCGTTAGTTGAGGTCGCGAGTATAAAAAAAAACTCCTCGAGTACTTAAACGGCCTCAAACTCCATACAACTGGTTAGCTGTATTATATTTTAATGAATCTTTCGTGATTTTCCTGGAATTTCGGAGATTTCCCGGAACTTTTTGGATTTTTTTTTTAATGAAAATTGTATTCGGTAAAACCATAAATACTATAAGGTTGTGAAACGATTTTGGCCGAGTTCAAAAAAGCACTCCAAGTCGCTTTTCTTTTATGCCAACTGATGCCAATTGGCAATGCCAAGTGGTCTCCGTCGCAGTGGGGACCTCACTCTTCCTCTACCACCAGTTCCGAGTTGAATTTTTTTGAGACTTGGAGCGTCGGAGTCCATTCGAACGACATGGCTAAGCCAGCGGAGCCGCTGTTGTTGTAAAGCTCAAACAGATCATCATTCCATCGTCTGCGGTACTTGCAAAATCAGACATCGCCGCTTTAAAGTTGATGCTACTTTTCTCGCGGGTCTTTTCCAAGATTTGGCGTATTGTGAAAACCTGGTCTATGGTGGATTTGCCAGGTCTAAAGCCACACTGACAAGGCCCAGTCAGTTCCTTCACGGTGGGCATCAGTCTTTCACACAATACACCCGATAAGACCTTGTAACCTATACTTAGAAGGCTGATCCCGCGGCAAATAGGCCGGATGGCGGGTTCGCCTTTCTTGTGGATTGGGCAGAGCACACTTAAATTCCAATCGTCGGGCATGCGTTCGTCTGACCATATTCTGTATAAGAGTTGATGCATGCACCTTATTAACTCCTCGCCGCCGTACTTGAATAGCTCAGCTCGCAGGTTTTCCGCTCAAGCCGCATTGTTGTATTTCAAGTGCGCTATTGCTATTAGTACCTCGTCATAGTAAGGGGGGCATCAACTCCGTCATCTTCGACTCGGGGTCGCCTTCTCCCCAACTTTCCGTGCTGCTATCATTCAGTATGGTGGAAAAGTGTCCCCTCCATAATTTTAGTACGTTCTGAACATCAGTTTCTAGGTCGCCATTGTTGTTCTTACAAGAGTTCCCCTGGTCTTGAAAACTTCCGTAAGTCGCCTAACTCTCTGGTAAACGTTTTGGGGGTATTTTCCGTCGGCCAGCAGAACAGACGCTGTAGACTTCAGTGAGCCCTTAAACAGAATATATCGGAGTGGGCCAACCGAAGCTCCCTATTTTTCTGCCGTGGCCGAGGGCTCCACTCGGGTTGGTTACCCATCTCGCACATGGGTTGCTCACATTGCCCAGAGTGCGCGAACGAGGATGAAAAAGTCGGTATTTAGTATAGCCGTGAAACTGTAGCTGCATACCCAGAACAACGAATATACCCAATTCCACTTTTCGAGAGTATTTGAGAGATTCGGGCCAAGATGCAGCTTAGAACCTTCTGAAACATCAAAGACCAAGCTTTTTTGGACTACATCGCCGACCATTTCGTTGACATGAACGCTGGAGTCTCGGCACTGAGATCGTCACACCGCTATGCGAACCACTTAGGATAGTGACGTACTCCCTCAGCACCGACTATCCCAGCAAGTAGAAATATTTGGCTAGTTCTAGCGCCACTTATTATCTTCTTGATTGGCGCCATAACTGCCTAAACGATACTGGCCGAATTCTCCATAGCAGGCCAGTCGTTTTTTCTATCCACTGGCAGACGTCATTTTGAAACACCGTGTGATGCCACTGCTTCTAATCTTTCTAGGCGGAGGTGTTCTTTGTATTCATATAAAGTGTTATAGCTGACCCGGTTAGTGAAATAAGTAGTTAGTAAAGACAAAATCGTTTTGTTTTGAAACATGGTGTTGAACTTTTCACTGAAGAAATGCGAAAGACAGACGCTACGATTATTAGTCGCTAGTCAACCACAGTCATCCAGAGAAGAGATTTCGGATTTTCCCTAGAAACTACAAAAGTACCTATATTGTCTGAAATCAAAATTGGAAACGGCACACCAAACAATTATTCTTGAAGAAAGGAAGATTTGTATAGATCAATATATGCTGGGATGAGTGGAGTGAATGGGCCATGTCGGGTAATGCTCTTATACTGGGTTAACCAATGTTTGAAAAGACAAAAAATTAAGAAAAAAGGCCAGCGGGAACAATAACAAGAGGACCGAAAAGGAATAATTTCAGACTGCTTTATCAGCTGTCTTGTTGCCTTCGATATTGCATTGTCCGGAAATCCAGCAAAGAGGGACCTTGAAATGGCCCAGTCATGACAATGCGGCACGGCAGTCCCCGATTGCATCACATTGGATCCCATTGCTTTCAAATCTGCTTGGCTTTCGACGAAGACAGCGACTGCCGAATTCAGTGCGCAGTCCTGAAAAATGCCTACATACATACTGGTATGTATTTCACTTTGGAGGAAAGATTGGAAGTAGTTCCCTTTAATATCGACAGAGAAAAGCCCGAAAATTGTATATTTCTAGGAGCGCGGTCAGCGATTAACCCTTAAGCCATCTGACTCAAGGCTACCTGAACCATATAAGCAGGTGGGCAGCTAACGGCGGCCTCGCAGTGAATCCCAGCAAGACGCAACTGGACTTGTTTACCGGGAAGTACAAGATACCCGTTGTGGCCTTAACAAGGGTGTCCGTCTGCAGCTCTCAGACAGAGTCAAGTACCTGAGTGGCCATCAGGGCCCTGAACGCTTCGATGGTGCGCTTGAAATCGGTAAGGGAATGTCTAACCCTTCTGTCGATCGCGTCGTACCAGTGACATCGCGGGAAACTGCGTGACTGATGACCTGGCTGATTACTGATTTTATTGAAGTCGCCTTTAATGCCCAGGTGAGCAAACTGAAATTTTATGGATCAGTAGTGTTGTGATTTTTATTTGAAATTAGCGTTTTTAAATCTACGCCTGATACTTCCATCCCATCCCCATAACGAAAAAATAATAATTTTAAAATATTTTCTGCATATCAGCGCTTGGCACGTGACAACGCTGGAACATCAACGCAAGGTGTTACTGACCCAAAAAACAAGAAACATAAGCAAAATGTGTAACAACAAATAAAGAAGCCTTAGCATAAAAAATCAGCTCTCCTCAATCTTTAAAAGCAAAAAAGAAAAAACAAAAACACTGGCTGGTAGAAGATAAATGAATCCAAACCAAAGATGGAAAATATTCATATTTTCAACACAAACAAACCAGCAGACACATATGTACATACATACATACAAACATACATATGTAAACGATTCATATCAGCAGCTGAAATGCGCGACACGAGCACCAGATCACACAAAAGCTGCAATCCGATATCATTCGGAGGGGCAAAGCGAGACGCTGTGCGATGTAAAGGCGGCGCTGATGATGATGATGATGCTGAAGCCGCGATGCAATGCGACGATAATGCGGTCGGTGGCAGTCGGTGTTAGCGGCATATCCGGCATGTGCAAAATCCGTCAGCTTGCGTTAAGTGGCAACACCAGCGACAGCCACATATGTACATATCTGTCTTCATGAAAGTACGAGTATGTACATAGTTTTGTATGTAAATTTTATTCAATTTATCGACTCTTTGCTTGAGAAAAAGAAAAGTCTGCCGAAATCCTTTGAGTTCCAGCGGGCGTTTAATTGCATTTATTGCGGCGGATTTTCGAGCTGATGATGCTGTCATCCCCTTGCCTTGCTAACACACACGCGCACACATTGGAATATGTAATAGGTATGCTGACAGCAGATGTAAACTCTGGCACATTGCTGGCACTGAACGCCGCAACCACTTATGCACACTTGCTCATCAGTTTACTCGGATGCATGTCTTATTTCTACTTACATACATACATACATACATACATATGTATAGTACATCCTCAGAGACGTGTATGTTTGTAGCTTGCATACCGCCATTGTTTTGAATCGCATGTTGAAGACGTTTCATCCTTATCAACGGCATAAATGCGCTCTTGAGTTCGGCCCTTAAGTCGACAAAGAGCTGCGCGGCGTACTATCGGTTGTTGGAGCGGTGAGCGGGCAAGATTAAACGCTGTATACAAGTGGATGATTATGCGGATGAGAAAGTGATAGCGGAATTGAGCCTGAAAAGCAGTGAGGCACGTGCGTTGCACAGTTAGCGATTTACGTCTTTGCATCAGCTGCTGATTTGCTGCTGTTGCTTCGCTTGTTTGCATGCATCGTTGCAGCTTCCGTGACGCGTCTTTGTGAAGACATCATTGTGTCTGGATGTACATATGTATGTAGGCAGGCCTTGCATGGCTTGTGCAATGGCTGCAGTAATTTGCCGGTTGTGTGACTGTAAACAAATAATTAAACATAATCTACTATCAATTACTCGATATTGAATTATGCAAATTGGATTTATTTGGAATTGAAGGAATTTGCCTTGTCTTATCTGATTGACTCAAGCTTGTGGGCTTTATTCTAGAAAGAAAGCTTTCATGGTGGCCTAACATTGAAGCAATGGCGGGAAAGGTGTTTGTTGCTTTATATGTATGTACTGCTCAAGGCGGGATATTTGGTGAAAAATAGGAGCACTCTACTATAGTTTTTCTTGACTCTATGATAATATAGTTAAATCTATGCATAGTGTTAACTGTTTGTTTGGTGGAAGTGGAGAGTTTAACAAATCCAATTAGCGCTAATATGTGCCGCACCTCGCAATTCGACCTGGAAATAAAGAACAAGAAAAACAGTAGAAAGTTTTATTACTCTTAGAGCCAGCCCGTGGAATTTAGAAACCTAGAGATAATCCGGTTTCGGCATTGTGTTATCTGCCGTGTCATTTTCCAAAACGATAAGCGCCAACTTCTTGGCGGCTCTATGACCTCGTTTAAACTCAGCTACCCAATATTTAATCATTTTGAACGAAAGAGTAGACTCTCCCAAAGTATAGTCCAATTCTATTCGAGGCGTTCAATCAAATCACTATATCTTTCCACTCCTTACTTGATGGAAGCATTAAGCTATAATTCTTCTTGAAGAGCAAAGAAAGACAGATCTACTTAGGCAGATTTTCGTGAGTGCTTCAAAGAGTACAGTTCCATCAGCTTCAGGACACCCTGTGAAGCACTTTCCTTCATGAAGAGATCAATCGGTGGCAAATGACAATATAGTCCGTCTATCGCTTTCCACCAAACCAGCGAACCGTATGCAATACTTAAGGTACTTAACTTAACTTAACGTAACTTAGAATTTAGAAAATTAAAACCAAACAGACTTCGACGTAACGTTAAGTTATGTTAAGTTTCGCCTGTCCAAATATAAGCAACATCCATTTAATTTACGTTAAGTTGCCATAAACAAATCTTTATGTGTGATGTACACATACCGTTCTATGAAGTCCACTTCAGGTGGAACATACTACAAATTACTACGTTAGTTATAAAATAGCAGCCGCTGCAACGAGCTACCCCTTTATATTCCACCCATTGACATCGTACGTAAAGTCGTTGCTGCTCGCTTCGCCTTTGATAACACAGAGCTCTGCTTACCTGTACTGCCTCCAAGTAGTTTTTACACAATGTACGTTCCCTTAAAGGATGAGCAGAATTTGGAGACGACAATTGGAAGGAAGGACCAATGAAGTTTGACAGTAAGGTCCGGTGCGATTAGATTTCCGACCAAAGTAGCTCCTTGTTTAACTTTGGCCAAGCGCCATTCAGAGCCTTGGGTTCGCTCATGGTGCGCTCAAAACCAATCGGTTGTGTCTGATTATTTCCTAGCCAGACTTTTGTTCAAGGGACTAGGAAGTCTAGGAAGTTATTTTTAGCATATCAATTATATAAAATTGACTATTTCTGGGTTTGAAACCCGAGGTAAGAGGTTCGGTCCGAGTCACAGAAGAATGGGAAGTAGTTGGACGAATCTACCGACATCGACAAATATCTACAAAATTCCTTCATTCCTTGTAAATCATGCTAGCTTGGAAAAATTCTTGAAGAAGTGCTTCACTTGATTCACTAGAAGGTCAGAAGATTAACTACAGATTTAATCCCTGATGCCCAAAACTTTTAACTCATATTGGATCTTAACAATAGTTTTCCCACATAAAAAATTAGCAGATTTTTTTATTAGTTGTGAGCAGTATTGATACCAAAAGTACTCGGAGAGTCGCCTAGTATCCCCAGTATGCTTAGGTCTTCACGGAACGATTGGAAAGATGAGTCGATCTTGAGTCAGCAGTGCATAGATGGGTTAAAACTAAATTAGGAAGCGAAGTACGCTCGAAGGATCTTTCATTGAATCTTTGTTTTAGACCGTCACTCTAGCGTTCTATAAGCAGAGATTGTAGCTATAAAGTAGGCGGCGCTTTGGCTTATCGACTCTTCTTTTAACTTGTTTTCGGTAACCATCTACTTTAATAGACGAGGTCAATGGAATGTTGTAAAACCTCGTTGATAGTGGCAATAAAATGCAAAATATACATAGATCACAAAATTTGCCACCCATTAAGTGTAAGTATAAGTGGAAATATAAGGCAGGTAAGTCCTAATCAAGTTAGCTACTAAATTTTCCACTGCCAGCTCATAGAGACAAACAACGTAATTGCAAAGAAGAGAACCTCGCCGTTTGGCATCTAATTCTCTCACCATGCTTGCATACCGTTATCTAACTGCAAATCATGCCTTCAATAACACTTCTTCGAGAAGGCAGATAAGATATGGTCGACAGAACCAATTGTAGGACAACTCTCAGGTTCGACAAGAAAAGGTTACCGGTATTATAGCCGAAAGCAGCATGATGGGAAGGCATCTTAGTAGAATGGGTCCATCAGCGCCAGTGATTTCTCTCGCAGCTACCGTTAAGGGGAGTAAATTAGAATATTCGAATAATATCTCTGCCACTATTTACGCTGAACCTAGAAGACGCCCATTTCACCGTTACTTCTTCATTTGTTTAGCAGATCTTAGAGCAGCATGGGGTCGCGATTTTTTAATGTAACCAATTGGTTATATTTCTAGGTGAGGTAATGTGAAAGAAACGAGTCCGTAAAAGGGCAGCAAAATGGAACCACTGGACCTAAGTATGCTTCTCTCCTTTACTTGATACAGGCAGGCATTTTAGCTTAACTAATGTGATAGGGAAACTTAATCCAGGAATGATCTAAGCGTAGATCGTATCATTTGAGTCCGGACGATTGTACGGTTAAAAAACTCAAATAGCCTAAGTTTCTTTGACTTCTGTGAGTATTCATTAGGGTCTTCGGTTAATAGCCTTTTCTCCCGGTTTTCGAGTTATTCATTTGGAAAGTGAGAAAAACCCGGTTAAACAGGTTTTTTTAACATAGTTTTCATACAGTGAAAATGTTTATTTTGGGAAGGAAACAGGACCAAAAATTACAATAAAACTTTTAACAGAAAAGATAGCTTTCATTTAGAAAAGAGAATAGCAAAATAAGTACAAAGTTATTTTTAGATCAAAATCAAAACAAATAAAAATCAGTGAAAAAGTCACATTTGGTTTTATTTTAACTTTTTTTTTAATACTTTATTGCATTTCTTCTGTCTTTTTCGGTTTTGAGTAGTGATCTTGCCACAGTAGCCGAGATGCCTCTCCCGACGTCCATGGTTAAATTTTTGGTCCCAGCAACATCAAAAAAGCTTTGAAAATTTCGAAACTCAAAACTTTTATTGAGACGATTTGTGAGAAATGAAAAAACCGGTTTGTTCGATAAAAAAAATCGGTTAATTCGATGTTCGAAAATTCAAGATTTCAAAAAAAACAACCGCCTATAGATATGCAAAAAATCCTGTGTAGTCAATCACCCCAGTATTCATCGAGGAGAAGTGTGTCTTTGAAGTTTGAGAATTATATTAAAGAATTTTATTTGGGAGCATCTTTAAGTTTGTGTCTAAATAATATATACGTACGTACTATGCTAGGCTTGCTTATATTCTTCTTGAAAGCTTTGAAACTCAAGTCAGCGAAATGATAGGAGTTTGGCTATTGTTTGCTCGATAGGCACCGCTAATATGAGAAAAAGATCTTTTGTCATGCCTTAAAGCTTAAACAGACGGCAGCGTTGATCCGGATTAACTCGCACTTAATCCGGATCAACTGCAGTTAATTCTCAAGATAGTTAGCAAATTAGAACTCATTGCGGATGAGGATTAATCAATCTTAAACCACTTGCAAGTTTAATTATTTCAAATATGTTAAAGCGGAACAATAATTCTAATGTCGACAGATTTCAACTTCGAACATACAATGTGCCCTCTTGAATTTGCCACCACTTAAACCATATTTAACCTTATATGGTAGACAGACGGAGAAAATTAATTTGAATTAATAAGCATAAATGCAAATTAAAATTTTACCCTTACAGACGGCAGTAATGCGAATAAACCAGCCGCAAGGTCGTGGGTTCGAGTCCCACGGCCAGTATACTTTTTTTATTTCTTTTTCATTCTTTTTTTTATAAGTTCTATATTTTTTTTACGTTACTTTCAGTTAGTTGTTGAATTTTTAACAAAATTCATCTCTAAAAATTAAAATTAACTAATAGTAAAATAAGAAATGTGATATAAAATAAAGCAAATGAAAATAAAATAAAGTAAAATTAAATATATAAATAAAATAAAATAAAAAAATTTAAAATTAATAATAAAAACAAAAAAAATTCGCTATCGCTCCAACCGAGTATCGAACCCGGCAGCTACAGGCTTGTAGCTCGCAACTGTCACCACTCCGCTACCGCGTACGCTTCGTTTGCTTACTTGTACAAAAGACAACAACTGGCCGTTTTTACCAGTGTTGTCATTGAAAATTCCCCGGATCCGAGTTAATTCCCAAAAATTTCGTGCATTTGTTCGGCTGCTTATGCTCATTTTAAAGAGGAAAATGCATGAGTTAAAGCAAATTAAGGCTGGTTATGCAAATAATCGAGCCCGTTTGTCTACCGTATTAGACTCAGTCATAGGACATTCAATACATTCAATGCGATCAAACGAAGGAAAGCAAAACAAAAAAAACGAAACAAAACAAAAAACCATCACTCAGAGGTTATAAAGGACAGAGTGGAGGGTAACTGCACGCGTGCATATGTATGTGTATATTTACAATACTCTATATTGAAACGCCGACAACACGCGTGCGGTTTCCGAAATAACAAAACAAAAAAAAACATCTGCCCCGGTGCACATGCCCCACAAGCGCGCAGGACGAACCGGAATGGAGGAATCTCGGCTTGTTGGCGGATCAACATGCCAGGACATCGCATGATAAATACATATACATATTAACATCTACATACATGCGTGTATATGATCGCTATGACTGAATGGAACTTCCTTTAAT
>NW_023458565.1:7282290-7303469 GCF_013731165.1 Rhagoletis pomonella
TAATGCATGAAAATCCTAACCTCAAAAAAATCACCCGTTACATATACCGTTCTATGAAGTCCACTTCAGGTGGGACATACTACAAATTACTACGTTAGTTATAAAATAGCAGCCGCTGCAACGAGCTACCCCTTTTATATTCCACCCATTGACATCGTTGGTAAAGTCGTCGCTGCTCGCTTCGCCTTTGATAACACAGAGATCTGCTTATCTATACTGCCTTCAAGTAGTTTTTACACAACGCACCTTCCCTTAAGAGGGATAAGCAGAATTAGGAGACGACAATTGGAAGGAAGGACCAATGAAGTTTGACAGAAAGGTCGGTGCGATTAGATTTCCGAGCTGCAATTTACGAAGCAGTCAACTGGTTGTTTATGGGTTCGCTCATGATGCATTCAAAACCAATCGGGTGTGTCTGATTATTTCCTAACCAGACATTTGTTCAAGGGAACAATTTATTTGCAGAGAATCGCTTCGCGGACTAGTTTTCTAGGAAGTTGTTTTTAGCATATTAGTAATATCAAATTGACTATATCTGGGTTTGAAACCCGAGGTAACAGATTCGGTCTGAGTGACAGAAGAATGGGAAGTAGTTGGACGAATCTACCGATATCGACAAATATCTACAAAATTCCTTCCTTCCTTGTAAATCTTGCTAGCTTGGAAAAATTCTTGAAGAAGTGCTTAACTTGATTCACTAGAAGGTCAGAAGATTAACTACAGATTTAATCCCTGATGTCCAAAACTTTTAACTCATATTGGATCTTGACAATAGTTTTCCCACATAAAACATAGCAGATTTTTTTATTAGTTTTGAGCAGTATTGATACCAAAAGTACTCGGAGAGTCGTTAATGTCCCTCAAACGGCAACAAAATGGAACCACTGGACCTAAGTATGCTTCTCTCTTTTACTTGATACAAGCAGGCATTTCAGCTTAACTAATTTGGTAGGGAAACTTAATCCAGGAATGATCTAAGCGTAGAGCGTATCATTTGAGCCCGGAAAATTGTACGGTTAAAAAAATCAAATGGCCTAAGTTTCTTTGACTTCTGTGAGTATTCATTAGGGTGTTCGGTTATATGTTTTTTTTTTTCAAAACCAGTCTCCGAGTTATTCTGGTTTTATTTTACGAAGTTCATACAGTGAAAATGCTTATTTTGGGAAGGAAACAGGACCACAAATTACAATAAAACTATTAACAGAAAAGATAGCTTTCATTTAGAAAAGAGGAAAGCAACATAAATATAAAGTTATTTTTAGATCAAAAATCAAAACAAATAAAAATTAGTGAAAAAGTCACGTTTAGTTTTATTTTAACTTTTTTTAGTACTTTATTGCATCTGTATTTTTCGGTTTTGAGTCGTGCTCTTGCCGCTGTAGCCGAGACGCCTCTCCCGACGTCCATGGTTAAATTTTTGGTTCCAGCAACATCAAAAAAATTTTTCTCAAATAGTGGAGTTTGGCTATTGTTTGCTCGATAGGCACCGCTAATATGAGAAAAAGATTTTTTGTCATACCTTAGATGGCCAGCAAATCAAGAACTCATTGCGGATGAGGATTAATTAATCTCAAACCACTTGCAAGTTTAATTATTTCAAATATATTAAAGCGGAACAATAATTCTAATGTCGACAGATTTCAACTTCGAACATACAATATGCCCTTTTGAATTTGCCCCACCACTTAAACCATATTTAACCTTAGACTCAGGCATAGGACATTCAATACATACAATGCGATCAAATGAAGGAAAGCAAAACAAAAAAAAAAAACGAAACAAAACAAAAAACCATCACTCAGAGGTTATAAGGGAAGGAATGGAGGGTAACTGCACGCGTGCATGTGTATGTGTATATTTACAATACTCTATATTGAAACGCCGAGACACGCGTGCGGTTTCCGAAATAACAAAACAAAAAAAAAAAAAACATCTGCCCCGGTGCACATGCCCCACAAGCGCGCAGGACAAACCGGAATGGAGGAATCTCGGCTTGTTGGCGGATCAACATGCCAGGACATCGCATGATAAATACATATACATATGTACATGCGTGTATATGATCGCTATGACTGAATGGAACTTCCTTTAATTTGTTTGCGCTTTGTATTCATGACGGTCTGCCTTTTCACTTTATTGCACGGCGGCGACATGTGCAACATGGGGAAGGATAATTGTATTGCAATTAAAGGATACTTTTGCACCGCTGACAGCGACATATGGTCGAAAAGTAATAATAATAATAACAAGTATATTAAACAGAAATGCTCGTTGCCGATTGCCTTATAAAATTTGCACATTTGCGCATTGTATGTAAGGAGAAAATTTCAACAATTACAATGGTATTCAATTGTGGATGTGCTTAGAGCGCAGACTAAATTGCAACATCTGTTAATGTACCTATATGTATGTACACATAAATATGTATATTGATGTCATCCGATTGTGACTACAACAGAGAGGATTGCGTGCGACAAATAGCTTTTGTTTGTCCTAATTGAGTTGGACACAAATTTTAACACGTGATGGATGGATTAACGAGCGTTAAAGTAAGTAATTAGTATTGATTTGAATGCTTCACCAAATAAAGCTGAAATTAGTGTTAAAATCTATGTAGAAGACCTGTATTCGCTATGCTCGTGTAAAAATTGTAGATTACACTGCTGCAATGCGTTAAAATTTGTTATGAAAAAATTTGCCATTTGCCACCCCCATTCGCAAAATTTATTCGATGTGTGTGGCATGGCACGTTGAAGGCAGAGTCAGTAGTGTGGTTATTACAACACTTACAGGCTCATTTCCTCTTTAGTGGCATGCTGTTAATCACTTTTCCTTGCTTTAGAATTTTACTACACATAACAATTGGCTTATGATACAGGAGCTGATTATACTAAAATTAACCCTTAAATGAGAAGCGTTGATGTGGCGAGGGATAATAAGATTACGCTGTGTTGTGAAACTTAAAACCGAAAGGCTTTTTGAAAAAGTTATCATATTAAAAGCAAATATCTATCAAGCTGATTCTTTTTGTAAGGGATATGCTGCCATAAGAAGATATAGTAAAATAAGCACGCGTACATATATCGCTGCTTGGCGCACAATACCGCGCATAAGCCAAATGCATTACCACGTATGCGGTGGCACAGAAAAAAAATTAATTTTGGTTGCCCCGTATCAATATTTGTGTGTAGAGAAGGATCCTCTCGGAGCCAGCTACGGTTTCCTGAGGGCAGAACTTTAGCCTGATGCCGGAGCGAACTTCCGCAGACGTACCTGCAATGTCTAAGGAGACAACGTGAAGCTTGGCTATACGCTCCGTTAAAAGGTTACGCTATTAAGGGAAACTAGCTAGCCAATATTGGACTTAAGATTAATGATTTGGCGAAATATCTGGGACTTGTGCAAAATAGGAAATTTAATTTAAAAAATCAATCACCCTCTGCACTAAAAATGGTGCACAGAACGGCTCTAATTGGGATCAGTGGGGTTCTGCTTCTCCTACCGAAAGGAAGCATTACTGCGTGCCAACTTTTACCTTCGATGAAGGATACAAATCGCCGGAATCGTATACTCGGAACAACTAGGACCACAAAAGTTGTTCCGCGTAGCAGACGGTTAGACTAAGCTGTTGAGTGTTTACAAACAAGGAATGGCGAACGCAATTATTTATATTTCCTCAGATAGTTAGGTATCTCTCTGGAAGGAGGGCTTGCCGAAGTTACTGCATATGCCGATGATATTCTTTCATAGTAAACGGAAAGTGTATATCGTCCACAACTGCCACTAGGCGCAATTTGTGTGCAGGTCGTACAAACACAGTAGTTAACTTTACCCGGTCGGTTTGACTATATGATACCGGATATGCGCTTTGAGAGGAACGTCGAAGCCACTATAGAGGTGTAGAGCTGGCGTGAGGGCATGAGGAGCGATGAATCGGTGAATGTTTGTGCAACCGCTTCGAAGATGGACAAGGCGTAGGGGTAGCAATCGTCTGCGCAGAACGCGGTCTCAACCAAACCTATAAGCTGCCGGACTACTGCAGCATTTTTCAGGTGGAATTATTGGCCATAAAGAAGGCTACTAAGCAGCAACCTAGCAAGTTAACAGGCTAGTCTATATATTGATAGACAGGATGGTAGGAATATATATGCATCTGACAAAATACGCTGATGGATGAAGGGCCGATTTCCCTGGCAGCCATTAAAAGGAGTCTGAAGTGTACCACGATCCGGATGCAGCAGAAGGCGTGCACCAAACCGCGAATTTGCAAGTCTAGGATTATGTGCAGAGTGTATGATATTAAGTTCACTTGGTTGACCCTAAGCCACAAGAGCGAGGAAACTAGGCTAATAGTTGTTGTACTAATGTTCCTTCCAATTGGCATCGCATGATTGTAAACTGGCTCTGATTAATGATGAGATCTGTAGGAGAAGCAGAGCGAAAGAGGAGACAGTGGAACATATTCTGCGCGAGTATTCTGCTCTTAGCAGTTTGCGGATTAGTCTCCTCTAAGCAGGTCTTCTGCGTAGTCTGTAAGCCGCCGTCAAATTAGGGTACAACAAGCTCTTCCAGTTAGTCAAAAGAACTGCGATGGTTTTCGATATCGATCCTATTACTCAGTGATTAGCTGCATAATGTGGTCGTAGTTTATATGGACCTTAATGATTTCTGCGAAGCCTCGTAGACCCAAATTACCTGACCTAACTTAGGCATTCCGGAATGAGCTTGCATCTGTCACTCACCACCTGTAAGCTTAATCTACATATAAGAATTTTCTTCTCAGAAGCTGGTGCATGATGGAAACGCCTAGAAAACTGCAATTCGACAAAATTCTTCTTCTTATTTGGCACTACAACCGTTTGCCGGTTTGGGCCGAGACCAAAAAGCTTCTCCAATTGCTTCTCCCCTGTGCGAATTTGCACCAGTTGGTTATCCCGAGCGCAGACAGGTCCTTCTGCACTTGGTCCTTCGATTTCGTTCGTGGGTGCCCTTGCTTTCGTTGTCCACCCATGGGTGCGGAGTCGAAGGATCTTTTCACCGAAGCGTCGTCATCCATGCGTATAACATGTCCAAGCCAGCGCAATCGCTGTTTTTTTATGCGTATAACTATGTGCATGTCGTTAAAAAGCTCATACAGTTGGTCATTCCATCTTCTCCGATACCCGTCGTCCACATAAACAGGGCCGGAAATCTTGCGTAGAATAGTTCTTTCGAAAGCCTTCTCATCTTTGTTCGACATCGTGATTTTCGTTCGTTGTGAGGGCTCTGCTTTTCAGTTGCATACCGAGCCAAAAGTAGCACTTGTTGACAAGAGTTATTCTTCGCTTGATCCCCAGGCTGACGTTGTTGGTGGAGTTTATGCTGGATCCTAGGTAGACAAAGTCCTTCACTTCTTCAAAGTGGTATCTGCCAACAGTGACGTGTGTCCTGAAATGCGTGGGCTCTTTATATGTTGCCAGGAGGTACTTTGTCTTGATTTTTTTCAGACCTACAATATCGATATCATCTGCGTACGCCAGCAGCATTGTTCTTTTGTTAAATATGGTTCCGCTGCGATTCAGATTGGCAGCTCTTATTACGCATCAGATTAAAAAAGTAGCAGAGTGAATCGCCTTGTGTAAAGCCTCGTTTGGTCTCAAACGGCGCGGAGAGGTCCTTCTCAATTTGGACGGAGCTGAAGGTTGTGCTCAACGTCACTCTACATAGCCGTATTAGTTTTGCGTGGATCCCAAATTTGGACATGGCGTCGTACAGGACAAAAAGATGGTGTGTGTCCATTTGCTTATCTAGTGTCTTCTCCAGGATTTGACGTGCTGTGAAAATCTGGTCAATGGTGGCCTTACCAGGTCTGAAGCCGCACTGATAAGTTCCAATAGCTGGTTCGTGAACGGCTTCAGTCTTTCACACAGTATCGTCGACAGGACTTTGTATACAATATTAAAAAGGCTTAGTCCGCGATAATTGCCGCAAAAGGCGGGATTTCCAGTCTTGTGGATTGGGCAAAGTACATTGAGATTCCAGTCTTCCGGCATGTATTCATCAGAGCAAATTCTACCTAAAAGCTGATACATACGCCCCACCAACTCTTCGCCACCGGCTTTGAACAGCTCAGCCGGTATTACGTCGTTGTTGTTCTTAAGCCGCTTTATTGCTGTTCTCACCTCGTCTTCGTCGAGTTGAGTGACGTGAGCTTCGGCCTTATACATTGGTTCGCGTTCTCCTTCATCAAACGCGCCACCTGTATCGCCATTAAGAAGCGTGTTCCCTCCATATCTCAAGTGTACTCTGGACATATGCTACCGGATTTCCATCTTCATCATTGCAGGATCTAGCCCCGGTATTAAAACCATTTGATTGCTGCCTTATTTGCTGATAGAATTTTCGAGCCGCATTCCTGTGTGCCAGCATCTCAAGCTCTTCGCAATCACGACTTTCTGGAACTTCGGGGAAAGCTAGTCGGAATAAAGATACGACCACTCCACATTTTGATTTATATAAGGAGGTTAGCGGGTGAAAAGAGCTTGTGCGCTATCACAGGCAGAGCTAAATATAAAAATATGATCACCAGCACAGCCACTTCAACCTAACCTAACTTACTAGCTTCAATTTTTTTATTTAGTACTATATCAAACAAGAGTTCGATTCCATATCAATTCACTACACTCATACACATGCAATGTATTGAGAGAAGAGAATGGTGTCTAAACAAAATCACAAGCCTCCTGCTACATGACCCCTACAGCCGTACATTGCACCTTGGCTTTGTTGACTAAATAGACAAACTCGGTTCATGTGCGTAGGCGGCATCTCAAAACACTTTAAACTATTTTAGATAAATAGTTACTTCCGAAGAAAATGCTAAGGCATTTGACTCTAAACAGCAACAGCAACAATACTTCCGCTCGAATAATGTATAAAGCGTTCCTAAGATTCCAAATACGCAACAAAAACAACAACAAACTGTAGGCTGAAGTGCAACATCTACAGCAAAAGTACGAAGACTGGTAGCTGTGGCATCTGTAATTGAAAGAATTCAATGGCTGAATGCAACTCAATGGAGAATGTAAGAATGTAAGAATGTAGGATTACTGATTGTTATTTTTTTTTTTCGTTTTTTCAAACTTCAGCAAAATAATTGTACTTCTTACTTAAATATTAGATATGATTCGTATTGTAGATTATGGCACACTTAATAGTTAGAGGAGTTAGAGGGCTGCTAGCAAATAGCTGCATGTGCATACGTGTTTAAGAAAAGAAAAAAACAAATACATGTGCATAACAAATAGGAATGCCTACAATAGCACCGAAGGTGACGCGTGTCCTTGCATCGTTCCGACGGATATACTGGTGACTGCTATGCAACATGTACGAGCCGAAAATGCAGGTTTAAGGATTACAAATGCCTACATAGTTTGAGGGTGATTGCATGCAAGGATATGCATGTATGCGTGTATGTGTGTATGTGTTTGTGCATGCTGCTCATGTCATCCTTCCTCGGAAGTGTGCGTGCCCTTTCCGGTATGAGGCAATTTAGTGGCATCGACCACACAAGCAAGTATTTATGTGACGAGCAATCGACTGCGCTCAGATAGTTTTTCAACTTCAATTTCACTAATTTAACTTGAATTTCCTTTGAAATTGCGTACCGACCGTACTTTGCCCCGAAAGGATTTGTGTGTGTGTTGGGTGGCTACGACATACATACAGTACATATCAGCCTTTCATGGAAATTAATGACTTTTGACGTTTCTACTGTGCCGAAATCCTCTTTTGCTCTAAACGGATTTATGTCTGTGTTGAGTTTTTTTTTTCTTTTTGCAAAACAATAATTTACTATCAACAATGAATGTGAGTAATGTCTGAAGGGTGGAGAGGGGGTGAAGCTTAATGATTTCTCCCAACATGGACAATATTACTAATTTTGCTGTGAGTGCGTGACCTTGTGCAAATGTAAAAGTACAGAATTATCTCCGCTCCGTGCGCGCCATCACGTCCAACATCGCCGCAGAGGGTGTTCACTTACTGGGATAAATTGTAAATATGTGTCTTTCATAAGTCAGCATTGAAATTATTGGAGTATCATTATACAAACATACCCATTCCTTAATACACCTAAGTGCCCTATTGCTGCCTTTTGATATAATGAATTCTGATCGTTGTGCTATTGAGGTTACTAATAGTGATTTGAGCTGCATGCGGCCCAGCTTGAATAGCAATTAGCAAAATCAGAAGCACGTACATATATATATACATATATATGTATGTATGCATATTCTCATGTGGGCATCTGAAGGGATGTGCTTTGAAGCGAAACTGTAGCACTATTAATGTTCTAGGAGTTTAATATCCTACTCTCACTAGGGGCAAATTTCCGTTAAAAATTAAATGACATTTAAGCTAATTATGAATTCGTATTTAAAATCAGCGTTTCTTTTTCCATATTTGAATGCCGACATTGGGCAGTTTAAATATTTCATCCGAAAATTCATATCTTTTATCATGAATTAGCACTTAAATTACTCGCCGGAAATATATATTTAAGTGTGTATATACATATTACCCATG
The DNA here is from genome assembly GCF_013731165.1 of Rhagoletis pomonella. Lineage (NCBI taxonomy): Eukaryota > Metazoa > Arthropoda > Insecta > Diptera > Tephritidae > Rhagoletis > Rhagoletis pomonella. The sequence goes on from NW_023458565.1 coordinate 7,290,856, forward strand.
CATGCATGCAACCTTTACAAGGTATACACAGTTTTGGCCATATCTATAGCACCCCCATTTCAAAGTGATATTGTTTGGCACTCTAGCTTATTTATTTATTTTTAAGAATATTCATTTAAAATGCAGTTCATTCTCTAAAAAAACCCATATAAACCCAAGTTTAAAACTTTTGTTGAAAATTAGAAAAAAAGGCACCAAATTTTCACCTAAATTTCAAACTTTTTTCTCAGAAGTGCTAGAATCTTTTTGAGTACGCAGTTTTATAGCCCTTTCAATTTTATTCTGACATTGTGCAAGTTTCAGGTGGCTAAGAATCACTATTGATTTTTTAGAATTTTTTTGTCACATTTGCTTTCATATAACGAATAAACACATTTTTTTTTTTATATATGGAAGAAACCAGGGACGTGAACCGGTTTTGAACCGAACCGGTTTTGAACTGGAAAACCGCTTTTTTCTATTAACTAAGTGAACCCTTAACCGAACCGAAATTTTCCACAAATTTTTGATCCTATCCGAAAACCGAACCACTTTTCATAAAGGTTTAAAGGTTTTGTTTCAATAGATAAATTTACCCACTTTTTTCTTTGTGTTAAATATGATAATGCATACCATGTTTGTTTACCACGTGGCAATATCAAATGTAATGGCAACACATCTCATTTGACAGATACTTGACACTTAAACTTGCGCGTTATTTTTTTTTATTTCCGAACCGTTGAACCGAACCGAAACCCCGGTTCAAAGACCAAAAAACCGCTATGAGGAACCAATCCAAAAGTGCAAAAACGGTTCGAACCGCTGAACCGAACCGACCAAATTTTTCATCCGGTTCACGTCACTGGAAGAAGCACGGAACACCTTCGGCGAAAAAAATTCTAAAAAATCAACAGTGATTTTTGGCCACTTGAAACTTGCACATGTTAGACTAAAATTGAAAGGGCTATAAAACTGCGTACTCAAAAAAATTCTAACACTTCTGAGAAAAAAGTTTGAAATTTAGGTGAAAATTTGTTGCATTTTTTGTAGTTGTCTACAAAGTTTTAAACTTGGGTTTATATGGATTTTTTTAAGAAAATGAACTGAATTTCAAATGAAAATTCTTAAAAAGTAATAAATAAACTAGAGTGGCAAACAATAGCACTTTGAAATGCTATGGGGTGCTATTGTATTGGCCAATACTGTACATACACACATGCATGAAGCTTTAGCCTTCAATGGCTCAGCAGGCGTTGTTGTTTAGTGGAAACTGTATGAAAAATAATAGCTCTCTAAGAGCTCATGCATCTACATACTTAAGTATGTATATATGTATGTACAAATTTCGTTAAGTAGATATGCATCTTTATGGTTGAATAAAGACGACAAATCTACAAACTAAATGGCACTCCATTATATGCCACTACAAATTTTCCCAAATTATCATGAAGAGCATTTTAGAAAATCAACCATTTTATGGCTATTATGTGTAATATATGTATGTTTTTGCAAATTGCTATGGCTAGCAATGTTGGTATGTACGTACATACATAGTTGATTCTTTGCATTGCAATTATAATTAAATGATGAATTTTCATAAACAGCAGCAGTTCTTGGTATTGCATGCTTTGTTGCTCAATTATTGTTCAACATTGAAATGAGCACTTTGGCTGCCATAGAACTTAGTAAATAATAAAATCATATAATAATAATCCCCAATATGAAATTCCGAAAGCATGACTGAGTTTGTGTCACATTAATTTATTCAGTGATGATTTATATTATTTCGCATTGTTTTTGGATTTGAGTAAAGTGTTAGCTAAATTTTAGTAATTATTTAATGAGAATATTTAAGCAAAAAATTGTAGCACTGTTTGCAAAATAGGCGTTGCATCCATCTCAGAACTGTATTTTTATGAGAAGCTGTTTTCAGAGGAATTAATATTATAAGAGAAAAGAATAACAGTCAATCAATAATCATTATATTAAGATAAATATCTTTCGAGTCATCTATAATTATTATTCGAGGACCTATATTATAAAAGTCTTTTCATAATAATTATCAGAGAGATAAATATTTTTAAGTCTTCAAAGACTTTTGTTTTAAGACTTATATTATAAGTCTTTTCATAATAATTATGAGCGTGAAACAATTTTTTAAGTCCTAAAAGACGGTACTTGTTCAGGAGCATTTCAGAATTAGTTGGGGCCAGTTCGGGGCTAGGTGGGGTCCAGCTCTGGACTAGTTGGGGCGTAGTTTGGGCCCAGTTGGGGCTTGATTTGGGACCCGTTCGGTTATATACAAAATTTTTTCGCACTCATAATTATTATCAAACGACTTTTATAATATAAGTCTCAAAATAAAAGTCTTTGAAGACTTAAAAATATTTATTTCGCTGATAATTATTATGAAAAGACTGCTATTGCGGTCGCTAGATAAGGACGGATATATTTGAAAGAGTTTTGCCAGAGACTACGCACAAAATCACTCTCTGCCACCCCTGAAGCTACCAGGTTTCGGAAGTGCTTTAGGGTTGGGCAAGCGCTGGTGCCAAGCTATGAGAACAGACCGAAGTGAAGTGCACATTCTCCGTTATATCTATCCTTTACAGGCGCATGCTGTGGCATCTAGAGTTACCATTGCTAGAAGAACTGTGTGGAGTGGCAGATACGCATTTCTTTAAGGACAATATTCCATATAACATTTGTCTAAAACAAGTCTAAGAACTCCTTTGGCTTCAGACGATTTGAACAGGGCTTTTCCAATCTGGATCTTCTAAAAACGGTTTTACCAAGTATTTACTCACTACAAACACCGATTATTGGAATTTGATAGGTTGGAGACTGGTATTACGATTTTAAAAGGATCACGTTTTTGATAGACTAAAACTAAAATTAATTTTGGTTTAGTTGTGGGACTTGCAGCTGCTGGCACATATTACCTACAAACAAATTTCCCATCGATTTTTCTATTATGAATTTGTGTCTTAGTCAGTATATTTAAGACAATTTTCCCATAAATCAAATTCACCTACCAGAAGTACACATGTGCCACCACTTTAGTGGCGCTCAAGTTGACGCATGCCATTTGGCTCAGCCCTCGCCCTCAACACTGATAATTCCGTTTGTTCAAACTTTGACCTATGAAGAATTATTTTTCCACGCTTTCGATTTTTAATAGGCACACGCACGCACATGTGTGTATATTTCATATGATTACATCTAATTCGTTGTAATTATAACACATTTTCATGATTTATTTACTCAACGCGTTGCACTTAAGAATCGAGTTTGGCGCCTACAGCAGACGCATCGATCGCCGCCCTAAAAACTAAATAATAAATAAGTAATTGTACATCCCTCATTCTTACGGTCACCGTTAACGAATTGTGTACATAAAAGGGAGTCTTACGCTTTTTAACACATTTTTTTTATCCACGACATGTCAACATTTTAATGCTCGCACACTAAGCAAATTAAATGCACCGCTTAGTAAAAAAAAGTGAACTGAACACTAAAAGATCTATCATTTAGCGCGACCACACACACACACACACACACACACACACACACATGCACACCCTCGCAGAAGTGCGTGAGAGTATGCTCACGCCCACTTAAGAAAAAGGAATCCCCTAACTATGTGCTTATGGATGTACTAGGAGCAAGTGAAGAGCGCACACATTTAAATGGTATATTCAGTGTGTGCGCATGCGGCCTTTATCTAATTTTAGTTTACTACCCCAAGAGCCGTAATTCGAAGGTGAAACCGCCACACAGGAATACATTTTCATAAGTGCAATGGCATGTGCATACTCGAACGGGAAGGTACATGTGTTTTACATTTTATTTTTTTTTATTTGGTGCTCAGCGCTCTAATATGTAGATATGCTAATATTGCCCCATTAATGAATTGCTTTCGATTTGTTTTTTTTTTGTAGCTACTTGTGGTAAGTTTTAACGGCGAAAATTTTCTAATATTAATCATGGAATGCGCCATTATCTTAAGTGCTTAGGGTGGATAACTGTAAAAAAATGTTTTTAATTTTTCGAAGTACACTTAAGCGCTACAAAAATGCTAAGTATGTTATGAAAGCGATGTTTGAACTCAATTTCAACGTTTCAAGTACATAAGTACGTATGCAATTAATTTGTTCAATATCAGCTTAATTCCTTCCTGTTAATATTGAAATTTGTGTTTTATTTCTCTCAAATCTTTTTTTCTATGTTTTTAAGACAGTACTCAAGAGTTTTATACGGGTTTTCAAAATACCCTACACGTTAAGCTGCAATCAGCACAAAACGTCGGCATTTTTATACACTCAAAGAAAAAGTTGCAGAGTTTTTCACTACCATCGAAGCGACTGCTACGATTGGCTTTTCGTTAACTTAAGGTCTGGTGTCTGATAGCTTATTTTGAAAATTCCAAAAACTTCGATTCGATAAATCCACAGGTTCCAATAAATCAATAAATATCGATAGCTTGATAAGTTCAAAGAACTCGGTGCATTACGATAAATTTCCATATTTTGACAAATTTCTATAAACCCATAAATTTGTATAGCTCGATAACTATGCGCAAACTTCGAAAACAAATTTTCTGTGTATATAAATTTCGACATTTCAATTAACACGGATCAATTTGAATAATTTGATACGTTGCGATAACTCAATAAACATGGATAACTCGATAAATTTCGATAACTATAAGCTACGAAGATTCGATAAATTTCGGTAGCTTGATAACTTTCGATAAATAAATTTTTTACGATAGAATTTATATCGATTCCTATCGAAAAATTCCAGTGCACTTTCTTACCATTTTAGTAACCCTAAATCTTATGTACTTCTCATTATTTTAATTTTCGTCTTTATCTTTAATTTTGTCTTCACTTTTTTATCTTAATCGTTATAATTTATTTCTTCATCATCATATTTATCTTTATTATAAAGTTTTTCTTTTAAATACGGTGTAAATCAAATGCGAAAACAATTAAAATTGAACAGGTTGCAACAACAACTATACACATATACGGAAATTTTCAATCGACAATTTTGGCCGTAATTTTCAACCAATTTTGAAACCATAAAAACTCTCCTCATTTACAGAAAAATACCTTTCCAAAGGTTTTGAAATCGGTTCGGTGGAATCGCCCAACAAACGGAGACAAAATTATAATATATAGATTTATTAAAATTATTGGTGGTGGATTAAATATTGATAAAATGGTTTGGTATATACATAATTGTACCTTGCTTGGGTTTACTTAAAGCAATTACTTACTAATCGGACACAGGCATAAAAACTACGTTTTCCTAGACAACAGCATTCCATACCCGTCCGTAATTCCACTGACACGTGACTACATTCTAATATGTTTCAGTATAATAACGCGACATTGGAAATTGTAGAGAGCCGAAGGAGCTTGTCACAAAGAAGGTATAACATGCGACTTAAATGTAAAATTGATGCTCTTAAATGTATTTGGGTACAACCACATGCACACGTGCATCCATACGCATGTAGAAAGTATAGCAAAAGCAAAAGCAAAAGCTTAATAGCTCAACCATCCATTTGCGGGTAGCACTCGAACACCTATGCATAAGTAGTGCATAAGCAGCAGCAGTGGGAGGTGAAATGTGCATCCATACCCCCACACCCACACCCACACCCACATCTACGCGCATGTGTCGTGTGGCAGAAATGTTGCAATACTCCCTGGGTGGGGTTAGTGGTTATTGGCACGAGTTACACATGTTATGCCCCAGATACTTGTCGTATGTAGTGAACCATGTTTGGTAAGTTAGTCGAGTTGGCAATACGATTGATAGCTTTATGTCATGTCTGGTAGTCACTTGTAATTCCCTGTCTTCACGAATACACATTGAACTAAGTCAGTGCCGAGAGGGAGTGAAGCGCGAATGCACATAATACTTTTGCGCTGTCTCAAGACAACAGGCAGTAATCTTTATTAGGTTGATTGAGCAGACCTCCTCGGGTGCAGTTGAAAGTGGTTGCGTACCAGTGCATGCATTATACTCATCTAAGTGCAAGTGTATATGTTTATGTACTCATTTGAAAGCAACTTAAGAAAGAGCATCGGAAATTGGATTTTGTAAAGTAGTACTCACCACGGCAATATTTAACGTGTAATCATTTTGCTAGAAATCTCTTCAAAAGTGGACATTCGTGGTAGCTGTTTTCCCCACAATACAATTTAAACGGGTAGCGAGTATGCTTCTCGCTATCGAATGCCGTGATCTCGCCATCAAATATCGATTCGTATTACGTTCGCCATCGAATGCCGCGATTCGGGCACAGGTTTGTCCTACCCTGCACTAAGAAAAAAGTAGCATGTTTTCATTCATACAGCGTCTTTTTTGAGTTTTCTTTGTTAGAGATTCGATATTTTTGAACAGAGAAAGAATTTTGTAAAAAAAAACTAAAAAATGAGTTTGCTTGATCGATCACAGAGTGGCGTTGCCTTGAAATTTTAATCGAGAATCAGTTCAGGCCAATAATAAAATTTCAAACATTCGCCACTCTGTAGCTTCTGAAAAGTTTGTTCGACCGATCACAGGATAGTGTTGTCTAGAAATTTTTATAGAGAATGAGTTCAGTCCAATAAAAATTTCCAAACAAGGCCACTCTGTAAATAGCAAAAAGAAATTGGTACAAATGTACCAGTCGCGTAATTTGTCTTGATTCAATTGGTTGCTGCCAAGAGTGTCCAGGTTCAATTCTCAGTAGGCGGAACAAAGAATTTAGAACACAAGATTGCGCCCATCAGAGAGGATTTTTGAGAATAGGATTGTGTGACATCACATTGCTGCATTTGCGAGAGAAAAATGCCAAAACGCCAGCAAGAATGGAATAAGAAGAAGAAATTTCTTAAGAAAAACGTAAGCAAGTTGCACAAGTGTGACGTCATACAAACTGCGATTCTGTCAAATTCACTGAGAGAGGAATAGCGGCACCGAGATGGGCGCCACCTTTGCTCTCTATATCGTGGAATGCTGCCAATGGCATCATATGATTTTTATTTTTTTTTCTGTTTTTGGGATTTTATCGTCTTAATTTCGAAAAGGCATCTGTGAAGTGAAGAACCAAATAAAATAACGAAGAAAATTGATTAAAATTAAACATTTGAAAGCTCATTTACAGAACGGCTGTAGCTGGGTGTGCAGAGATGCTTGCTGTTGCAGGCAAAGTATATATATATATATATTAACAAATTTTAGTTTTATTTTTTCTCAGTGTAAAATCTAACTCAGTACATGCGGAATACCATCAATAGATTTGATATCTTTCGGGTATTGATACTTTCCTTCGATACTATTTCCAAGTAAAAGTATCGTTAGCTTAAACACTAGAAAACATATTTCAATGAAACACTTGAACCCGCCCGCATTCGAAATCGGATTTTTTTTTTACTGAACAGTAAATTTTGAATTGCTGTGCACAGGAGCTGGTAGCAGTGAGGAACCTAGCAGTGGTACCTTATTATGACTCTGGTGGTATACATTTTTTTTTCCTGTACACCAGTAATTGAAATATGAGTTTTGAGCATGGCCCTGTATGAAGCGGCCTAAGTGTGAGAGATATTAAAAAAAAACGGTGAAGTCGCATCAAGGAAATGGTTTTGTAGCCCATTTAATTCTCAAAAGTGATGTGTCAAATGACAGGGCTGGCCTGTAGATGTGCAGTAAAGATTTATTTTTTTTTTGAAACGGGTTGCCACCTGTTTCAAATTTTATTAAAATTATTTAATAAGTTAAATGAACTAGATATTACAATATGGGTATCAATTGAAATGGTTTTGAAAATCTTTTACTTTTAAACGACACGTAGAAGGGTTGCCACATGTTTGAAAAATAAGGTAATATTTGCAAGCTAAAACCTCTTTCGTCTGACTCCCATATGGTGATACCTATCTATTTCAATTACCTAATTCCTTTAATTCCAATGGAACTTGATCTTTTAAAAGGTGGCAACCCTCTATATGTAGTTAAGAAATAAACGCTTTTTGTACACATTTCGATTTTTACCCATCTCTTAATAATTCATTTAACTTATGAAAAAATTTGGATTTAATTTTTTAACAGGTGGCAACTCTTTAAAACAAATTAACCTCTATTGTCAACAGGTCAAGCTTTTTAATATGATACTTCATTTGACAAATAATTAAAAAAAAATATTCTATGCACTAGCAAAAAACGCATACTTCAAAAAGTGCAAAAAATGAGCAGGTTTTTGTATCTTTTTCATACTATTTAATAAAATAATATAAAAACAACATATTTTTACATAAATTTTTTATTCATTCCATTACAATTTACCATATTTTGAAATTTTGATTAAAAATAATAATTTTTCTGGAATACCGCAGGGACACACTGTGCTTAATTTTATTCCAATCCTGTAGCTCTCTATTATCTATATGGAAATAAAAAACGTCGAACCAACATTTTACTTCAAAGAATATATTTTTGAAATCTTTTTCTGTGAAGAGCTAAATGGCTAAACTCTTATTAATATTCTTAGTATAAAATTTGTCGACTTTGGTGGCTTCCTGGCGGGATATAATTCATTTTATAGAAAAATTTCTATTTAATTCATTTTAGTGGATAAATTACCTTTCCAAAAATACACAATTCACATTGCAGACAAAGATTTTTACGATTTTTGCCCACTTAGGCGGCACTGTAACGCGGGGCAAAACCAGCAAACTCTTATAGAAATATGGGTTTCAGATTATCTTCTACATACATACATATGTATGTATGTGAGAGCGTGCTTTTCTACTTTGTAAATCTGCCAGGTATTAAGCCTCGCAGTAGCGGAAAGAAAGAAAATTCCTGATAGTGCGAATCTTTCCAGATGAAATCGCTACCGTCACCCAAGGAATTTCAGTGTTGTTAAATTTTGAATTAAAAATTTTGCCAAGTGAATTTTCTTATACTTTTCAGATCAACATTCGGCATATGTACTTTTCTAAATTTAATTTCACATTTCGACTTAGTTTTCATTCCATATTTAATAATCGCCAAATATGTATTTAAATTTGCATATTTTTCGCGCTCGTTGTGACACAAATTCACAGAGTTTCCAAAAGTTTGCCGGCGCAGTAAAATCCATTTAAAGCTTATCTGGGGTATATTAGCATAAAATTCATAATGCACATGACGACGCATACGAAATGCAAAAGCAACAAATGCGTTATGGTATTATGCAAGTGTAAAGTTCTATTTCACTCAACAGCTGCAACGTTGCTGAATTAAAGGATCAACAACCAGGCAGCCAAAATTTTGTGTTGCTTCAAGTGTAGTATAAGTATGTGCATAAATGCAAAACTAATATTAAATGTGGAAATGTTGTTTGAAATTATTATTTCTAAGTAATTTTTTGGATTTTCATATAAGGATTTGTTGCCGTATTGCTCTTACCTATCGAGGTTTTGCAGGCATAATTGCCAAAAGAGAAAGAGTAAGGAACGCCTAGATGAGGTTTACTAAAGCCGAATTTTCACTGGCCGTTAAAGGAGCAGAAATGGAATGACACAAGCGTTGCTTATATGAGAAAATCTCACGAGTGTTACTTCCAGCTGTCCAGTTCCAGAAACAAGTACAATAAAAAATAAATCAAGTGTTTGAAAAATTTTAGCCTTAAAACGTTTACCGAAATTACTTAAACTACTCAGTGTTTCATTGTCACTCGAAAAAATCATAATTGTTTTTTTTTTAAATTAACTTAGAATGTTCATATTAGAGACAATGGACGTTGGCATCAAATATTATATGTTTGTAAAGTTTCAAAAGCGTGCAAACAAATAAAAAAAAAAAAAAAAATGGCAGCATGCAGCTATTTTGTAATATTTGAAATTTATTATTTTTTTTAATTTTAATAATTTTAGATACTTCAACTTCAACGGAGAAAATATTCTTTTTGCCAAAACGAACGAATCTAGTGTAATAAAACTGGTGTGTCACCAAATAAAAAAAATTACATTGAGTAAAAGAAGACTATGATTTGAGGAACTAAAATTCCATTTTTTTAATTTTTATTAGCACACTCGGAATTGATTCTAAAATGGTTATAAAAGTATGTACATGAAGAAATTAATATACATCCACGCCAATATTTAATTACTTTTAAATAATATGGCTTTTAAGTTAAGGCGTGCAAGTAAACGTGTTAGAAGACTATGTATTGTGTTACGGGGCGTATACGTGACATACCCAGCTGCGGGTATACATAACGCACGTATTTATACTTTCTTTCGCAGTATAATACTTTCTTTTTGGGATTTCAAAAATGGACACTGCGGGTTTTTCCAAAATACTGCATTTATACTTTTTTGCTGTCTAAATTTTGAATACACAGCGTTCGCGGAAACACTTTTTAAAAATGCATATACTTATATACCAGGGGTAGGCAAGGCCGGGCCGCCAAGAGCCAAATGTAAATTCTAAATCTTTGTAGCATTTAGCATTAGCCACAAAAAAAACAACAAAAACAAAAATTTCATTTTTAAACAAAAATTTGATTATTAGAAATTAAAACCATTAATTTTTTTATTATTTTGATGTACGTAAGATAGATATTAAAGAAAATTCAAAAGATCCCTTTGGCCAAATTTTCAAAATCTCGTTTTACGACAGTTAAAGTCCTTTCGTAACAGTTATGTTAAATGTTGGTTAGTTAATACGCGCGTTCGTTTAAAATTTCCAATAAAAAAATGTCCAACAGCAAAATTCCGGCGAAATGTCATATGTAAATATCCAAAATAGTACGCGAACAGAAAATTTGAGGAAACTTACAAGTTAGACGAACAGCTGATAGAAATTGTGTTTACATTCAAAATTATAAAATTGAAAACGTAAGTCGAAGTCTTATCCTGGCACGGTTCACTGATTAAAAGGGTAATTACTTAGTTCTTACAAGTTTAATTCGTCGCATTCTACTATTTTAACTTCCAAACCATCAAATTCAATTTGGGGATTTGCGTAAATTCCAACCATTTTTTTTTCCCTCCTTGTAGAGACGAGTTCAAGTTTTGTAAATATTCCATTATATCGGTAAAGGACATTAAGGCAGAAAGCCAATTTTCATATTCTAAAGAATAAAATTAAAAAAAAAAAACAACAACATAACGGAAAAGAATGTCCAGCAAAGAAGTATGTATTTTAAAAAGTAAAAAGAGCCAAAATGTTCTAAGCAAACAGAAAGTAAAAAGAGCCACACTTTGCTGAGCAAAGAGCCGCTATTCCATTATTAAAAAAAATTGGGACACGACATCTTGACCAGTTTTGATTATTTTTCTTTCGGTAATTGATTGTTTAATAATTTTAATTAAAGTCTAGTTAATTATAAAATACTTAACTCCGATTTGCAGTCAAAGTTATTAGAATAAGTTTTGTGCAGTTCGCATGTTTTGTTAACTTATTCATTTTATTTCTATATAATACGGTATTACCATACTCCCCACAGTATTAGGGCATAATATTTAGTAAATCTGCGCTTTTAGTTTATTTCCAGGTAATCAAGATTTTTCAAAAGTTTACACAAAATATGGATATATGGGTATCAATTGAATGATGAACTCGAAGCAAGATTAATTGTAACTTTTGTTTTCAGTTATCCGTTTGGAACATGTAAAAAATGCCCTTTAAAAATATATCCTACAAAATTTTTAATTTTGAGTACATTTTGTAGAACGTTAGTTTAATTTAAATTCCTATAAATATATATAAAGATATTAAAGAATACAAATTGCAAAGGATATTTTTCATAAAACTTCATATACATGCAATTTAGGCTAAAAAGCACAAATATATCAAAATCATATCAAAATTTGCAAAAAAAATTTTTTCCCCATATATGTATATATATATAAGTGTTCACTAAATTTTTATCACTTTAATGTCTTGCCAGTCTTGTGAGGAGATAATTACATTACTCCCACTAAACGCTCTAGAATAGTAGTCAACAATATAAATATTCCTAGTAATTCCGAGTCCGCCACAGATTTTTAATAGGGACTTCGATCATGGCTCAAAAACTAAGAAAATTAAAAAATGTGCGATTCGTGTAATTAGATCGAGTTTGAAAGATTCTGCTAAGACCATTTCGCATTTAAAGATAAGCTGGCCTTCTACACCGCCAAGTGGTAATGGCTTTGAGCACCATATCTTTAATAGCTCTTAAAAGCGTTCTTTACCGTCAGAGATTTTTCATCTCTCTTATAAAAAATTTCTCATATTTTAGTTATAAATTGTACATACGTACTTGTGGCAATACGCGTACACATTTACGTACGTATATTTAAATATTTGCAATAAGCTTTAGCTGCTTCATACAGCGAGTCTCCACTATTCTAGCGTTAACTTTAACACCGCGCTTTGTTTGAGTTTACAGCTGACTTTGAGCTGACGTTTAATTGTATGAAAACACCCGTACCGAGCAATGTGTTAGCTTGCGTGTGGAAAGTACGCGTCTAGCGCCTAAAAATAGACTTCCGCTTCGATAAACACGCCGCCATTGCACATTGCATGCAAAAGCAAACGGATATTGTAGTCATTTTTTTTTTCGCTTCTTTTTACTACCAACTTTTACTAGCAAACCTTTCCTGTTT
>NW_023458565.1:7303569-7305940 GCF_013731165.1 Rhagoletis pomonella
GGCTATAAAACTGCGTACATAAAAAAATTCTAACACTTCTGAGAAGAAAGTCCGAAACTAAGGTAAAAATTTGTAGCATTTTTTGTAGTTTTCTACAAAGCTTTAAACTTGGGTTTATATGGGTTTTGTTAGAGAATGAACTGTATTTTACAACACAAACAATATCACTTTGAAATGGGGGGTGCTATTGTGTTGGCCAATACGTATGTACATATTTACATATATAGAACTAGCATACAAATTCGCAACATCAAAAAACAAAACAATGAAAACAAATACTCCAATTCCAAAATAACTTAATGGCTCCTAGTACTAAATACAGTTGACCGTATCACTATTTATGGCCTAAAAAGAAGTTCAATTTGTTGCAAGCGATTTTGAACACTCGCTAGGAGATTATTTCAAGACAGGTGGGTGGTTTGTTCCATAAAAACTATTGCAACCACAGTTTCGATTCCATGAAAAATTCCATTGAAGAAGTTGTTGTCGGTTTTTTACATTGTCACGAGTCATATGAAATTTACATGTACATAATTTATATGTAACATCTAATTGCTTTGCGTTTTTTTGGTTTTTAGAAGTTTATTAAATTATTGATAAGTAGTAAAATGCACGCAATTATTGATAAACAAATGTACAAAACTCTCCTGTCACCATTGTCAGACAATTCTCGACAATATTCCAGTATTGTCACTGTCGCTTTAAAAAAATCTACTATTGTCGCACCTCCAGCAACAAATTGAACGATACGGTATTAAGTAAAATATAGTATATATTATATAGCTTTATTATACTTGTATACACTACTCGCAAATAACTAAGTAAAGGATAAAAAGACTTTTGAACATTACGTATTGAGACTTATAAAACAAAATTGCACTGAAAAAATATACGTATCTTAATAATTTCCTTCAGAGGAATTCACGTGAGTCACTTTTCTAAAATTTATATACATAAATAGCATTTTTTTAAAAATATAAGTCCTATGTTTATATTCATTAAAAAAACGAATAAGTTTGTTAGTATGGATAAAACAACAATTATCACTAGTATCATGAATTCTGTCTCTTTGGAGTATGTATTTTATTAATCTTATCTATTTTATATTATGTATGTGTCTAGGTGAAAATAATATAGAACACTTTACATACATGAACCGCACAGGAAAACTGGAGCGTTCGAAACCAAATGCCATTACCGTTAACAGTTATGCATGCATATATCCATGTACATATGAATATGTAGTCAATATAGTGGTTTTTATCATAAGTTATTTTGAAACTGGCAGCTCTTACCCGTTCGAAATTTGGACAAAAAAATTAGTATCATATCTCCGCGGAACAAAATGAATCGCTTTATACTAGGTTTGCATACATTTATGTAGATTATCCTCATTTTTGAGCTTAACTCCCTAATCTCTAATTAGAAAAAGGGATTAACTATATAAAATTTGTCTCTTGTTAATCTGTAATTAAAAAATAATCTGAGAAAATTATAAACTGAAAAATGTATGAAAACATCATTTTATAAAGGTCTTTAAACCTACTTTATTTTTTATGAATAAGGCCATAAATCTCTAACTTTTCGGTGTCCAACCTAGTTTTGTCGATTATTTTAGCAAAGAAGAGGAGGAATTTCAATGCAAAAGTAAACCACAATCGACGCTAGCAAGGAAAAGAAGTTTATAAAGACATTTAAAGAAATATATTATGTTAAAATATATTTAAATTGCTTTATATAGCAGAAAAAAAGTGATCACGGTGGCACCGAGAAGAAACTTAATTTTTGCGTGAGTTGTGAGAATAACAAGCACAACAAATTTGACGACTAATAATCCCAGATTTGCCTGTGGAAACGGGGTGATTAACAAACGAGGTTTGATTGAGATTATATTTATATGTAAACGTACTTTTACGCTTGAACAACGTTGGGAAATAATGTAAACGATTTTGCTCAAAAAATCATATTTTCTGACGAAGAGCAATTTTATCTCGGCGGCTACGTTAATAAGCATAACTGCCGAATTTAGGGATCGAAAAAGCCGCACGTGATCGTCGAAAAGTCAATGAATCCTCAAAACGCTGATAGAAACCACCACCAATGTCTGGGTTAACAGGATGCGCTACTGCGAAGCTACATGAATGAAATCGTGTTCCATAAATAATGGAAACATTTGCTATTTCGAATAAGCACATAATAAATATATCGAAATAAAATATAATTTTTGTTCAGCTTATTAAATTTTGAAAAAGAGACCACTAGGTATGTGTATATGGACCGCCTTTTATGTATACATAAGTTGTAGAAGATTGTCTAACACAAATGTTTGTATTGTTTGTTAATGATAGGACAAATTTGAAATAAAATTAAA
>NW_023458565.1:7306040-7309274 GCF_013731165.1 Rhagoletis pomonella
TTTTTTATTGAGCTTTGTACCACGATTGTTTATTAGGAAAAATTGAATTGAAATGTTTTTTCTTTAATTCCATTACAAGGAATTTCATATCGTAATTGGAATAAATAACGTGCTAGTAATGTAATTTGTTTTCAATTCCTTTGATAGGAATTGAAAATGTATGATTTTTTTCCAATTCCATTCCCTGGAATTGCAAGAGTACTTTGGTTTTTTCAATTACTCAAAGGAATTGTAAAAGTAATCAAGAAACGGAAAGTTCATTCACGAATGTAAAATGTGGAATTTTTTTTTGTGGTCAAAGAGTAAAATCGAAAGCACACATTGGACATATTCTATCTATATCTATGTATAAAGAGTATATATAAAGAAGTTGTGTTCGTTTGTACAAGGCCTCAAAACTCGAAAACGGCTGAACTGATTTGAATTTTTTTTTTGATTGTTCGTTATAATACCGAAATCATTAACGATACAAAAATTTTGATGGTTCCCACTAGTTTGAAAATTTTAAGCTCAATTAAACTGATAAAATAAATGAACTATTGCAATGCGGGTATCAAATTTAAGAAGTTTAAAAAAGATAACCAATGGAGATACTCTTTAGGAGTGTTGCCTCCTATTTGAAATATTTAACTCAGTTAAATTGATAAAATAAAGGAAATATTGCAAAGACTAAAACTAGAGAGTTTGAAGAAGGCTTACAGTCAAAAATATTTTCGAAGAGGCTTGTCACCTGTTTGCAAATTTAACTCAATTAAATTAACAATATAAATGAAATATTACAGTATGGGTACAAAACGAAAGGTATTGGAGAAATCTTGAATTGGAAATATTTTGAATAGGGCTATCAACTATCTTAAAGTAATACTACGTTCTCATTGGGCCACAAACTCGAGTTTATGGGCCATTTTGGAGTTTAGCGCTAAACTCTACTCTTAAACTCGGAGTTTACCATACTCAAAATTTCGTTAGACTCTTCTTAAACAACCCTTTTATTTAGAGTTTATGCAAATGCAACCATTTTTTACCGAATTTGGTTTGTGTCTTTGACAATCCAAACCTGCAATCAACTTTTTGACAGTTAGTCTGTTCTGAGTATGGAATTGATCTTATATATATGTATATCCCCATACCCAGTTCTAGTCCTCTACCACAAATATATGCAGTTTGAAAAATTCGGTTTGTATGGGAGGTGCCACTCCCCCTTTCTATATCGAAATTAGTTTAGCCTATAACCATCCTTGGAAAGTCTGCAGTAGATTTCGAAATTTCAAAAAGATCTGTACGGCCTTTCTCGAGCATTGCGAACAGAAAAAACGGCTTTCAAAATATATATTAAATAGTATAGACTAGCCAATATCTGCTTGCTTTGCGGCTTAAAACACTACTAACGATGAAAATCGATGGATAAATAAACAAGTTTGCCTTAACCCTTGCAAGTGCAATAATTTTGTGTATGAAATACTAGCAGGAAATAATGTTACTCATACGCCAATATCGTAAATGACCGTACTTATACAAGGCGTATGAGTAACTTTTTCCATGTCAAAGTTTGATTTTTTATACCCGAGCGCACTTGTGCACAAGGGTATTATAACTTTGTTCACATAACGGTTGTTTGTAACAGGCAAAACGAATCGAGATAGATATAGACAAATGTATACATAAATGATCAGAATGAAAAGAGAAATCGATTAAGCGGTGACTGTCTGTCCGTCCGTCCGTCCGTCCGTCTGTCCGTCTGTGCACACGATAACTCGAGTAAAAATTGAGATATTTTAACGAAACTTGGTACGTGAACTTCTTTTGGGCGTGGGACGGATGGTATTGAAAATGGGCGAAATCGGATAATAATCACGCCTACCTCCCATATAACGGTAATTTTAAGAAATACGAAAACTGCGATATTTTAGTAACTACTGCAGATAATTCACTCAAAATTGATACTTAGAATGAGTTTCAGACGGAAAACATGAATATTATAAATTTTTGGAAAATGGGCGTAGCCACGCCCACTTATGGTTACATGTGTATATCTTGGTAACCGCTGCACCAATTTCTTCCAAACTTGGCACAGTTGTTGGCCTTAGTACAGCATACTAAATGGCTGCAAATTTTAAAAATCGGACAATAACCACGCCTACCTCCCATATAACGGTAATTTTCAGAAAAACGAAAACTGCAATATTTTAGTAACTACTGAAGATAATTTACTCAAAATTGATATTTGCATATTTGTTTTAGACGAAAAATAAGAATATTACAAAATTTTGGCAAATGGGCGTAGCCACGCCCACTTATGGTTACATGTGTATATCTTGGTAACCGCTACACCAATTTCTTCCAAGCTGGGCACAGTTGTTGGTCCTGGTACAGCATACCAATTGGCCGAAAATTTCTAAAATCGGACAATAACCACGCCAAAACCAAATCTTCGATAAATCAGTAAATATTGAAGCTAATTTATCCAAAATTGATGATTGCAACAATTCTTTACCAAGAAATACGTTTATGAAAAAATTTTGGAAAATGGGCGTAGCACCGCCCACTTGTGATCACATATATGTATCTCGCTAACCGTTCTAGCAATTTGTACCAAGCTCGGTATGGTTATTGTGCTTGCCACATTAAAGCAAACCGTTGAAAATTGTTGAAATCGGACTAAAATTGAGGCCGCTTTTCATATAACGGTAAATTTCAGATATGCTTGAAATTTCAATATTTCGAAATTTAAGGACGCTAATTTACTTAAAATGTATACACCCCGGCTTATCATGTAGCGGTAGCTATCGGAAAGGTGGAAAACATATATTTAATACTTGCGCCGGGTATTTAATGTTCGGCTCCGCCCGAACTTAGACTTTCTTACTTGTTTTCATTTGCAATGCAAACTTAAAATGAAAATAACGACTAAATAACCTTATCTAAAAAAACGGTATACAGATCCGTAACCTACTACCCAAAATTAATTTTACGTGTCTCGACGTTTTTTGTGTAATTTTAGCGTCCTTACAGTGCTATCATCAAAATTTAGCCATAGCAATGCAATTTGTTTATAAAACTCTTAGGAGGTAGGATCTCCAGTCCGACAGGGCTCGTAATTCATGAGGACTCTATCGTCATTTGTAACGCAGGATACCAGTAAGAGTATTTCAAAGGCCCCAGAAGGCACGCCATTTTGGGTAGCATTAAGGGTACCATAATGTATACAATTAAGTCAGTGCATTTTTATAGATA
>NW_023458565.1:7309374-7316265 GCF_013731165.1 Rhagoletis pomonella
AATACTTTTTTACATTCATATGAAGCTGTGTAGTATTTTATATGTTCACCGGATCCGATAAAGCACGCCAATCGGAAATGGCAACTGATGCCAAGCCCTTCCCTAAGTGGTATTTGTATTCTCTGCCACTAGCGGAATTTGTATTTTTGTTTTCTTTCGTGTGAATTGTTTTTAATAATAATTTGTCAATCCGCTCCCAAGGCGAATTCATATAAGGTGGTAGCGGTAGAGCAAAAACAAAAACTAACATGTATTTATTTTCGTTTCGCTTACGGTCAAATGTCAAATTTCAGCTATTCTTCGCTCAAGGAGGAAGAGGGAAAGAAAGTTCCAACACTTACTTTCGCACTCACTCACAAGGAGTTCTGACATACATACTATGTGTACCGAGGCGAATTAAAGCAGCTGTTCTGGCCACACGACCTTAAAAGAATTCGCCTTGATCCGTTCCTGAATTTTTAAGAGTAAAATTGTCATTTTGAGTATGTCCTCTTATCGGATCTCTTTCTTTTTTTCAATATGTCGACACTCTGATGTTGGTGAGTTTACTAGCAATATAGAAGTATTACATATGCATGGTAGTAACTATGATACGAAAAAGAAGCTAGTTTCGATAAACAACTTTTGACGGATAATACAAAATTTTGCAGTTTCATAAATTGTGAGTATTCTCAACGGCCTTGCCACTTGGATAATATTAAAACAATAAATCGGAGTATTTTCATTCCCATATTTATACCAATTTAATAATATTTCAAATCAAAAATCATTATCAGTGCTGGGTAATTTTTTTACTTACGTGGTTCGCACCTTTTTTTATTAAAAATATATAAAATGTATAATGTTAAAGGAGACTTTATTGAAATGTTCTTTTTATTTTATTATAAAAATCACGAGAGCATTATGTTGTTATTTTTTAGTTTTCTTATTTTGAATGCAATCTTGCGATTTAAAAGCTTATTCTAAAGAATGCTCTTTCTAAATAAAATCTTTTTATAATCGCCAATCCCATGTGAATAAATTGTTCTCATAACTTAACATACAAAACAAAAACGAATTGGGAAAAATAATTTTTGTTTTGCTTTATAATTTTTGGGAATATTTGTTCATATGAAATTGGTGATGAAATTCGTGAAAATTTACTTTTAAATTTCTCATCAAATTTTGCAAAAAATTGGGCTTTGTGGTTAGCGTATCACCATTAACTTCAACAAATTTCGAATTTAAAATTTCCAATGTTTTCAAAAAATATGAATTCGGCTTGCGCAGACAGCCATCCGATAAGCAATTAGCATAAGTATAATTTTAATCACTTTCTTCATCCGTTCTGAAACCTAGTTTCGTCAACCCCATGCATTAATTATGCATTAATTTTCAGGTTCATCATATTCGACATCTTTGAGTGGACAGGTAGCATGAATTTAATGAAATGTCATAATTTTAATAAAAGTCAAATGGTTAACAGCAACAACGAATGTCATTAAATGAAACTACCTTCTTTTTTGTATCATGGCAGTAATGTAAAAATTAAAAAAAAAACATTTCAGGCCATGAAGTAGTATTCAAATGTAGATAAACTGTAATCGCCTGTATAAACAATGTTACAACTTTCTAGGCAACAAAGAACTCGCTTCCCCCATGTGAGCAGTATGTCAACTTTTGTCAGGCGATTTTTTCCCGATGGAACTCGGCTTATCTGCAAGTGTCTTTGAGAATTCTGAACAAACATTAATGTGATGTAAACAAGTGAAATAAGTTTTTAAGTGGTAATAAATTTATTCATACGAAAGATGAATAAAAAAAGTAAGTGCGCCTGGGCCACACTGTAGAAGTGAAACGTACGTTACTTATCTATCTATTCATACACACATCTGCTTTTGCTTAAGGTTATATGTTTTCGCTTTTTTTCTATCAATGTAGATCCCTACCTCTACCACTGTTCGTTTTAATATCATTCATGTTATTCTGTTTTTCCATTATCTTCATTTTTATCTTCATACGCCCACAAATATATCGATAACAAAATCGATGACAAATTCGATAAAAATTTCAATAGCAAAATCGATAATACCATTGGTAGCTAAATGGATTAGAAAATCATTAAAAATATCGATAACAAAATCGATAAATATCGATAACAAAATAGATAAGTATCGATAACAAAATCGATAAATGTCCATA
The DNA here is from genome assembly GCF_013731165.1 of Rhagoletis pomonella. Taxonomy (NCBI): domain Eukaryota; kingdom Metazoa; phylum Arthropoda; class Insecta; order Diptera; family Tephritidae; genus Rhagoletis; species Rhagoletis pomonella. The sequence goes on from NW_023458565.1 coordinate 7,311,556, forward strand.
ACAAAACCAATAAATATCGATAACAAAATCAATTTATGTCGATAACAATATCGATAAATATCGATAACAAAATCGATAAATATTGATAACAAAATCGATAAATCTCGATAACAAAATCGATAAATATCGATAATAAAATCGACAAATATCGATAACAAAATCAATAAACATCGCTTACAAAGTCGATAAATATCGAGAACAAAATCGATAAGAATCGATAACAATATCGATTACTATCGATAACAAAATCGGTAACATCCGATAACAAAATCGATAATTATCGATAACAAAATCGATGATTATCGATAGCAAAAAAATATCGATAACAAAACCGATAAAAATATCGATTATTTAATCGATAAGTCTCGAGAATCTGGAAAATCTCTAAAATCCCAAAATAGTTCTCAGATTGAGTCTTTTTGTCTCTCTCTATATCCTTTCCTCTTTAATTACCTTTATTTTTATCTTTCTTCCCCTATCTTCATCTTTACTTTTATCGGTATCCTCATCCTCATCTTTGTTTTTACTTTTATGTTTATCATTTTCTTCATCTACGCATTCCCCTTCACCTTTGCCCTTATATACAGGGTGTCCCAGAAGTAACGTGCCAAACTTTAGGGGAAGGTAGGTGGGGGGTGAGCTCCCTGATAAACAAAAAATTTTCAGGTAAAAGTGTCACCGGTTTTGAAATATTTACATTTTTTCGAATTTAAAAAAAATCGTGCCTTTTCATGTGTTTTCTTTAACTGCAACTACAAACCGGGCAATACTTAGTAAATTTTTTATGTAAAATACTTCCAGATAGTTGCCTCTCCATACTCAAATGCAATGTAGTTAAAATATATTAAGGAAACATCATAAAATTAGGACTATTTCGGGATTTTTAACTTTTTGATATTTTCTTCCCCAACTTTGACTATCTCGGGTGAAAAAAATGTACTGAGCTATAACTTTACATTACACAAAAATATTGCTCATTTAATATAGATTTCAGAAAGGTGCCACACTTACTGTTTTGAATAGAAAAAAAAAGTTATAGCCGCTATTGTGGGTAAAGGACTGAGACACGCTAGAACGTATTTAATAGATTTAAATATAAGTTGCTTTTGTTACCGACCAATGACATGCTAAATAGTGCAAAGGTACATTATTACCTGATCCTGACATTATTTTATGTTACCTACCGGAAGTAGTGAAAGTGGATTTTGTGAAATTGGACCCTTCGAACATTGTGTTATTGATACTATGACAGAGAACACGCAGTATACGTCGCATGAATATGCGGATATTCACCTAATTTACGGTGAAGCTTGCTGTAATGCTAGAGCTGCTCAAAGAATCTATGCAGAGCGATACCCAAATCGTCGGCATCCGGGTCGTGGAGTATTCCCCCGCTCCCATAGAGAAATATCTGAAGGTACGTAATTTTTACACCTTTCTTGTTTGAAGCCATTCTTCTTTTAACTATCATTTTTAACTTTTTTAAGGTCGCATACCTGGAAGGCGTGGCGGCGAAACAGGACGTCCTGAACGGTAGATGTTGAAGTTGTGTTAGAGGAAATGGAACTAGGTCCATCGACTTCAGTGAGAAGGATGGAAAGACGGACGGGAATACCAAAAACTACAGTTCACAAACTTTAAAAGACCATCGATTTCATCCCTACCACATTCAACGTGTTCAGGCTCTACAAGAAAGAGATTACCTGACGAGGGTTAGATTTTGCCGTGAAATGTTGCGAATGCATGAATTAGACCCCAACTTGTTTAATAAAATAATTTGGAGCGATGAATCATCATGCAAACGTGATGGTTATTTTAATTTACATAACCTTCACATTGGCAGATAGACATTCTCACCAAATGAGAGAAGATCGTTCGCAGTACCGGTACAAAATAAATGTATGGTGCGTTAATTTTAATTGTCAGATATTAGGACCTGTGGAACTGCCGCCAACGCCCAACTCTCTCAGTTATTTAGAGTTCCTTCAGAAACGGCTTTCAATTATTTTAGAAGATGTACCCTTAAACCTGCGGCGAAGACTATAGCTGCAAAATGACGGGTGCCCTGCTCACTACGAGCGTGAAGTAAGAGCTCATTTAGACGAAACTTATCCTCGCCGATGGATTGATACGGGCCAATCACATGGCCTGCTCGATCGCCAGACCTGAATCCATTCGATTTTTTCTACTGGGGCTGTCTTAAGGACAAAATTTATTCAAAAACAATTCAAAACGAAGAGCATTTGCGGGAACAAATAAATGGAGCTGCTGCTGAGATAGCCCAATTGAGTTTAAGATATCTAAAAGCGTCTTTTCTTAAAAGGTGCCGAGCTTGTATTAGAGTAGAAGGTCGCCAATTTGAGCATATTTTATCAATAAATTAATAAATTTTTTTTTTTACACTTTGGAAAGCTTAAGAATATTAGAAAAAAGGGAGAATACGATCAACAACAAAGAAGATACGGACAACATCGCGGCCGCCTACATGTTATGCATATCAAAATAGACAATTTAGTAATGACAAGACTACCATAGAGAGTGGTACTGATTATGTGTATATGTATTAATATTAAGTTTAAAGCAAATGTTTAATATTATTGTGGGTATATGTTCTTTGCATTAGTCCATAATTGTTGTCTTTGTTTTTACAAACACATGTATGCCAACTTGTATTATTCATTTTAACATCTTTTGTTTTTTCCTTGTATTTCTTTGTTGGATTTAATAAACATAGTCGCCCCTGATGATGCTGGAAATTTCAGCGAAACGTTGGGCAACGAAGGTGGAATAAGTGTTTTATTTGTACCATTAAATAATAGATCAGACCAGCCTACAAGTGTACCAAATATATATGCTACAAACTGATCGCAACAAAAACCAAAAGAATAAATTTTTCTTCAAACAACTCATGTATATCTTATTTCACGTGAACCCATCCTTCACACAAAATATTGGTAGATATAGCCCTTGTTATAGAATCTAGTCCGAATTCCGGTAAGTAACATAAAATAATGTCAGAAGCAAGTAATTATGTACCTTTGTACTATTTAGCATGTCATTTGACGGTAACAAGAGCAAATTCAATTTAAATCTATTAAATACATTCTAGCGTGTCTCAGTCCTTTACCCACAAAAGCGGCTATAACTTTTTTTTTCTATACAAAACAGTAAGTGTGGCACCTTTCTGAAATCTTTATTAAATGAGCAATTTTTTTATGTAATGTAAAGTTATAGCTCAGTACCTTTTTTTTCACCCGAGATAGTCAAAGATGGGGAAGAAAATATCAAAAAGTTAAAAATCCAGAAATAGTCCTAATTTTATGATGGTTCCTTAATATATTTTAACTACATTGCATTTGAGTATGGAGAGGCAACTATCTGAAAGTATTTTACATAAAAAATTTACTAAGGATTGCCCGGTTTGTAGTTGCAGTTAAAAAAAACACATGAAAAGGCACGATTTTTTTAAATACGAAAAAATGTAAATATTTCAAAAACGGTGACACTTTTACCTGAATATTTTTTGTTTATCAGGGAGCTCACACCCCCATCTACCTTCCCCTAAAGTTTGGCACGTTACTTCTGGGACACCCTGTATATAAGTAAAGTGTTCAAATTTACCTTGGTCTTCGTTTTTCCCTTATCTTTACACATCTTTGTTTTTGTTTTTGTTTTTATTTTTACCTTCGCCTTTGCCTTTATAATTTTCTTTATCTCTGTACGTACTCACCTTTACTTTCATTCTTGTATTGTTATTTCTAAGTGTTATCCTCTAACCTTTTATTAGCAAGTTTTTGTTAAATTCATACCATATGCAACACACAAGAAGTACTTGTTTCAGCCCCAACCATTTCCGTTGCACCATTTCCGTGGCATATACACAAGAAGTACTTGTTTCAGCCCCAACCAGTTTCGTTGCTCCATTTCCGTTGCATCATTTCCGTTGCACCATTTCCGTGTGCAATTTCCGATGAACTTGCCAATTTACTCCCACCCAACCAACCGCCGCTAAAGAAGTTTCACTTCAATAATACAAAATATGTATAAAAATGTCGTCTTTTCATTTCCCCTTTCTCTTTTCGCGATCGATGCGAATATAAGGACATACGGTGAGAAAATTTTGTGTTCGTTTCTTAAAACGTCACACGCTTTAAGGTAAAAAAAAATGTTGTAAAAAGGCACATTCTCTGCCTTTTGAAGCTTTGCCAGGGGAGATGGTGCCTGAGCTAGACAAAAACAAGAAGGCAAAAATAATTATCAGGGTTGAGTGTAGGGCTGATGATACCCGGGTGCCCGGGTAATGCCCGGGTACCCGGGTACCCGATTACCCGGGTATTACCCGGGGCTTTTATTACCCGGGTAGTCGGGTATTACCCGATTTGCCCGGATACCCGGGTAATATACATATGTTGGTGCCGGTTAAACGAAAAACACCCGGGTAATGCGACATAAAGCTTCTTGTATAATCTTTTTGGTGAGGATAAATATTTTTTCAGTGCGAAAATTTTTTTTTATAATTATTTTTTTATGTCTAGAGTGTAAATTAAAACATTAGTTTCTGTACTTAAATTCAAACTTCGAATTTTTGTATATGCATATACATACATGCATGTGTACATATGTATGTATGTATGTATATTTTAAAGAATATTAAATATTAATATTTTAAAACAGGGACTGAGAACGAAATGTATGATCGAAACTAAATGC
>NW_023458565.1:7316365-7325711 GCF_013731165.1 Rhagoletis pomonella
TATACAGTGCTATCTGGGTCGAGTGAACTAATTAATGCAAGACCAGTTCATAGAAAACAGATTGTTCACTAGATCCAGATTGAGTTTTTTGTTCATTAAAATACATTTTATTGCTTTAAAAAGTAGTCACATATTAAGAATAAAAGAAAGTTATTATAACCGTGTGTTTTTTGCGTTCAGGCTCTGAAATGTCAAAATGCTTGAAAAATCTGTAGTATTAACTTCAGCCCATTCAATGCATTTGACAAAAGCGCAGTGCATCTTTTAAAGTTACATTTTTAAGAACTCTGAAATGTCTTCTTTTCCCACAGCTAATGCCAACACATGTTTCTTGTTCTTGCTGTTGTTGTATCGTTGTCGTCAAGCTCTATTAGCGGTAGACCCAGGAAGCGTGCAGCCTCGATGAAATCCGTCCATAAGGCTAGAGACGTTAGCAGGGTGGATTTCAGTGGGCATGCGAAAAGATGGTGCGAGTAATCGGGCATCTCTCTGAATGCCGGGAATTTATTTGGCACATCAGCATTTATTCTGCTCAGGTATGAGTTCAACAAGTTGGGCTATGGTGGTCCGAGTCTCCCGAGGCAGACTCTGTCTCGTCTACGTCTGGTGGTTGCGTTCTCAGAAAGGCATTCACTGGTCGAGAGTCTATATAACTCGGGACTAGCTCTCTGTGAAAGCCCTTCAAGGCTGTCGGTAAGCTGTTGGGTCCGCAGGTAGTTTTATGAACCCCTTTCGAAGGTTACTCTGAGGATCTTCGGGTTATTCACCGTCAGAATTGGTTCGTCATTGACGAGAATACTCAGTTGCAGTCTGACCTCGTTCGTCCAAGTGGTGAAAAGCGTTGCTGAGGATTTTGTAGGGGAGAGGGTTAGGCTCCGCGCAGTAAAGAAGTGAGAAAGCTCGACGAGCTTTCGAGCAATCGTCAGCATAAAAGACAATCGGGAATACCTCTGGTGGTTGAGGGAGCTTAGAAATGTAAAAGCTGAACAGATAATTCGCCGCCCACCGTTTGTCTTCTAGTTGCGTTACTAGAATAGTTCTCTCACTGGGGCGGTTTCGGTTAAGGCTACGAGTTATCTGGGTCTTTATGGAGTCATGTGCTATTGTTGTGCTGTGCACTTAACGGAACCCATGCTGATGATTCGCTGAGGTCAGGTGATTTGTATAGTGCGGGGGTAGACGGGCCTCTACTGTCGTCGCTACCGGGGAAAGGAGAGTTATCGGGCGAGAAGACTCTCCTTTGTTGGACGGCTTACCCGGTTTAAGCAGTGGAACCACTCTCCCTATTTTCCAGATGCCTGCTTTGATGAGAGATACCATCCAGCAGGAGCCAAAGTTTTCAGCATCAGCATGCAAATTCCGTCGGGTCCAATGGCTTTGGAGGCTTTCACCTTTCCGATGGCTATCCTTGCTTTGCTGCTGGTGAAAACAAGAGGCGCACTTGGTGCTGGCGGTTTGTGCAGTCTTCTGGTTACTCCACGTTTGGCTTTGTCTGCTGGAGGATGCAGTATGAACTGTCGGCTAAAATAGCTCGCGCATCGCTCCGCTTCAGCAAGAAAATTCGGACGGGAGTCCGAGATGCATCCTGCTGGAAAGAAGCGGGCAGTGACAACCCTGCGGAATTTACGCTCACCTACGTGGCATTTTTTGACAAACATATACGAGCATACACCTGATTTCCCAATTCGTGATTAGCCTTTTGTTATTAAAATTGTCGTTACAGTTTTGAACTTGGAAGGAACTGGTTTTAATTTTTGTTCACTCTACAAAGACTCAAAATTGTTCACTCTATAGAGTACTCAATGGAAAAATTTTCATGTTCACTCTTTCGAGGTGTTCGTAGCATCGGGTGTTCACTCCAGCCAGATAACACTGTAGTTTGTTTACCTGTTCATATGCACATTTATATCTATGTATTATTCACAAGTAAATAATAAATTAAACATATGATCATAACCATTTAATTTAATATTTCTTCAATGTTGATAGATAATATTAAATTTTTTCATTAAACATCAAAATATTCATCAACTAATCAAATTTTGCAAAACGATGGTGGTTTTCTGCACACACAATTCCACGAAATTTGAGCGTCACAAGCTTGCGCATGAAATTGAACGACATCATAAAACACTGCTTAGGCGATCGAATTTCAATGTGTTGTGTGGTGGATGCGCTAGAGGCGCAAGATTATTTTGGCGTGTTGCATTTTTGCTGGGGATCAAATCCCAGTTGGAGAAATTTTTTTTTTGTTTCTATTTTTTTAAAGTAATTAAATTTTCCTTTTTTAACTTTATCTTGACCTTTGAGGTATATTTTATAAATTGATTTGTATTTATAAAATATATGCGTAAAAATTCCCATAAGAGGTCGGGCAGTATAATATGCTTCTATGAAATTTTAGTTACGGAAAAATATTTCATAGCCACATACCTATATGTATTTGCGAACAATAAAAACTTCTTTGTAAATACTTTCAGTTGCATGTACATAATTTTTTCAATGATTTCGATTTTTTTTGCCAAATATATTTTTTTTAAAGATAAATATACCAAAAAAGTACTAAAATTGGTCAAAAAACATTTTTAATACATGTACCTAAAAAATGAACAATCTATGGAATATGTAAAATATGCAAATGGTATTGGGCATCAATTAATCGGAATGGTTTTGCATCAAATAATTCCGGTTCTATATTTGCTTTATCGCTCAAAACTTTAGTTTCTTATCATTATAATTGTTTTGCATATAAAAAAGCAAAAATTAAAAAAATAATTAAAAATTTGCAATATTAAGTAAATATCAGAATTCCGATTTACTACCCTGCAACACGGAGTATATCAATATACATGTTGCTAGACATTATTTTGTGCCGCTAACAGTGAATTTAACAGAATCCACCACCAAAAAATCTGCAAAAAGTGGATTCCGTGGTTAAAACCTTCTAAATCTGTTAAGTTCCGACACTCAATAGTTTCCATTTGTTGTTTGCATCTTCTCAGTAAGTTATAAGTTCTCTGGTGGTGTTAGCCAAAGTGAAGAAGTCGCGCAAGCTCCAAATTCTGTGCTGCCCCGTGCACCTTCTCCAAGTGTAGTAGGTATTGTTGGCGAATGTGTATTTGTTTGTTTTTGCTGTTGCTGTGCTCGCCATGATCAGTATTGCCAGAATTGTTTGGGCCTAAAACGTAACGTAAACGTAAACGACTAGTAAATTTATTAAATTATTTTTGGTTAACGGAGGTTATACGTAGCTAAGCTTTACACCAATCGTTGATTAAATCACAAAAACGCAGACGGGTAAATTATTTTTGTTTAACAAAGGAAACTGTCGTTTTACCTAGCTAAGCTTTATATCAGAAGTCATGTTTGTATTACTCAAGGCATATCAAACAGGTAGTAGCATTAGAGCAAAAATAAGATTTTCGTGTATTTTATTGTATCTTTTGGTATCGAAAGTGTCAAAAACTGTTCTGATTTTTTTTTTCTTCTAAATCAAAGCGTTCCATGTGAGATACAAAAAAAAATAAAAGATAAAAAATTTAAATTGGAAAAAATTAAAATTGTTGCAACTTTTTTAGCAAATTTTCTTGCTTCTAGAAGCATTGATCCATCTTTTGCAAGGCCCAGTAATCAGCGGTTGGGCTGTTGAGTTGAGCGAGCGTTCCAAAAACTGCTATTCAATCGCTTGTTTTGCATTTAAAAAGGTTTCACATGCAAATTGATTTTAACAATTTGGAATTTTTGTGAGAAGAAATTAAAAATATTTGACATTTTCGAGACCAAATAATTTGAAAAAAAAAATCAAATCAGCCTTGGTATTACTTAAATATAAAAATAGAGATCATATACATAAAGACTTTTGGCGTTTTCTTTTCTATTAAAAAAACTGCCTTCGTATATTGTAACATTTGCCCTAGGTAACTTTTTGTCCCGTAAAATGGCTTTATTAATAGAAACTATTCCACTTTAGCTTAGTTGGAGAGTAACTTTTTGAGAAATGAACACGTAACGCTGTAAAGGGCTGCGGAAAAAAGGGCAACATTATTTCGAGAAAAACAAAACGCCCTTAATTTATAACGAACAAACCGGTCGCTTTTTTAGTTTTTAACAATTAAACTAATTAATTTTATTTTGATGTCCATATATATATTCGAAACGTTTCAGTTTTTAAAGACCTGCTCACTCTCTGCACACTTAAAAGTAAGACATTCATAACAAAAATAAAAAAAAATCTCCGCTACGTTCTTTGGAATAAATGCAGTGACCCAAATATAAACTGGGACGCAAAATTTTGCATGTTTTGGCCATTTTTCTTTGGTTTATTTAATGTTTATTATTTTTTATGGAAACATTGCTGTATAAATTCTAATTTCAGACTTTATGCAAAAATTATGAAAATTCTGCAAAATTTGCTATGGTGAAAATTTGAACTAGCTAAGACCTACTGTTGATTTATGACGGTGTCGCGCACTTTTTCAATACACAGTATCTTCGACAAGTCTTTTATATGGAAACAATGCTACAAAAAACTGCCAAAAATCAATCAATTTTAAATTCTAGGTACTTTAGATTTGCACTTTATTATGCTAAGATTTTAAATTTCCAAAGATGCTGATTAAAACCTTAAAAATGTAGGTTAAAATTTGCAGAATTATATAATTTTTGCACTAAGTATTAAATTTGGCTTTAAATGGTGTTTGTTAAGTAATCATCTATACTTTCATAAAAAAAAAAATACCAAGCAATAAATGAAATAAAGAGAAATAGCCCAAAAATTTGCTAAAATGTCGCGTCCCTGATAATTTCCTCCGAGATAAGGCTACCCATTTCTAATAGATTTTGGGTCGCTAAATTTAAAAAAATGGAAACTTATATACTTGAATTTTAAGAAAATAAGACGAATAGCAAAATTGGCTAAAAACGCAACCGGCCAAATCTAGCCAAAAAACCGCTAACCCTTTCGCTGTTTTGATGCCATATGGCGTCATGCTGTTTTGAATACTCACAGATTTAATGGGGCTTATCTGAAATTATATTTTTATATGCAACGCTGTAATGGGAAGTTTTAACAACCATCTTTATTTAATACGATATTGTTATTTTTTATCCTTGGTAGATGAAAAATTTCAATTTTAAAACTTTACTAAAATATCGATTTTCTTCTGCTTAGAAAGGTCTACATTAAAATACTATATTTTACCAAATAACCCAATAAATTAAAAACAAATAAATATTCTATAGTCTCCAAAATAGTGTCAAATATTGCTAGAACTTGTAATTTAAGTAAAAAAGTGCTAATAAACGCGTGGTATATTTTTAAATTTGTATGATGCCATATGGCATCAATAATATTTGAAGGAGCTGAAATCCGCACCAGCAAATAACGATATATTTGTACTGGTAAATTGCAACTGGTAAATTTTTTAAATGAATTATTAAATCTATGCATGCTATTTTATTGAAATTTTAATTTAAATTAAATAAAATAAAATACCATATTAAAAAATCTTTGCGCATTTTTTACACCAGTTAGTACAAATGATGCCGTATGGCATCATTCTAAAAAACACTTTAGAATCACATTTTGGAAAAAAAATTTAATCGAATGTTATTATATTAGGTATTAATACAAAAAATCGGATTTTTAACGCCCGAATCTAAAAGGATGAACCGAAAGGACCACACTGGCAACACTGGCTATGCTGTTCATTGTTATGCAGCCGATGTCGTAGACTTCTTCATGTTTCTGTTATTGTCATCGTCCGTTTCGTATGTGGCGTGTTGTTGCAATTGCTTGTTATTTGATTGCCACAAGCAGAAATATAGACACACACACACACTACCGGGGCCTACTTGAACGTGCGTACATTGTATGAACCTTCAATGTTTTTTACTTCCTCTTGGCCTTTCCGTTCTGTGGCCGATGTCACTGTATGCATCAGTGTGTGTGTGTGTGTGTGTGTATTCTGCCGGCTGTAGTCATTGCGATTGTGTGCGTGCTTCAAGCATATACATACCCCCTTCCCTGCTTGCTACCTTGCTTAGTGGATTGGTGTGGCATGGCGTGCCGTGGCATGCTTTTCGGTGACGCAGTGCACCGCTCAATCGCCTGTTTTGTATTCCTTTTGTGCGCGTGCAGTAAAAATGCGATTCGAATACTTTGGCGATGTTTGCTGTTTGCAGCTGCTGCTGCTCTTTCATCCGCTCTACCTCAACCGCACCACCGACCGACCGACCGATCGATAGATCGACCGAATGACGACGCCTTGACTATGGATCTCCCAACTACATACCTCCAATCAAGTGCGCGGCCGTGTGTGTGTGTGTGCTTCAATTGTCTCACACACATCCATACATACTTAGATATATGGATTCATACACAATGCAACTTCCATTGTTGTAGCTCTTTGTGCTGATTCGCCTGCTGTTGGATTTATTTTCATTTATTTATTTTTTGGCATTTCTCCTTTCATATTCTTTCCCTTCTTTAACGACTCCTTTTTGGGATTTCGTTTATTTACAGCTTGTTGTAATTCGATTATTGTTGGAGTTTTTTTTGTTATTGCTGTTATTGGCTGTGCCGGATACTTCCGCTAAACTTCAATGCATACCACCACTAAAGCCAAAACAAAGAACGAGGTAACAAAAAATCAGCACAAGTAGCAGCAGCACGAGTCCGTGTTATTGGCAATAAACATAACAACAACAACAACAACAACACACTCATATGTACATACACACATACATATGTATATACAGGCATGCACTAGTATTTAGTAGCGCAACGCTAACAACATCATGAATATAATTAGTAACAACGTAAGTCAGAAAAAGAGCTAAAAATATTTTGCAAGGAAACAAGAATCGAAAGCTGAAATTTGAGTAGGAAGGAAGCAAGCAAGCAAGTGCACAAGAAATGTACAGGCTAAAATGAGGCAGTAGTACTAGATGAAGAAGAAGAGGAAGACATGCAGAAGAACTAGCGGTAAATGAGTAGGAAGAGTAGCAAGAGTAACAAAAGTTGTTGCCACAAGCCTTTTTCCTTGCGAGGACACGCAGGTATGTGTATGTGTGTGTGTGTTAGGGTGCAGAACCTGCAGAGGCGCTGGTATTACTAAGTTAGTTTTTTTGAGGGGGCTGAGTTGATGTTGCGATGAAGTAGGGTGATTGACGGGGTTTTTCAAAACCGGTTTCAACCGATTATTTTTTAGGCGGTTTTTTAAATCCTGGTTTTTCAAATACCGAGTAAAGCGTATTTTTACAATCGAATAAACCACTCGTTTATCTATACACCAGAATCTGTAAATACTAAACTCAGTGTAAATCAGTGAATCGACTGACTACATACATGTTGTGCTCAGATCCGATGTAAGTGGACTGAACAGTTCAACCTGCTACAATATCCAGATTGGAGTTGTGTCGATGTATCGTGAGCCTCACGATGTAACTGCAGCTCTTAATCTGGGATATCCGATTATGGAATTCTAGAGGTGAAAGTTGACGAAGGTGTTGGATGATTCTCGACGAATGGCCTGTCTAAATTGGGCTATAATGGTTCAGTAAGTGCTACTATGGAGAACATTGAAAATAGGGACCGGCTTTTTACAAATTGCCATTTTTCGAAAAATTCGAAAGCCGATTTTCGAAAAAAGGAGAGTAATCGAACACCCTATGCTAGATTGATTTATTTTGTTCTACTTACAAAATCCTGACATTCTGTAAAATTTCAAAATTTTTAAATAATATGAGGGCGAACTCGAAACCGAAGACGAAGACCAAGATTAATATTGAGGCGAAGGCCAAGTCTAAGACGAAGACGAAAAAGAAGATGTATAGTAGATCAACACGAAGACAAATACGAAATACGAAAGCGTATACGAAGACGAAAACCGATAGGAAGATGATGGCAGCTTATAAATATTTTCGCTCCATAATTTAGGTACTCTCTGGATATCGCTAATTAGCTCGGGCATTTCGCCTTGGATGCTGAACTTCCTGACGGTGGGGCCAAAGATCCCTTCTTTGCCTACTCTGACATTGCAATCGGCAAGCACTTTTTATATCATGTCCGCGGCGGAGCTCGTGAGCGCACTCCAGGCTGTTCTTGGTCGCCTTGTCATTCTCTTCCATGGGGGCGTGGCCGCATATGAGCGAAAGGTTGAAGAATCTCGCTTTGATTCGTATCGCGTGGAGGAAGTCGTTCTTAATATGAGTATATAGAATTTCTCATTTCATGTTTCATAATCATCATTGAATGGAACCCACTTCAGCGATTCTCCACTCAGATATCTAACCCATATAAGTGAGCCATATTTGCTTTTTTGAGTACGTCCCACCCTCAATATCAAAACCTCAACTGTCTAAGTTTTGAATGCTCGAAATACTGTTTCTTTTATATAAACTTGTACGCTTTCAAGGGGACTTTAAAAATACCAAAAGAAATTCGTAGTAATTTAAAAATTATATGAAACTTAATTTCGAGATTTTATTATAATAAAACTTAACATACTTAAACTCAGCCTAAAACACAAGAGTTTGTAATTTTTTTAACCCTCTTCAGAATATGTATTTATTTCCAAATTAAAACCCTCTTAAACCTATTGTGCTACATTTTCAATCGCCTGATTAACTGAATTTTTTAAACAAGAGGCAGCCCTCCTAAACGATGTTTAGAAATAATTCCTTCAAATTAATAAATAATTTTAATTTACTTTTTTGAACAGCTGGCAACCTTCTTTAAGTTCTTTCCTGTGACACCGATATCGTAACGCCGAATTTGATTTTTCAAACAGGTGGCACCCCTACTAAATTTAGCTTGAAAATAAAGCCCTTTCAATTTCGATTGATACCCAAATTCATTTTACTTTTGTGGCAGAAGTTCACTCAATCGCTGTTGGAACAGAAGTTTGTTGGATGTTGCTCTGATCAGTGATCGAAACTGGACCCTACCGGATGGTAGCGCGCTGCTCTGCCACGTGGCTGCGGCGGCACTGATCCAAATATCATTAAAATTGGCCACTAAAAACGTTTAAGAGCGAAGATGGGCCTTCATAAATTCGTATATGGGAGGAGTAAAGCCTCCAAACCCCCCATTTAAATTGTAAACCGATATTCATACATTCTGCTTGTACATATATGTATATGTATGTGTATGTAAATGTATATATATTTCGTGTATGCCAGTTTATGTAAAAAGTCATTTTTGGATTGCTTTCCTCTGCAACCGGCAATGCCGGCAGCGTTAAGTGTCATTCGATGTGCGAACACCGGTTTGCCTACTCATATTTCATATTTGGCCATGGCGTGTGCACCATATTCGTACAAGTTATCATATTTTTGTTTGTTT
>NW_023458565.1:7325811-7330052 GCF_013731165.1 Rhagoletis pomonella
TATTTTATTTTATTTTATTTTATTTTATTTTATTTTATTTTATTTTATTTTAGTTTATTTTATTTTCTTTTCTTTTCTTTTCTTTTATTTTATTTTATTTTATTTTATTTTATTTTATTTTAGTTTATTTTATTATATTTTAGTTTAGTTTATTTTATTTTAGTTTAGTTTATATCATATTATTTGATTCGATTTTTAGATGATTTGATTTGATTTTATTTTATTTTATGTTATTTTCTTTTATTTTCTTATTTCCTTTGCTTATTTGCTATTACATATTGTTTTTAATTTTATTTCATTATTAACTTTTTATTTATTTTTTATTCTACCCTTACTTCCGCTAGTTTTGCTACCGTTGTGTTTGTTCTTGCAATTCTTGCCATTCCTGCGCTGCTCGCGCAACTACGTACGCATTTCATTGTAATTACGCACATCAAGTGCCAAAGGCCGAAATAACGCTCTCGACGCATTCGACGACACCAAGCAAAAGTTGGCTCAGCTGCCTTGGCAAGATATTTATTACAATATGTACCTACATACAACTTGGCAAAAGTTACGGTATGTTTGCGAAACAGCTGTGGTCCCAGCACCAGCTACCCAACACAACACAATGCTATAAATATTTTATTTGTTTACACGGTAAGGCCGTCAAGCGTTGAGAGCAATAACCAAAGCTCACAATCGCTGCTACTGAGCGACCGACCGACCGACCGACAGACCGGTGATAGCACGCACCTGAGCCGGACTTAGCACGAGACCGGTTGGCGTCAAAAACAATAAGCGCTTATTGAAAGTTTTCCGAACACATACACACATACAAACATACTAACATTTATAGATATGTAATGTTTAAAGTTTTTCTGCCCGCTCTCTTAAAATTTTGTATTAAACCGATTTTCGTTCGATTTGCCTATATGTTGGGCTGCGATCGCTTTGGGTACATTTTGTACTTTGTCTGCCTCTTCTTCTCACACATCAATTGGCTCTTTTCGTAATTACCAACGCGGACAGACGGACACGCTTTTTCCCAAGTACCGTTCGCAACTGAGTTCGTTTTTTCCACAACCAGTTAGTTTTATATGTAGAATCGCAAAGTTTCCCCACTGTGAAGATGTTGTTTTGAATTTTATGTTTTGCCGGTTTGCATTTTGTTTTTGCTGCCGCATTGCAGCCTTCTCATGCCTTTCTTATGCCGTTTTTTTGTTCATTGTTTACTTGCCATTTACCTTGGCGTCACGCCACATTTCTAATGGCCATGTTGCAAGTTGGTCAAATATGGCAAATGGCCAACGGCTGCACTGCACCGCGAACATGTTCGAAGCCAGGAAGTTCCATCGCCACTACCAAACCTGAAAGGAGCCTTCTAGGTAGTCAGTGGGGGAGCACACATTTGCAAGTTGGCTTCAGTGATGGCGCCGAAAGCCGGCAACCGGCCACAAATGGCAACGAAATCGAAAGCCTTTTCAAGTAGCAAAAGCTAAGAAGCGTGCAACTGCCTCGTCAATTCCAACGAAGGTGTGCAGGGTGTGTTGTTGGCAACGAGCTGCATCCAAGCCAACCGTAGCCGGTCTTCAGTAATGCGCCGTCTCGAGAGTTGTTAAGCTTAAAATGCATTAAACAGGTGAATGTTTATTACGCAATTCTACATCCATACATACATACACAACCATGCGTTTAGGACAATTTACAGCAAAGTGGCTTGAACAGTTGCCATGTGATACCCAATTGGGTGGCATCCTTTTGAAGTCGCCAAACAGTTAAGAAAAAGCAACCAAACAAGAAGAAGAAGAAAAAACAACAACAGAGTAACGACAGCAGCTAAGATGACGCCGAAAGCCAGTCGTAAGACAACAATGGCAGGTGGGCAGACGGCTCAACAATACACTTGTCACTGGTGCGCGCACTCATATACATATATACATACATACAGTGGTAGTATATAAACAAGTTAATTGGGATGAAAGAGGCCAAAGGATAATGCAATTAATTGCTTATACCGCTAATGGTAATGCAGCTTGTAGTCAAGTGAATTAAGAACTACCACTAAAGTGGTACGTAGCCTGCAGTTTATGAGAATGAAACAAATAAAAAACAAATAATATTTATCTGATTCAGCCACATTCGCACTCATATTTTTTATCTTTGGCTTTTATTTTGATGCAATGCGGGAAGGTGAACGACATTATACAAGTATCGTGTCTGTTTGTCCCAATGGCAATGACGGCGAAGGTGTTTTCTTGATAGGCTTGCTTTGGCTAGGTGCTTTTGGCGGATGAGCCCTCTATGGGCCAATGGCTGAAGTTCTCATCCCGATAAGGACTACCAGCAGTGTGCCTGGAATCTTTAGATAGTTGCTTCATTGCCAAGATAGGGGACACGGTTGGCGTTCTGACCACCGCAACTAAGGACTACCGTGCCTCGAATAACTTCAAATCTTTTGTTGGCAGCATTTGGCTATCGACCCGGACAACGATTGGTTTCTGTGATGTTAAACGCCAGATGCCATTTTGGTATGAATGATGTTCACGTTATAGCGAAACAATAATCCGAGTTTCAGCTTAAAGACTAGGCTTTCAATTCCAATGTGCTCTCGATACTGTTGTCAGGCAGTTCCATTTGGAAAGTCACCTCTGCACTAACCAGGCGTCTGCAAGTTTTCGTAAACAAATGTCTTAGAATGATACTCCAAAGTGTTTTGCTCAGAATGGCTAACATGGAGGCCGCACTTTGCCCAAAGAACGTTTGCCTGCACAGAACGTTAAGTAGAACAGTCGATCGAGAGGCGAAGCAACTCAGATTAAGATGGAAGGAGTTCAAAGATATTGTCAGAAACATAACCAGATGGCGCGCAGACGTAGGATATGCCCTATGTCTCGCTTGAGATTAAAGGAAGTGAGGAAGAAGAATAATTTTACCTTTGTCGGTATTGGTATTATCAGAGGTCTGCATCGGAAGATATTTGGCTTCATACGCTTCTCTCTCTACCTCTCACTGAAAGCGCGGATAGTGATGAGAAGTATAGTCACTAAGCGTCGAGTAACTAACTAAAGTACAAAAATATGTTCCGAAAAAGAGAGGATCATAAAAGTTGTGAAACTTCCGCAAGTAAAAGGTGCCTTCATGTGAAATTTTCAAGTATTTTAGGAAGATTTCGTTTGAGAGCATAATTTATATACATACAAGTAATATGATCGAAACACAGTTTTGAAGGTCATTTTTACATAGGGTTGCCATGTGTCTGAAAATAAAGTGAATATATTTAAGTAGCGTAAAATTTTGCACGCTTTTATCAAACGAAAGGCATTTCACTGCATTTTTATCAAGAGGTAATATTTTTAATAGAGTTTCCAATACAATATAGAGATCTTCGGGAGTATTGGGTCTTATCGATATAATATTCGATATTTTGAGCAGGGTTGTTATCGATATTTTTATCGAATTTGTTATCGATACTTTTTATCGATTTTGTTATCGATTATTTCTCGGTTTTTTATCGATAGTTTATCGATTTTATTATCGATTTTTTATCAATATTTTTATCGATTTTTGTTATCGATTTTGTTATCAGTTACAGTGGTCGTCCAGTATAGCGAAAGCCTATATAACGTACGCTCCAAATAACGAATGCCTTTTTGAAATGTATTGATTACTCTATATAACGAACGCTTGTTTACTTTGTGTGCTTGAATGACATGATTTTGCATGACTTTTTCGTACGTGGAATTACAATCAGTTCAAAAGACAAACAACAAATTCCCCAAGGAGTTTTTGGGGAATGATGCTGGATTGACAATCCTTGATCAGATATAGTATATAATTCTGGGTCATGTGGGCTACTTCCTTTGACTAATTTTGAAAGGCTATCCCAGCAAAAAATATATTTTTCCACTTGAGTTTGGTATAGTTACACTATTTAGTTATATGTAGTTTCCAAATCATGTGTTGAGAGAAATATCTTTAGCTGAATTTTTTCTGAGTCCTTCTGCAATTAAAGCAGCGTTTAATGAAGCTGCTCTCCGTAATACTAATGAGCCTTGTTTTATTATTTCAATAACTATAGTAAAGTTTCCAGAAGCGTCTGTAGATTTTTTTAACAGTTTGTTTAACTCCTTTGTAATGAAGCACATACATAGCTTTTTAGAATTATTTTTATCTGCACAGGTGTTGCAAAATTTTGAATACTAAACAACTACAAAACAAACAAAAATATGATAACTTGTACGAATATGGTGCACACGCCA
>NW_023458565.1:7330152-7336755 GCF_013731165.1 Rhagoletis pomonella
TGGCGTGTGCACCATATTCGTACAAGTTATCATATTTTTGTTTGTTTAGTAGTTGTTTAGTATTCAAAATTTTGCAAACACCTGTGCAGATAAAAATAATTCTAAAAAGCTATGTATGTGCTTCATTACAAAGGAGTTAAACAAACTGTTAAAAAAATCTACAGACGCTTCTGGAAACTTTACTATAGTTATTGAAATAACACAAGGCTCATTAGTATTACGGAGAGTAGCTTCATTAAACGCTGCTTTAATTGCAGAAGGACTCAGAAAAAATTCAGCTAAAGATATTTCTCTCAACACATGATTTGGAAACTACATATAACTAAATAGTGTAACTATACCAAAATCAAGTGGAAAAATATATTTGTTGCTGGGATAGCCTTTCAAAATTAGTCAAAGAAAGTAGCCCACATGACCCAGAATTATATACTATATCTGATCAAGGATTGTAAATCCAGCATCATTCCCCAAAAACTCCTTGGAGAATTTGTTGTTTGTCTTTTGAACTGATTGTAATTCCACGTAAGCAAAAGTCATGGAAAATCATGTCATTGAAGCACACAAAGTAAACAAGCGTTCGTTATATAGCATACTCCTTTTTTCAACCGTTCGTTATTTAGAGTAATCAATACATTTCAAAAAGGCATTCGTTATTTGGAGCGTACGTTATATAGGCATTCGCTATACTGGACGACCACTGTAACTGATAACAAAATCGATAACAAAAATCGATAAAAATATTGATAAAAAATCGATAATAACATCGATAAACTATCGATAAAAAACCGAGAAATAATCGATAACAAAATCGATAAAAAGTATCGATAACAAATTCGATAAAAATATCGATAACAACCCTGGTCAAAATATCGAATATTATATCGATAAGACCCAATACTCCCGAAGATCTCTATATTGTATTGGAAACTCTATTAAAAATATTACCTCTTGATAAAAATGCAGTTGCCTTTCGTTTGATAAAAGCGTGCAAAATTTTACGCTACTTAAATATATTCACTTTATTTTCATTATGTAAAAATGACCTTCAAAACTGTGTTTCGATCATATTTCTTGTATGTATATAAATTATGCTCTCAAACGAAATCTTCCTAAAATACTTGAAAATTTCACATGAAGGCACCTTTTACTTGCGGAAGTTTCACAACTTGTATAATCCTCTCTTTTTCGGAACATATTTTTGTCGAGTACTTTACTTAGTTACTCGACGCTTAGTGACTATACTTCTCTTCACTATCCGCGCTCTCAGTGAGAGGAAGAGAGAGAAGCGTATGAAGCCAAATATCTTCCGATGCAGACCTCTAATAGATACCAATACCGACAAAGGTATAGATTATTCTTCTTCCTCACTTCCTTTAATCTCAAGCGAGACATAGGGCATATCCTACGTCTGCGCGCCATCTGGTTATGTTTCTGACAATATCTTTGAACTCCTTCCAGCTTAATCTGAGTTGCTTCGCCTTTCGATCGACTGTTCTACTTAACGTTCTGTGCAGGCAAACGTTCTTTGGGCAAAGTGCGGCCTCCATGTTAGCCTCGCTGAGCAAAACACTTTGGCGCATCATTCTAAGACATTCGTTTACGAAAACTTGCAGACGCCTCGTTAGTGCAGAGGTGACTTTCCAAATGGAACTGCCTGACAACAGTATCGAGAGCACATTGGAATTGAAAGCCTAGTCTTTAAGCTGAAACTCGGATTATTGTTTCGCTATAACGTGAACATCATTCATACCAAAATGGAGCTATAGATAATTTTTGTATCGCGCGAACGTTTGCTCCAGGTGGAGGCATCTGGCGTTTAACATCACAGAAACCAATCGTTGTCCGGGTCGATAGCCAAATGCTGCCAACAAAAGATTTGAAGTTATTCGAGGCACGGTAGTCCTTAGTTGCGGTGGTCAGAACGCCAACCGTGTCCCCTATCTTGGCAATGAAGCAACTATCTAAAGATTCCAGGCACACTGCTGGTAGTCCTTATCGGGATGAGAACTTCAGCCATTGGCCCATAGAGGGCTCATCCGCCAAAAGCACCTAGACTCGATAGCCAAAGCAAGCCAATCAAGAAAACACCTTCGCCGTCATTGCCATTGGGACAAACAGACACGATACTTGTATAATGTCGTTCACCTTCCCGCATTGCATCAAAATAAAAACCCACGATAAAAAATATGAGTGCGAATGTGGCTGAATCAGATAAATATTATTTGTTTTTTATTTGTTTAATTCTCATAAACTGCAGGCTACGTACCACTTTAGTGGTAGTTCTTAATTCACTTGACTACAAGCCGCATTACCATTAGCGGTACAAGCAATTAATTGCATTATCCTTTGGCCTCTTTCATCCCAATTAACTTGTTTATATACTACCACTGTATGTATGTATGTATGTATATGAGTGCGCGCACCAGTGACAAGTGTATTGTTGAGCCGTCTGCCCACCTGCCATTGCTGTCTTACGACTGGCTTTCGGCGTCATCTTAGCTGCTGTCGTTACTCTGTTGTTTTTTTTCTTCTTCTTCTTGTTTGGTTGCTTTTTCTTAACTGTTTGCCGACTTCAAAAGGATGCCACCCAATAGGGTATCACATGGCAACTGTTCAAGCCACTTTGCTGTAAATTGTCCTAAACGCATGGTTGTGTACATATGTATGGATGTAGAATTGCGCAATAAACATTCACCTGTTTAATGCATTTTAAGCTTAACAACTCTCGACACGGCGCATTACTGAAGACCGGCTCCGGTTTGCTTGGATGCAGCTCGTTGCCAACAACACACCCTGCACACCTTCGTTGGAATTGACGAGGCAGTTGCACGCTTCTTAGCTTTTGCTACTTGAAAAGGCTTTCGATTTCGTTGCCATTTGGCCAGTTGCAGGCTTTCGGCGCCAGCACTGAAGCCAACTTGCAAATGTGTGCCCCCCAACTTACTACATACTTATCTGACTACCTAGAAGGCTCCTTTCAGGTTTGGTGGTGGCGATGGAACTTCCTGGCTTCGAACATGTTCGCGGTACTGTGCAGCCGTTGGCCATTTGCCATATTTGACCAACTTGCAACATGGCCATAAGAAATGTGGCGTGACGCCAAGGTAAATGGCAAGTAAACAATGTACAAAAAATGGCATAAGAAAGGCACGAGAAGGCTGCAATGCGGCAGCAAAAACAAAATGCAAACCGGCAAAACATAAAATTCAAAACAACATCTTCACAGTGGGGAAACTTTGCGATTCTACATATAAAACTAACTGGTTGTGGAAAAAACGAACTCAGTTGCGAACGGTACTTGGGAAAAAGCGTGTCCGTCTGTCCGCGTTGGTAATTACGAAAAGAGCCAATTTATGTGTGAGAAGAAGAGGCAGACAAAGTATAAATTGTACCCAAAGCGATCGCAGCCTAACATTTAGGCAAATCGAACGAAAATCGGTTTAATACAAAATTTCAAGAGAGCGGGCAGATAAACTTTAAACATTACATATCTCTAAATGTTAGTATGTTTGTATGTATGTATGTGTTCGGAAAACTTTCAATAAGCGCTTATTGTTTTTGACGCCAACCGGTCTCGTGCTAAGTCCGGCTCAGGTGCGTGCTATCACCGGTCTGTCGCTCTGTCGGTCGGTCGGTCGGTCGCTCAGTGGTAGCAATTGTGAGCTTTGGTTATTGCTCTCAACGCTTGACGGCCTTACTGTGTAAACAAATAAAATATTTATAGCATTGTGTTGTGTTGGGTAGCTGGTGCTGGGGCCACAGCTGTTTCGCAAACATACCGCAATTTTTGCCAAGTTGTATGTAGGTACATATTGTAATAAATATCTTGCCAAGGCAGCTGAGCCAACTTTTGCTTGGTGTGGTCGAATGCGTCGAGAGCGTTATTTCGGCCTTTGGCACTTGATGTGCGTAATTACAATGAAATGCGTACGTAGTTGCGCGAGCAGCGCAGGAATGGCAAGAATTGCAAGAACAAACACAACGGTAGATAAAAAAAGGTGTAGCAAAACTAGCGGAAGTAAGGGTAGAATAAAAAATAAAAAGTTAATAATGAAATAAAATTTAAAACAATAATAATAGTAAATAAGCAAAGGAAATAAGAAAATAACAGAAAATAACATAAAATAAAATAAAGTCAAATCAATTCATCTAAAAATCGAATGAAATAATATAAAATGATATAAACTAATTTGTTTTTGTTATTTTTATTATTATATAACAAAAACAAATAACTTAAGGACGAGCACACCTAAAAGTTAAACATTCTAAAAATAGAATTATTAGCAAAAACCAACAATACCAACAACCACATGATCAAGTGAATTGCAGCGGAATAGCCGCGCTTGATTGTGTTGGCATAACAAAAATGAAAATAGTGGAAAAAAGCAAACGATAATTTACAAGGCGTACTTAGCACGGTGCATAGGCAACTGGCTGAGTCAGTGGGATCGTCGGTTCGAATCCTACTGAAAGAAGTCTGATGAGGAAATGTGGTGATTTCCGAATAGCTATCACTTCTACCATTTTTCCAAATTATTGTTGCTTTTCCACAATAAAATTTACATTTAAAACGGCCTCGAGCTCAATATAAATTGTTGATATTAACTAAAATAAAATAAAAAAAAATAAAACAAAAAAAAAATAAAAGCAAATAAAAAAAAAAATAAAAATAATAAAAAAAAAAAAAAAAAAATAATAAAATAAAATAAAACAATAAAAAATAAAAAAAAAATATAAAAAAATAAAATAAACTAAAATAAAATAAAATAAAATAAAATAAAATAAAATAAAATAAAACAAAATAAAATAAAATAAAATAAAATTAAATTAAATACAATGAATTGAAATGAAGTGATATGAAATGAAATGGAATGAAAAAAATATGTATTTAAAAATATATAAAATAAAATAAAACAGATGGCAACACTTTTGAAATGCTTAATTAAAAAGAAAGAATAAAATAAAATAAAACAGATCGCAACCTTTTTAAAATACTTAAAAAATATTCTATATGTTCAAACTAAAGTTTTCTTAAAACTCTTTTTCTTGACACTCATATTATAATACTTCATATGACATACGCATAATCTAACTACATACATTCGACTTTTCAAAATGGTGGCAACCCTCTTGAAAAGTAAACGCGTTTTCGATCTCAAACTTTCTAACATCTTTTTCGTCTGGCAGTCTGATACATATTGCAATTAAATGATAATGTATCGAGCTTGAAAGTTCGCCAATTTGCATCATTTGCCACTGCTATATAAAAGTACTACATATAAAATTACAATAAAATCGGGTCATCGTCGGGAATCTGTTATTTCATCTAATCGTTGGAAGGTTAACACAACGGTAGCACGTTCTAACAGCTGTAACTTACCGAGGGTTTAATGAACCGAAATAGCTGCTTGGCGCAGTGTTTTGACGGCGAAAAAATACGCGTAAAACAATCTGACGAAAAATGACGCTTAAGGAAAACTTCGACAAAGAAAGACGTGTAACCTAGTTGAAGGCGAAGAAAAACATAGAATTAACATAGCTTTATGCCAAGCCAAGGACTGTCTGTTCAGCATCATTCCCGCAAAACCAATTTGAGGAATTTACATACTGTTACACCCGCAAACATAGTTGACCGCGAGTGTTGTTAAGAGTCTTCCTTCGCTTAAGTTTTTTTATGTGTATTTTTTCGCGACCAGCTTTTCAGTTCGCGCTTTTTTTCGTGTCTAGTGACGACATGTATCAAAACATATTTTAAGACTTATTTCAACAAAACACATCCAGACAGACCTCGACGATTTCTATCAAAGTGGAAAATTATTGCGATGAGAATAAGCAGTTTATTGCAAGACGCTTCCAATAGTTATAAAACGAATTAAAATCAGTGTTTTCTAAGTCAATACTCTTGAAACAAATATGTATATCCAATTTCCATTTTCTCACTACCTCGAAAATGGAAGGTTTAGGCGGAGGTTTTTATCCGTGGGAAAAGGCTAGCAAAAAATAAATAAAAATAAAAATAAATTCAGTAAAAGAGTATAAACAAAATTGAAGTCTGTAAAAATATTAAAATTTAAAATGATCAGAATACAACAATAAAAGATCCAACACAAATAAAATAATAATAGTTAAAAGAAATTAAATTTAAAAGCAACTTATACAATACAAAATACAACGTTTGAAACCTTATCCAATTAGATACTCGAAATGAAAGAGTCAAATTACTTTTAATTAAAATCCGTGTCTACATAGATATGCATGAAGTAAAATAATTTAGAATATTAGAATCAAATGAAATATCAATAAAAACTGGCAAAAAAAAAGTGAAAAAGTCGGATTTGTTCCTAAAATACATATATGCAACTACATATGTATGTATGGATGTACGGCCGTATGTGTTGTGCACAGAAATGTAGACACATGTGCCCACCCAAATGCTTATGCGAGGAGCATCTGTCAACAACATCGCGTGATAACTGATAGATGCAGCGCGTCAAATGTTCACAAAATAACGGGTGATTTTTTAAGAGCTTGATAACTTTTTTTTAAAAAAAAACGCATAAATCTCATCGGTTCTTTATTTGAAACGTTAGATTGGTCCATGAC
>NW_023458565.1:7336855-7358446 GCF_013731165.1 Rhagoletis pomonella
AATAAACTAAAATAAAATAAAATAAAATAAAATAAAATAAAATAAAATAAAACAAAATAAAATAAAATAAAACAAAATGAAATAAAATAAAATAATATTAAATTAAATACAATGAATTGAAATGAATTGATATGAGTCTTTTTCTTGACACTCATATTATAATACTTCATATGACATACATACGCATAATCTAAATGCATACATTCGACTTTTCAAACTGGTGGCAACCCTCTTGAACAGTAAAAGTGTTTTCGATCTCAAACTTTCTAACATCTTTTTCGTCTGGCAGTCTGATACATATTGCAATTAAATGATAATGTATCGAGCTTGAAAGTTCGCAAATTTGCATCATTTGCCACTGCTATATAAAAGTACTACATATAAAATTACAATAAAATCGGGTCATCGTCGGGAATCTGTTATTTCATCTTATCGGTGGAAGGTTAACACAACGGTAGCAGGTTCTAACAGCTGTAACTTACCGAGCGTTTAATGAACCGAAATAGCTGCTTGGTGCAGTGTTTTGACGGCGATAAAATACGCGTAAAACAATCTGACGAAAAATGACGCTTAAGGAAAACTTCGACAAAGAAAGACGTGTAACCTAGTTGAAGGCGAAGAAAAACATAGAATTAACATAGCTTTATACCTAGTCAAGGACTGTCTCTTCAGCATCATTCCCGCAAAAACAATTAGAGGAATTTTCAACTTTCTTCGTTGAACTTTGTTTTATGTGTCGTTTTTTCGCGGGCAGCTTTTGAATTCGCGCCTGTATTCGTGTCTAGTGACGACATGTTTCAAAAAATATTTTCAGACTTATTTCAACAAAACACATCCAAACAGACCTCGATGAAACACCTAAAATATGTCTCCTGATTTCTATCGAAGTGGAAAATTATTACGATGAGAATAAGCTGTTTATTGCAAGACGCTTCCAATGGTTATAAAACGAATTAAAATCAATGTTTTCTAAGTCAATACTCTTGAAACAAATATATCCAATTTCCATTTTCTCACTACCTCGAAATGGTTTTGACGGGGGTTTTTTATTCGTGGGAAAAGGCTAGCAAAAAGTAAATAAAAATAAAAAATAAATTCAGTACAATAGCATAACATAAAATTATATTCTGTAAAAATATTAAAATTTAAAATAATCAGAATACAATAATAAAAAATCCAACCCAAATAAAATAATAATAGTTAAAAGAAATTAAATTTAAAAGCAGCTTATACAATACAAAATACAACGTTTGAAACCTTATCCAATTAAATACTCGAAATGAAAGAGTCAAATTACTTTTAATTAAAATCCGTGTCTAGATATGTATGAAGTAAAATAATTTAGAATATTAAAATCAAATGAAATATAAATAAAAACTGGCAAAAAAATGTGAAAAAGTCGGATCTGTTCCTAAAATACTTATATGCAACTACATATGTATGTATGTAGACATGTGTGCCCACTCAAAAGCTTATGCGAGGAGCATCTGTCAACAACATCGCGTGATAACTGATAGATGCAGCGCGTCAAATGTTCTCAAAATATAAGCACTAGTATTCACTGAACATACATACAAACAAACATATGTACATACATACAAATTTATCTTCATATTTATAGCCGTGTGTATTGCCAAGAAAAAGAAGCAAGAAAAAAAAAACATTTCTTTCTGCGTGATATATTTTTAACATTTTTATTGCTGTCTTGTTGGTATTTGTCACTCGTTAAAAACACTTTCTAGTTCAAATATTTAAATGAATTAGCCAAAAATTTGGTTTACAAATTCGCGATACATGAAAATTCGGCGCACTTTTGTGCTATTGGCAATGGATGAGGCTGAGGCTGTGCCTGTGGCATACATATCAGGCCACCATAAATTCATTGGCGGCAGCAGCGGCGACGTCATATCTGGGAAGCGTTGCCAAGTTAAAATAAACAAGAATACAAAATGTTTGTAATCATGCCTGAAAGTTAAATAAAATAATGTGGGTGAAAAAATTAAATACGTATATAAATAAGATGCCTAAGGTGCCAACAGGCGTGGCAAGTTACATATCCTTCTTTGCACGAAAAACTTGTGCACTTAACCGAAAAAAGCACTTAGGCGAATTTTCTTTACTACTTCAATGAGGAAGGTATCCGAATCCCTATGAAACCAATTAATGGAGGAGCACTTACCACGTAGAAATTACTGCAAGCGAAATTTTTACCGAGTGGTATCTAATTATCTATATAACTACATTAATTGATAGCCATTTTCGTTGTTCTGCGAGACGAGCAAAATAAATAAAAGCTTGTAAAATTAGGTAATTGTAGGGCCAGTGCAGGTAAACCTAATACTTTCTTTGGTAGCTAATAATAGTTGCACAATTTTTAAGGCAGGTATCGCCAATGTGCAGGTATTTTGGATGCACCTATCGGAGGAGTTTCCTTATAAATGTTAAAAATAATGCCGCTAAAGCGCATTTTAGGGTAGGTATCTTAAATGTGCACTTAAGCATAAAGGCAGCAAAGCAAAATATACTGTATAATCAGAATTTGGAAAAAGCAGTGCTCATCATAAAAAGATGTGATAAACTTTTGCAAGTAATTTGGATATTTTCTTCAGTACCTTAAATATAAAAATTTGCAAATCGATTGCCGAAAAGTTAGCGAATATTTTTCAAAATCAATTTACTTGCCATATCTGATTTATTACTTGAATTAATTCATATCGAGGTATTTTTGTATGCTAACGCTTTCTAGGTGTTTTTTTTTTGTTGGTTTTTTGCATATATAGATATGTCATTTTAGCTTAGTAACAAAATTATTCCAAATGTGGAAAATATTTCGTTACTACATATAAATGATCAAAATGCAAAAATAAAACGTTTTTTATAAAGAATCAAAAACGATAAAAGGTTAAATGAAATTAAAATCAGTATTAAAAATTTTAAATAAAGTTCAACGTCAACAACAAGATTGCCAACGAGATTGATACATAAATCTAGCTACTCACGCATACTTACGTATATGGCTGTGCAACATTCCGAAAAAATTGGTAAGTACATACATACATACATACTCCGGATAAATCCATGTCAAATCGACCATTTTTGATTGGCAAGCATTTTGGTCAGAACTTTTTTTTTATGATATAGTGTACGGGAAAAAATTTATCCGCAAGTTCACAATTTCACATTTTTCGGGATTTTGCAAATTTTTATTTTTTTGAATAACCCAAAAACTACTTACGTTACAAAAATATAGTTCTGGTTTTAAAGGAGTATTTTTGGGGCTGCATAAAAAAATATCTTTAAAAAAAAATTAAAATTTGAAAAAAAAATATATATATACAATATATTTTTTTAAATTTAGCACGTTTTTTATTCTTAATTTTTTTCCCTCAGTGTGCAACGAAGCTCTGCGAAAGAAAAATTTTTTTTAAGTTCAAAATTTCTCAATTTTCCGGATTTTGCAAGGTTTATAATCTGAATATATCAAAGACTAGTTTAGTTACACAAATTATTCTAGTCTAGTTTTAAAGTTGATATTTGGGGCTATATTAAAATAATTTTAAAATAATCTAGAAAGAAAAACTACACAATTTTGAAGTTTAAAAAATCGTAGAGGCAAAACTTATATTCATTTTTGCCACAATTTTTTATATAGAATACCTCTCACTGATCGTAGAGAATCCTGAGGTTTTCCAGATTTTTTTTAAAGATGTATAGTTTGAAATTAGAGAAAAAAAAAATTTTGATCCAAAATAAATTAAAACTAATTAAAAATTCATTAACATAACTTTATTTGGAGTTTGCAAAAAAAATGTATAGTTCAAAAATCCATATATTAAAAAACAATACCTTTTTGAAAATTTCAACATCTTTTTAAGTTGAAGGTATTGTCTAATAAAAGTTAGCAAACAAAATTTACAGGTTTCTTCGTTTGCGTTTTTTAATTTTCAAAATTTTTTAATTTTTTTAATTTTTTTAAAAGCGATTTTTATATAGCCCAAAATATTACCTTTAAAACGAGACCAGAATTATTCTTGTAATTATGTATAATATGTTTTGAAATACATATTTGAAAACTAAACTTGAAAACTTAGAATCTTACATAACTTTGCATTTTTTTTTTTTATATTTTTCCTTTGGTAGATTTTCGTTATATAATATGTATTAAAAAAAATTCTAATCACCTAAATCAAAAAACGTTAGCTTGGTCGATTTGACATGGATTTACCCATACGTTCTTTCTACTGTGTGTGATGATTCATATGACTGAATAACTGCCAATAAGCGTAGACAATGTGGGTGTTTAACATCGTTTTGTTGTGAATTCGATTTGAGTGATTGAGCTGACCGAGTTTAGAAGTGAACACAAAATGGTAAGTTTCTTTTTGGAAGTTTTCCAATAACACGATTTTGTACTCGCGAACTTGATATGTCAAGTTCTTTGCTAACTAATTCGGTTGGTGGGGCACATCGAATCAAACATACTCTAGCCGTTAACGGCATGCTTAGCGCCAATGTCCGCTGCCCTATCGGGCTAAGAAGCAGTGGTTTCTCATTCGGTAATCTTTGGAAATTTCGACTTAATATCTGAGGAAACGGTTCTGATGGGATATCCCTTTATGTGTTGGATATGAATGTTCCCGACTTGTCTACATTGAATGATGGAGTTGGAAAAGGGGTGTCCTATCAGAAGGCTCGGACTTCCCGTTTTATGCTGCATATTTAAAGCAGCGGTGGCTGCCATGAAGGAGTCAGTTGATTGGTCACGTATGTACAAGTCTAATATCGATTAGTAGGGTAAATATTTGCTTTGAACCCAAGCGACATTCAGAGCTCAGGGATAGTTTATGATGCGATGGAAACTGGTAGGGGAATGCCTAACCTCTTTCTCTGCAGCTTTTAAATGCTTCCAAATCAGGCTGACTTCTGTTCCAGGGCCCAGTTATTTTGCAGAAAACTGCATGACTGATGAATTGGCTAATCACGGTATGGTACAAAGTTCCGAAGTTTTGTGGATGCAAGTAGAGCGGGCCCCTATTGCCGTAGCTGCATCTCTAGTTTAAAGCTATGGTCTTAACAGAGCCGTTCTATTTGGCAATAGTTTTAGTTTAATTAACCAATATTCATAAAAAATTACTTTTTTTCACTTTAAATAGATAAGCGGTGTATTTACCATGACAAAATCAACATTCTAAGTATTGGCGGATTCAACGCGAAGCTATTTAAGCAATCATTCTCGATTGACTGTGCAGGTATACTTTTTAGTCAGAAAGCGAATTCCGTAGGCCGTGAGAAAAATTTGTTTCTCCTTATCTGAATTTGTCACATGTTTGCGGTTTGGATGGAAGTGAGGAGATCTCGCATCAATTTCTAACGACAAATAACTTCGAATGAAGTTGGGAGGCAACCAACTTTTGAGTCAACTAATTGTCTCCAATATGTCTTTTAATATTGCCTCACTGTATAATGCGTATGGATTTTGGGGAGTACATAATAATGCAAATATTGAGAGACCTAAAAATTTCGAGTTTGCAGTTTTGTAAAGGGCGGTTCATGATGAGAGATGCGTGAGGTAACGCACTCTCGCCCCTATTGCCCACCGTCCACAGAACGAACGGCTATATGGTTAAGTTCTGCCCACAACTTTGACACGCGATAATTTCATAGGCGGTCATAACCAATATTCCGTTCAATCATACAGAATTTTTCTATATTTGCTAAATATTGAAAAAATAAATGGCATCCCACGAAAAAAAATCCACTTTTATTAGAACCAAGTATAAATGGAATTATGAGTCTATTTTTATTATGACATTAACACATAGATCCATACATACATATGTACATATGTATATGCATATGCAACTTAGTATGAGCGGCCGTGCATGGCACATACATACATACTTACGAGGGGAGGCTGAAAAGTTTTGGGCCTAAGTACCTTTAGCAGGACACTGCGTGCCACTAGTTGCTAATATCCTTGGTAGTAATAAAAACCGAACTTCATGTCGTTAATACCATAACGGTTTCAGTTAATAACTGTCATCAAATTCCTTACAAAGCAGAATAAATCGCCGACGGAAATATTTGAAGAGATGTCTATAGTGTATGGAGAGGCTGGGCCTTCATTTGCTACCATGAAACGTTGGAGCCGAGAATTCAAGCATGGCAGGGAGTCGCTGGAAGACGTCTCAGGTCAGAGCGTCAAAACACTGCCGTTACTGAAGAAAATGCATTTTGGGTAATTTGAAAAACTTGCTCTAGTAGATCGGCGAATCAAGTTGTGGCAGATAATGATAAGAAAGAATCGGCGACATTTTGCATAGTCATCTGCACATGAAAAAGGTGTGAGCGCAATATTGAATGAAATGAAAAGGGGTCGGCTAAATGGAATTAAAGCTGACATAGAAGTCAGCACTGATTACATTACGCCTGTTTGGGACTTCAATACGAATATACCCATTAGCAGAGGTAGGTATATCCATCTACACTGACGGTTAAAAAGGAGCCGGTGTGTACTCGAAGGACTTAGAAATCAACCGGTCCTTTCGCCTACCGAACGACTGCAGTGTCTTCCAAGCGGAGAGCTACGCTGTAGAGAGGGAGGCTAGTCTTCTACTTTGTAGTAGAGTTGCAGAAGACAAAGCCACTATTTTTGTCGATAGTCAGACAGCTCTGAAGGCAATGGGATCTAGAATAGTGAAATCGGGAATTGTATGGAGATGTCGCACCACGCGGACGTCACTGAGCCGTATCAACGTCACTCTATGCTGGGTTCCGAACATATCAATATTGAAGGGAATGAGTCCGCTGATGAGTTGGCTAGATACGGCTCAGAGATGCCAATAGAAGAAGCCGATAGCTCCGTACTACCACCGTTTAGTGATCACGTTAGGAAAAGGATTGAATACACCGCACAGTGTAAGATTTTACCCATCTAGCTGCTTTTAATTCTGTAATTCGAAATCTATTGAAGATAGATCAATGAAATTTTGCCCAAGGTACGTTATAAGATAGGTGAAGCTTTTTACAAAAAATTGGTAATTTATAGTTACTTTCATGCCACCCTATTATATAACTGCAATTTTTAAAAATGCAAAAACTGAAATATTTAACTAACTGCAAAGGCTAAAATGCCCAAAATTGATATTTAGAATTTCCCTATAACAAGAAATTATAAACTGACCGAAATGGGCTTAAAAATAAATATATATTTTTTTTAATTATGGGCGTGGAAAATATCGATAAAAAAGTCAAGTTGGTCAACAAAATTCCGTTATAAGTTCAATATTTCTTACTCTATTTACAAAAATGGGATACCATTGGAAAGGTAATGAATCAGGCTTTCTCTATTCGAAACGAAAATATAAGAATTTGTCTCGGTCGAGATAAAATGCAAATAAATTACTCGAAGAAAATGAAATTCCCAGTAGGCCAGAAAAAAAAAAATTTCATCAGAACCTGCACTTTCCAGCAGCTAAAATTATGTTGTTTAAAGTCTAAGAGGAGTGGCAAATAAACTGAGATACAAACTTTATCGAATAGTGGCGGATAACGAGTTTGCGGGTCTAATAAAATTAATAAATTGCTAAAAATAAATTTAAGTTAACATCGTTTTACTTTAACATGGAATACTCAGTCCTAGTTTACTAAAATCCCAAAAATGTATATTCATTAAAAAGAACATACCCAAGCAAATAAGACCAAAATGGTATTTTAGAAATTGTTGCATAAATCACATAACACCGACCAAATAAACATTGAGATTCAGTTCAAATATACAAGTTTAAATATTATTGTGATCGGTAATTTTCCAAATCAAACCCCGTCCCGCCATACACGTTGATTAAAATTGTTTAGTTGTTATTTTTTCGTATTTATCAGGCATTTCTAAAAAAATTCTTGACGTTGTTTTCAAATTTGGCGACATAAATAATGGAATTAATCTTTTCGAGAATATGGAAATGATACACTGTGCACCGTGGCCGTAACGAATGACTTGTGGAAAAAACGGGAAGACTGTGAGACCAAAAGATTATTATGGCTGCGGCTGAGTAGGAAAATGACAAGGGACATACTGAAACTCAATCGGTCTGCAGTAAGAGCCCTTACCGGCGTTATCACAGAACACTGTGCCCCAACGGTGGCGAATATCAACGAGTACTCTCTACAGATGCTGCCATAATGAGGATGAGTCAAATGACCAACAGTCAACAGACGAAGCGACTCAAGTACTTGGGTTCACGCTTTTTCAACCGTCTGGGCGAATTAGCAGAGGTGGAACTAATGGATCCCCTCGGCGTCATCAGGGATAGTAATTAATAATAATAATAATAGATTGGCGCTTACACATATGTTAGTGTGTGTTTGGCCGAGCTTCTCATCCGACTTGTGGCGTGCGCCTTGATATTGTCACACAAAGCGGAAGGACCTACAGATAGTAATTGGTCCAGTAAAATAATGACTTAAGTATACTCTTTCGATATAGGTACGTGTCTCCTCCTGACACTCACTAAAAGAGGGCGCTCACAATGGACAATTCTGTCTCCGAGTGAAAGTAGAGTTCTCTTTCTGCAAGACAATGCACCCGTGTACACTGCCCAAGTTGCAAGGTGTGCCCTGATAGAGACTGGACTGGACAGTTCAGACCTGGCTCCAAGTGATTATTTTCTCTTCTCCAATCTGAAGAAAATCCATCGAGGACGAAGATTTTCGAGTGAAGAAGAAATTAAGTGCATTGAAGTAGAAGGAGATTATATAGGAAAATAAAATTTTTATACATTTCTATCAGCAATTTTAATAGCTTAAGTTCAAAACTTTTCAGCCTCCCCTCGTATGGATGTACATATGTATATGAATATAAATACTCAGATATTGCCCCGCAAAAAAATGTACGCCCTATCTCTAAAAAGAGTACTCCAGGATTAGTCTCCTTGGGATACATTTATCAATTTCTATCAATTCTATCACTAACGAGTAAAATTAAAGATTAAATTATATCGCACACCGTCTGCAAAAGAGTCACAATCCTTAAAGAACGAAATTCCATATGCAGCGTTGACATTTAGACAGAGTATTCGCTCAGCAAACCTGAGATCCCCGGTTCGAACTTCAGTTGGCGCAAATTTTTATTTTCATTTTTTAAAAGTGACTACTCCCTTTTCACACACGTTCGGGTACAAAGAGGTACAACTAAGTAGTCGCTTTATAGGACATGCTGGAACAAAAGGCAACAATTAATTCCAAATAAAGCGATCAAGTGATATTAACTCCTATGCGATTCATACAGGAGTCATCCCGGATGAGTCGTCTGTTTGGCTGGGTCATCAGCTGCCTGTTATTGTTATTGTTTGCCGCCGTGGCTGCTGCTTTGTTTTGGCTCAGAGAGTTTCGTCTTTCATTTTATTTTATGAATGAATTTGTTGCACTCATATTGAATGGAATTGTTGATGCTATTTCTTTTTTGTTGTTGTAGCTGTTTTTATTGTTGCCGCCTTCACTGCTCGTCGACATGTACGTTCATGTTTCATCTTGCCAGCCACTTTTAGCAAAATTGCTTTGTCTTTGTACGTTTTGAGTTCATATTCGTTTGTTGTTGGGGCCTAAGTATTGTTTATATCTGTGCAATGTACAGAGTACTTGTATGTGAGCCTACCATGTAAATACATACATACATACATACATATTTGATTTGAATGCTTTGTGCTGAATGTGCTCCAGTGCTCCCCACAGCAATAAAGCAACTCCGCTTCATCCTTGATTTTTGCTAAATTTTTTTTTTCTGTGGCGACAAGCAAGCATTTTTTGTGCTTAGTGTAATTTTACAAATGCACATACATGCATACCTGTCGACACATTGCCTCCCTTCGAGTAGGCATGTGATATTGCTGTGTTAATGCCGCACTTCTTAGCTGCGTATATTTTCATGCTTTTACTTCATATGTATGTAAGTGTGTCCATACGCTCATTCCCACCAGCTTAATAAAACAAGACTACAAAAAATAACAACATCAGCTATAAAAATATTTTTAATGTGAGGTGCTCTTAATTTTGTAGGTTAAATGAGTTTGTTTTATGGTTGCGAAAACAATAAAACAAGAAACAACAAGTTGATATGTAGCAGCGTGTGTAATAATAACAACGACAACAACAACAATACACCTCTCAAGTAGATTACGAAAACAGTTAGCAAGGTTTTAGTGATTTAGTCATATGCAAAACATGATTCGTTTTTTTGGCTTACGGTAAATTTTTGGAAATCTCGTTGGGGTGCCTAAAAACTGTCTTTGGTTATTTAACTAACAAAATATTTTAAAAAATTTGTTAAGTAAAGTAAAGAAGATAAATGATGATCTGGGATCGAGTCTCTGTTATTCCGGAATCGTTTTTCGGTTCTTTTGGAATCGAGGTTCGGCTCTTCCAGAACGGGTTTTCGGTTCTTTTGGAGTCCAGTTTCGGCTCTCCAGGAACCGTTTTTCAATTATTTTGGAATTGAGTTGCGTTTCCACTGGAACCGTTTTTCGGTTATTGTGAAATCGAGTTTCAGTTGTTTTGAAATCGAGTTTCGGTTCTTCCGGAACCGATTTTCGGTTATTGTGAAATCGAGTTTCGGTTCTCCCAGAACCGTTTTGCGGTTCTTTTGGAATTCAGTTCCGGTTTTTCCGGAACCATTTTTCGGTTCCTTTGAAATCGAGTTTCGATTTTTCCGGAATTGGTTTTCGGTTCTTTTGGAATAGTGTTTCGGTTCTTCCGGGATAGTTTTTCGGTTCTGTTGAAATCGAGTTTCGGTTCCTCCCGAATATTTTTTCGGTTCCTTTGGAGTTTGGTTCTCTTAGCATCAAGTTAAGGTTCCGTTAGAACCATTTTTCGGTTCCTGTAATAACCGGACCAATCGGTTTTCCAAAGTTCCGGCTTCTCTGTTCTGGAGGCGTACCTCAAGGTTAAGTGCTCGGTGTAAGACTACAGTGTAATGTACAATGGTGTGCTCAAACATCCGCTTCCAACGGGGAACGAAATTATTGGATTCAGTGACGACATAGCGCTGGTTGTGGTGGATAATCACGTGAAAGATATTGAACCAAATGCGTACATGGCGATAGCGATGATAAATAGATGGATAGCCGCTATAGGCTTATACATATTGTCAGAAGACAGATGACAGATTGAGCTTTGGACCGCATGCAGAATATGTAACACAAAAAGCGTCGAAGATATATGGGGAACTTTCACGAATGCTGCCAAGCATTGGTGTACTTCGAACAGGAAAGCGTGTTCTGGCAATAGTAGTAACATCGATGCTCTTGGATGTAGCTCCAGTCAGGACAGGATCAATGCATGTCAAATCACATGCCTTCTTTATGAAGGGGTCCACAGAATTTGTGCGTTAAGAGTCATATGCGCTTACAAAACCACGTCAGAAGACGCGGCAATCTATGTGAAGGGTGAGAGTTCAGGAAGTGAAGACTATATCCTTGCAGAAATGGCAACAACGCTGGAAAAATTCCTCTAATGGAAAGTGGATATTCACATTAATTGCATGCATAGAGAAATGTCTAAATGGAGCACATAAATAATGCAGTGTTTCATAGGTCAAGGCTTCTACCGTACATTTTTATACCACTTCGGTCTGGATGACATTTCTCTTTGTCCAAAATGCCAAGAGGTGGAAGGTGTGGTGATCTGCCCATGTTTTGAAGAAAATAGATCCAGTATAGTACCGGTTATTGATGACCCACTGTGCCCAGATAATCTGGTTGATATCACGTTGAACTCAAAAAAAGCATACAGTTAATACGACCATTGTAGATATTCACCAGAAGCTAAGACGAGAAGAAGCTAGTCAAAGAAATAGTGCGAGAAGGTAAGAGGCATAGGCGAACGCCACTATGGCGGATGGGTTCAGACGGACCCGACTAAGGTACGTTTTTATGTCTTATTTTAAAACAACACAGAGGATTGTAACGAGCCTGGAGCTCCGCGCTCAAACCACCTCCCGATGAAGTGCCTGACGGCAATACCGGGGGATTTGCACTTAGACGATAGAAGGTTTAGTTCGGGCTTAATTCCCACATTAATGGAGTTTGGCGCTCGATGTTTCTTCCTCGTAAAAAATGTGGTGTTGAGAACAGATTTTAAAGATTGGATTTTTTTTTGACATATCCAGAGCTTTCAATAATGCTCAATAATTGCGCTTGTAATCCATAAAATTAAGATGAGAGTTAGGGCTCTTAGAGGGGCGGTACGTTTCTCTAACCACTCCGCAACAGCCGACCGAAGTTAATATTAGCAGAAAATTGCCGTGGAGGTTGAACATCGAAAAGAGGGTTAAGAAGGCCGGAGTTATTAACGGAATGACTTAGGTTTTACGAGATTAACCGTGTATTAGACAGTATCCAAACCGAATGAACTGCCTGGTTTTCAGACACTTGTTGTAGGTATTAATCTGCGCAAATAGTTTCCAAGGTTTACAGTAGCTCCAAGAATAAGCAAGTGCTTTCAGGAACTTAAGAAAGGTCTCAAGCAGCTCACCGAAGTAACATAACTCTTCTCGCCTTACAGCAAGCCCACGTGGTATATATAAACTAAGGTTTGTTTGCATCGAGATCGATCGCAGAGGTACCACTTTAGAATTATAACCTATTGTTCTTCAGTCAGGCAAGGTATAATCCGAAATATTTTACGTTTAAATACACTCCGAGTTACTTATTTTCTGATGAGGTGTTGACCTATTGCAAAGAAGGGTTCAGGGTCTATTGTTATTTTTACTGCAGACTTCCAGGCCTCTTCGTTTAGTTATTTGCCTTTATAGCCTCGGAATGCAGACCAGAACCAGAAAGATCCTGTCATTTGCGGACAAGGCATATAGTTTTTCTACGAACTCGACAACCAATGATGACGATTTGATTTCACAAGAAAGAAGAGTCCTGCGTTCGGTCTGACTGTCACTAAACCATTCAGAAATGCCGCTCACAGGCCGCCCATTGCGTGCCCACTAGTGCGGATCGGTCCCCATACAAAAAAAAAAGTTTTTCCAGTCCACCCCTGGGATTAAAGATATTTTGAAGGCGATCCCAAAAAAAATTTTTTTTTTTTGCCACGCCCCCCGATGGGCTATTTACTTTTTTTGACACTACGTCGCCATTTTAAGTCCGATTTTAATGAGCCGTACACCGTTGTTCATGGCTTGGAAGCCGCCACAATTCTTACCTTAATCATTTTTTTACTCCGAGTTCAAATTCTAGTAGTGACTGTCGGTATCTCGTTTCACATCATACCTAAATTCCAATTTTTTTTAGTCTGTCGAAAAGGCCTTTAAATTCTGTGAAACTTTTTCTAAAAAATGATTAAGGTAATAATCCCAGGGGTGGACTGGAAAAACTTTTTTTGTCGATCCACCCTAGTGCCCACTTCAGTAGTATATAATAAATTTTAGTTTTAATCCGCTCACCGCTCATTTCATGGCCTCGGCCTCACTCTCTCGATAAGGCAAACAGAGTTTTACAAGTGCCATTTTTATGCGCAAGTGCGCAACACCTAAATATTTCTTTCTTTATCTCTTTCTTAGTGCCCTTTCTATTTATAACTGCATTAACAAATCCATTATTTAAATTCCAATTTCGACTGATTCATAGCACAAATTAACTAGCTGGGGGGTTTTCGCTGCTCAGTCATATCTGTCTAACGTCATTCGCAATGCCATAATCGAAAGCGACTAGCATACATACATACATATGTACGTACTACGCACCTATGGCTAAATGCCGACTATAAATCCACAAAATGTTTCCAGTTATGTACTCTAATAAGTGTAAGTTTATTTGTTTTTCTGCGTCATAACCATTTATCAAAATTGTAGCACATATTTTATACAAATATTTATTTTTGTAAGTATGGACGTCTATTGTATATAAAACATACTTTTTCGCGCTATTCATGCCAAGGTGTTCGAACTTCGAAAGTATTCACACGTTTTTGAATTTTTCCCTGCTGCGTGTACACATGTACATTAGGGTGATCCAGGAGAGAAAATAAAATCCGAATTTTAATGCTCTCACCCACTAGGAGTGTCCTATATCAAAAAACAGACCCTTTTTTTTAAATAAAAACATATTTAGAGGTCGCTCAAAGCGCTCTTAGTTTTCCGCGTATTTTGTATGAAAAAAAAATACATTTCTCGTGCGAATGGTATAGAATTCTTATTAAACAATATTTTTTGATCGGAAAACTTTGCTTCTCTTAAGGAGACTTCCAATAACAATATCCAATTGTTTATTTTATAATTTTTTAATCTTAACGATTTTTTATGGGTGCCCCCCCATTGCGTTTTTTTGTAGACCTATAAATAACATTAAAAAATGTTTAAATTCGTAATTTGGTATTATTACCGGAGGTCGCCTGAAGCTAAACAAGGTTTTTTGATCGAAAAATATTGATTTTCAAGAATTCTGTACCATTTTTACGAAACGTTTTTTTTCACATAAAAAAAAACAGGGGTATATTTTTTTCGGTATAAAACCATCCTAGGATGTGAGAGCACTAAAATTCCGACTTTACGCTGTTTTTTTACCACCCTAATGCACATACATACTATGTTTAGGTAGTACATATGCAAGTAAATACATATTACTAATACGCCCCAGCGTCATCGTTGAACCGGTATTTGTTTACATTTGCAAATACATAGATATGTACGCATGTATGTATGTATGTATGTAAATACTTTGCGTTGTAAACATTGGGAATTTCCTTTCTTCATCGCTTTGACTGCCACAATGCGCATCATTTTTCGCATTGCACCTTACACTTTATGTAGAGTCTTAATCACCATCAGCATCATCATCATCGCGTCACCTTGCTTTTAAATCGACTTAAATTTGCATTCCTCAGTGAATCATTTTGTATGAATTTCATAATCACCGGCGTCGCGGCATGAACAGAAGAAGCAGGTGTGATTTTACATTCCACTTTGAAATTCATTCAAGAAATCAGGTATTTATTTACATATTTCTCATATCATTCATACAAAGCTGCTGTGATCACAAATGGTTTGTTATTGTGCTGTCAATGAAATAAGAAACTGTGTTTGTAAGTACATATGTATGTATGTATGTGCATTTGTATGCGCAATGAGTGCTTTAAGTTTATTTGATAAGTAGTTACGAGTTGATTGCTTCTCTGGCAGTCCATTGGAAGTGTGGAATATTTTTGAAAGATCACTCAGCCCAAATGAAACATCGCGAAGTTCGTTAGGAAATACTTTGTCTCGTCTTCGATCACCTCTAGACCAATATCGATTCCTCAGTCGATATTCGGTCGGCTTCATAGGCTTTGCTGTTGTAAATATGACTGAGTGCAGCGACCTTAGCTTCGTCTGTGTACATTAGTCTTTGTCATGAAACGCGCTATCTTTGTTGTCCTTCGTGGAGAAGTCATTAATCCATAAAGCGTGATCTGAACGTCTGTTGCCATGAACCAATACAGGACTTGAAAGCTGTCTGATTATCTGTCGGAATATTTGAGCCTTATTTTTGCCTTTCAGGATTTCAAGCTCTTCGCAGTCAAGTATTTTCGCCTCTCGCTCCTTCCGTTTGGAAAGGTTCATGGTTCTAAATTCGGTACTTTTCGTCATACCATACGTCTTTCTGAGTGGGTGGTACTAAGTAATCAATCACTTCTCCATTTGCAGTGCGAATAGAAGAGATTTATGTTCGGATGGCAGCTCATTACGACTGGAGCTTTCCGACTTTAAAATTCGTCACGTGGCGAAACGTTCTTCATTGCGCAGAGGCGTAACAAGTTAGCGAACATGTCGCTTTTGGTTTTTTTTGTTGTTAGACCACTGGATGCAGGTATTGGATGAAGTCTGAATTTTTGAACGGTTGCACCGAATTTGCTTTCTTTGCCTGCCCTAGAGCCAAAGTCAGCAAGCGCATTTTTGAGAGTAAGGGGAGGGCCAACGTGCCTTTTCCAAGCATTAATATAAATACTCTTTGGTATCATCGTATTTGCTCTTCTCCATCGAGGCGGCCAAAAAAACAAAGGTTAATATTAGTGCAACGTGTCGCAGCATCCGCTCATTCACAAATTCAAAACCATAAATTTGTATTAAACTTTGTACAGTGGTTGCATTTGGTCCAATATAGAAAAGTGTTGCACATTTTTGAAATCGGATAATAACCACGAACACCTCTCATATGACGGTAGATTAAAGAAATACGAGAACTGCGTTAAATCAGTATCAATTCTACCAAACTTGGCCCCTTTATACAAGAAAAAAGAGAGTTGAAAATTTTCGAAATTGGACAACAGTTGCACCCACTTTCCATGTAACAGTAACAGGTAAAAATAACGATTTAAAAAGTTCGCCGGTTTCGCCCGCACTTAGACATCTTAAATTGTTGTTTTATTAGTTCGATGTCCATTTTTCATACATTTATTAAAATTTCCAAAAAAAAGTACCCACACTGATGCTTTTTGTTTGCCACTGCCATGGGTATTGTTTTTCACTGGCCAATTTATTCACTCACTGCTTTATGGAGCTTAATTGCAATTCCACGTTTTTTTTTCAACCTATGCATATTCTACTACATATTTGTGATAAATATTTGTGTATGTTCTTCTTCACTCGTCTCTGCAATAATTCGCAATTCAGTATGTTGTTGCAGCGCCTATTGTTGTTGCTGCTGCTGCTGCTGCTGCTGTTGCTGACCTGCGTTATGTTTCTATACATACCGCATTCTTCAAATTGCTCTCATGTAAACCGTTTTTCATCTGCTTTGCCGCATATTTGCTATCATATTGTGGAATTTTTCTTTATCTCAATAAATTTTTCTTTCCATCTTTAATAAATATTCAATGCAAATTACAAAAAAAAAATGTTTAGGAATAGGAAACTATTTTCACGCTAATAGAGCATATTTCGATATTCAATGGTAAATAGATATGGTACATACAAAAAATTAGTTCCAATATAAAAATTTGATCGCCCACTATTTTACAAAGATACATACATACATACATATGTTGCTGGTACATATATAAAAAATTTCCTATTGCAAACTCCGGTAAACGTGGGGAATTGTATATCTAATAAAAATCCGCTAAAGCGTAGACAAATGAATGTGCAGAATGTGACTCAATCAATCGCCACATCCGCCTCCGTCTCCGCCAATGTCACGTCAATAACGCTGACATACATATGTACCTACACATATGTATATCATTTATTCATTTATTTATATCTTAAGCAATATGCATGTCTAATGTGGAAATTACCTAAGAATCGCCACCCGTGAATGCGCCTAAGAAATCCGTATCATGTCGACAACACACAGTGTAGCGAGTGTGGCTGAAAAAATAGTAAAAATTAAGTTGGCAAATTGGGTAAGTTTTAAATGCCAACAATTTAGACATTTCTAAAGCTACCGAACCTACAATATGGTTTTTAGAATAATAAGACATAACATTTTTTAATAAATTTTTTTTTTTAACAAAACAAAGAGAAAAAACTTGAAAAATTATTTCAAAAATGTATATACACAACAAATATGTATATAGGATGGCTAGAAAGTAAATAGCGAAAACAGTTTAGCAAGTTTTGGCTACTTTTCTTGGTTTAAAAAATGTTTATTTTTTTATGAAAATATAACTTACTATCTAGAAAAAACATGTTAATACAAATTTCAAACTTGGTAAAACATTCACAAAAATTCGCTGAATATTAATAAATGTTGATCAAAATTTTAAATATTTTAATAAGATTTTTTCCAGAATTTTTTTTCAGTATGCAGTTTTGTAGCGCCTTAAATTTTTGTATAAAAAAGTGCAAAAAGTACAAAGTGTGTTCAACAATTTTTTGTATAGAGAAAATCAGCAACAACTTCCACAAAAAAAATAAAAAAATAAAAATTTACGGTAAGTCCAAGCTACTTAGTATTCTCACTTTGAATTGAATGGGCTACAAAACTGCATACTCAGAATGTTTCTGAGAGATCTAATTAAAGAGCTCAAAATTTTGATAAAAACTTGTCTAATTTTACTAATTTTTATGCAAAGTTTCAAAGTTTGACATGCATGATGTTTGTTAGATAGCGAGCTATACTTTCATAGAAAAATAATATTTAAACATTAAATAAACGTCAAAGAATGCTACATGCCCAATTTATATTTTCGCCACTTTGAGGGAATTTGTATTTTTTTTTTATAATTTCACTAAATTCAAGAATCATTTCATTAAAAACAAAAAAACTGAACAAATAATTATGAAGTGATTTTTAAGCAAAACACAAAACCGACTTCAATTCTAATATAAAAATTTAAGATAAACGTTAATTTCTTAATAATACAATGATCGAACCTAAACCAAATTAGTATGGAACCACTTCTGAGGTACCATCTTTCCTTAAAAAAAAAAAATAATAATTATAGAAATCGGTAAATGTGGTCCAAAATTAAAAAGAAAACACTGAAAATAGGGACTTAATCGGTACAAATATGACTTATATGTCCCGACTTTAAAAAAACTTTCAGTTGGACAATTTTCTTAAAATAGGTACTCTCCTGCCAAAATTCGGACGAATGGTCACCGTATATAAACTACTCCACGCTTTTTGAATACCACATCGATTTTTTCCTCTTAATAATTTTACACTTAAGTAAAGTAAATACTATTTTCCGCTATTTAGTTCTATCTGCTATTAAAATTATTTATGCAAACAGATAATTTTCAAACTTAAGTTTGCAAGTACATTTTTCTACAATTTTTAATTTTTTTCATTATACTATACCTAAAAACGCTTCGAAGAAAATGTTATTGATCTCCAACACTTCTTTCTACTTTTGGCCACTCACTATATGAGAATGTTACACTGTGCGACATTGACGTTATGAAAAGCCAAGTGTGCTAGTAGAAATTGTGGGTGTAGCGCGAAAACTGGATTTTATTGCGGTTTTTATTAAAGACGGAGAACTTTTAAATCCGTTAAGTTCATAAAAATGTGAAACAAATACGTTTGGCTTCATCAGCTGTTTTTGTATCAAATGCTGTTACCAATTGCAGGGGTACCTATTTGGATTTATGTAGAATCTATGTCAGTACAAAGAAACTAGTACATACTTATTACAATACTACATGCATAATGAACTTATATTTGAACTATTTTTGATCCGCTAGAACAATATAAATATGCTACGAACAGATAAATAAGATTTTGACATGGCCCAACGACACTAAATCTGAATTTGTGATGAAATTGAACTGATTTAAGCCAAAGTAAGCTCTTTCAAAGGATCCAGAAATCTTTATTGCAAGTCTTCTGAATAGAAACAGAGTTTTTCGATCGGAAATATTGATTTTCAATAATTTGGTAGCATTTCTACATAAACACTTTTTCTTATAGATATAAAATGCATGGAAAACTTTCAGCGCTTTGAGCGTCATCTAAAATTTTTTTTTGACTTCTAAATAGAAATAGGGTATATTTTTTTGGTATAGAACAATATTAGGG
The DNA here is from genome assembly GCF_013731165.1 of Rhagoletis pomonella. Taxonomy (NCBI): domain Eukaryota; kingdom Metazoa; phylum Arthropoda; class Insecta; order Diptera; family Tephritidae; genus Rhagoletis; species Rhagoletis pomonella. The sequence continues at coordinate 7,356,358 of NW_023458565.1, forward strand.
GTGAAAGCTATAAAATTTTATTCCATGATGAAAAAAAGAAAATAGTTCAATTTAATGACATTCGTTGTTTGACTTTTAATAAAATTATGACATTTAATCAGATTGATGCTACCTGATCACTAGAAATATTTTTTTTAAAGCAGAAGATTGTATCAGTACATTCAAATAGGTAGAGTATGATCGACTTGAAAATTATGCCGGCTAAATAATTTCGAAATAGGGTTGACGACCGATTTCTGCGAATTCGCGTAACTGTTTTTTTAATTTTAGCCAAAAATTGGATTTGTTCACACAAGCTCCTGGCTCAAGCTTTATTTATTCGTCCTGAAATATGCTAAACTGAAATGCGATTGGTTTATAAAAAAAGATAACGATTTTGAAATATGAGGTTTTTTACTCTCTAGAAAGCAATTTATGCCGCCTCACATACGCCGTTTTGCATTTTGTTGATACGCGGTGTAGTTAACAATATATAAATTTATTTAAAAAAAGGTTTAATCTAAAATTCGAAAATGAAATTATATTGTTTACAGCTCAAGAAAAATATTTGAAGTGAGAAAATTTTCTTTTAATTAAAAAATAGCAAAAATTAATTAATGATAAAATTTTATAATTACAAAGCTTGTACTCTATACGACGGTATGTTTGTGGTTTATCGAAGGGCGGTCTGTTCAAGCCGACTTCAGGATTTTTGCATACATTAGAAACTTTAAATTCAAAATTTGTGGAGGTTGATGGTGATACGCAGTCACAAAGCCTAATTTTTTGCAAAATCTGATGAGAAATTTAAAAGTAAATTTGAACCAAAATATAAAAAAAAAGTTTTTATTTGGGAAGAACATTCTTTAGAATTAAATTCGCAAGATTGCGAAAAAAAAATCCGCATCATGCGCGCGTGGCTTTTATTATAATATAAAAAAAAAACAATTGCGATGAAGTATTCTTTAATAGTCTATATTTTATATATTTTTAATAAAAATAGTGTAACCTACGTAAGTAGAAAAAAAATACAAAGCACTGAACGGTTTTTCATTTGAAATATTATTACATTGGTATAAATGTAGGAAGGAAAATAAAATAAAATTCAAATTTTATTATTCGTTAAAAGTTGTTTATTGAAAGTGCCTTCCTTTTTTGTATCATGGTTTATTCTCTAGCAAAAATTTTAGAAAGGCAAGTATTAAACTTTGTAGAAAATTAAAACTCAATACGGAAAAAATGTGTAAGGGCGCGTTCACACAGAAAGTCGAGCGGCTGGTGTTTACACTGAACAAAGCCAAGCGGAGCTTCTCTCATGGACTCGGCTGCAAAGGTACGACAAAACGTATGTATCGCCAGTTAAAAGAGGCAAAAGTATTTGCTCAATTTTATTCAAAAGATTGGTTGTAAAATTCGTTTTCATTTGAATATTTTGCTATTTTGTTTGCAGTAGCGTCATGAAGCGGAAAAAATAAATAGAAATTTCAAAATCAAAAACTGCTTTGCTTTCAACTCCAAAAAGCTTATGAAAAAGCTCGCTCTATGAACACTTTCATATAGGTACAGCAATTTGAAAGCTTCACTCAGCTCGGCTCCGATTTCTGTGTGAACGTACCCTAAGAGCGTCAGTAAAAAAAAAAGTTACACAAATCAACGGTAATTTGTAGCTAATAATCCGGATTAACGCCGCCGTCTGTTTAAGCTTTTAGTGTATCTATGCATAGAAGCAGATGTGTAAGAATGTCTGTAATACTTAGATCATCGATAGCGCACATTGAACTTACCAATCGATCAGCTGGCCGATGCAACTTGGTTCAGTTATGGCCACGCCGAGCCGGGTGTCGAAGTTTGCACGTCGCACCGCATACGATTATCAATTTTCTATTATGATTGCAAGTGCGCAAATGGCCAATGGCAACAATGCCGGCAGTATGTGCAAAGCTCTAACTAAATATGACCATAACTTCAACGCTAACCATTCTAATGGCAGCGTCAGAAACAGAAGCAAAAGCAGCAATAACGTCAGTTTCAATGACTTTTAGACTTTGACGCTGTTGCTGTTCTGAGTTGTTGCTGTGATTGCGGTATTTGTATTTAATTCTTGATGTTG
>NW_023458565.1:7358546-7369766 GCF_013731165.1 Rhagoletis pomonella
GTTTCCATTTGTTGTTTGCATCTTCTCAGTAAGTTATAAGTTCTCTGAGCACGTATAAGAGACTGCAAAGGAGTGCAGAGAGCATGTATTATAATAATGTATTATAATAATACATGTTCTCTGGTAGTGTATATGTTGTCCCAAAGAGCACAGAGGCCTTATTAATTACACAAGTTAACGTAATTTCTTCAAATACAGATATATATACAATGCACCGATCACAAAGGCATACTCTGGCCTATGGAACAGCTTAAAATTGATATCTGGCTGTATGTATAGAGTACGGGAAAATGAAGATGGCCAGCGCCAGAATAACTGTCCGTCCTTGATTTTGAACTACGTACAAGTACCGCAAAACAATCAAGTCACCTACCTAGGGGTCCACCTGGACAGGCGACTTACATGGAGAAACCACATAGTGGCTTATCTCTGAGTCTGGAGTATAAAGTGCTTATTCACAGCTAAGTTTTAAAACTGATCTGGACCTATGAATGTGAGTTATGCGGAAACGCGAACAGCATCAACATCGAAATCCTTCGTCGTTCGCAATCTAAAATCCTTAGAACAGTCATCGGAGCAACGTAGTATATCCGAAATGATAACATTCACCAGAATACCAGAAGTACGAACCGAAATAGAACAACGGAAGACGAAATATGCATCGAAGCTTTTAGCGCACCCAAATCAATGAGCAAGATCTTTATAGGACCTCAAGACTATGTAGGAATGACTTACCTGATACTGGGTATGCGGAAAACTCGAACAACGCCACCACACACATCCCCAATCAGATGGCATGGTGAAGCGGGAACCCGGGAACACGGTATGGTGAAGCTGTGAATCGAGGGTTTCCAAGAAGGAGGTTTAGTGTTACTGTATGTACAATCCACAACGTAAGAAAGATTTGTCCTCAAAAAAAAAGGTACAAATAAAGTTCTCAAATGGCTGAGTGGTGGAGCTTAAAGGTTGTCCCCTTGGAGAGGCTTGCAGGGTTTGGAACAGCAAGTGTGTCTAATCGAGATGATCAAACTTAGGTGGAGGGCAGGGTGGAGAATACTGCGCACAAACAAATAAGAGTTTAAAACGAACAACCGTAAAATAGCAGAGCGTTCGATGAAAGATGTGCCAGATTCGATGTCGAAAGAGATCAACATGAATGTTTCAGAAATTTCAAGAAATGTGCTTTCTAGAAACATAGGGCGTCACAGGTATCTAATGGCGTGACACAGAACACAGAGAGTTCCGCTGCGAACTCGTATGTTACTAGTAAAGTTACCAAATGTAAAGTTGAAGTGTTGTAAATTGTTTGTTGTACAACAAAGTTAATAGTACGGTTACTTCAGCGTCTTATTAAAAAAACCGAAAATCCGGTGAAAGGAACCCGAAGGCTTTGCGTAATCTTGGATTATCCTTGAGATAATGGTAACAATATGGACTGGTGTTGCCAAACTTAAAATTATAAAATTAGAAGCCAAAACCTTTACAAGGACCATATTTTATAGACGCCTATATTTTTCCCAAAAATACAAAAGCATCGTAATCAAAATAACGGATTCCTACTTGATTGTTTTCCATGTAAATGGAGAAAGCTCTTGCCTGCCATTCACCTGGGAGTGGCCAGAAGTGATTATTGTGCGTACGATTCGAATCGCAGCTCACAAATGTCCGGATATTTATGTATGTATATCCAGGTAAACTAAAGTGAGAAGGCGTAAAACTGCGCATACGCTGGGTTTGGGTCCCGCCACTTTAAAACCCGGCCCAAGGCGAAAAAAGAAAAAGTCTCGGATGCTACCCCTTTTTTTTGAATGACGGCCACGGCACATATAAAGGACTATGATTTGATGGTATGCACCTGGAATATCCGGATCCTTAATAGGGGAAGGTACCTCTGCCCAGCTGGTTGATGGCCTGGGGAAGACTAAGGCGGACATCAGAGTGGAGACTTGGGACATCTACTACAGTTCCCACGTAAAAAAGCGCAAATTCGGTGTTGGATTTGTGGTGAGAGAGAGACTCCGTCACACCGGTGGGCAAACGTCTAACCACAACCCTCATCAAAGCGAGATGCTTCAACATCTATGCACATGCTCCGACGGAAGAGAAGACCCCTTCTATGATCGCTTGGAGCGTATATGAGAGCGCCAACCCCGACACGATATCAAAATCGTGCTCTGCGACTTCAATGCTTAGATGGACAGGGACGGGATATTTGGCGCCACTGTCAGAAAATACAGCATCCACGGCGAAACGTCAGATAACGGCCTGAGGCTGATCGACTTCGAGGGATCGTACTCCAACGCCCCAGCTCTGCAAGAATTCAACCTGAACCTGCTGGTGGTAGCAGTGGAAGAGGGAGGTCTTCACTGCGATGGAAAGACCAAGTGGAGAAGGACTGAAGCCAAGTCCTTGTCGATCAGGTTATTGACAGTGCGGTTGGAAATTTCTGTTTTGGTCGCTACGTCCTGATCAGACTGTTAGGAGTGCTAAAACAAAAAAGCATTACAGGTGGAAATCCTGCTTTATGCACTTTGAGGTCATTTTTTCGGCTAGGAATAGAATCGAGGTTTCGAAATCCTTTCAACGAAAATTTAAAATAAAAACCAAATGTATATTCACACCAATTTATAATCAGATTAAAAGTTTGCAACTCGTGAAGGTCGTTACAGAAAGTGCTAAACAAGAATCAAAGCATTTAGACTTATTCACTCAGTTTTACTTGTTACGTATGGTACAATGTAGGTGGAGTCATGGAGAATGTGTTAGATAACCGCTCATGAAATGCAACTACAAAAATATGTATATATGTATGAGTATATTTATTTCATAAAAAAACTCACTCAAAAGATAGTAAATCACAGCAGGCAAGTGACTTGGCGTTCAACAAACAATGGACGCTCAGTGCAGTACTACAGCCAGCTTAAGGTCATCACCACTCATTCAACCGATTGTCCAACCAGTTTTTGCCCAATCAGCGCAAGAGCGTTGGGCCAAATGTGCGGCCCAGCTGACAGGTAGTCGAGAAGTAGTGTGCTATATACAATAAGCATTTACAAACAGACATACATAAGACGATGTACATATACCCTGCCTTTTAGGTAGAATTGGAGGCAAACAAATACAAATAAATTCAAGCGCTGATAAAACCTGACTCAAACTCAATACAAATACTCAAATATGTACAGTTGTAAATACATAAAGGCATGCAAGAATATTGCGTAGATTTACATATATACGCATGTAAGAATCATATAGCTTTAAGCATTCTCCAGCGAACGGAAAGGACATTTGATGTTTTTTTCCTTAACGCATATTTAAGTTGGCTGCGCATTCGTGGAATCGTTCATGGTTCCTAATGACTTTGAGACAATTAAACTCAGCTACAAAGCATGTACACCTGAGTATGAAAAAAAAGCATTTTTTATTGCTGATCCTTTGTTTTAGTCTGTTAAGGTAATTAAGTAAAAGGAATGTGGACATACCTGCAAGAAAAAATACTATTAAAAATGCTGATGGGGACTGCCACCGTTGGATTTCGATGCTGAAATCACAATCGGTTTTAATGCTGGTTCTCAGGTAAACGAAATTCTCTACTTTCCCGAAATTATAACTATTAACGGTAACGGGGATGCGAAGGCGCGGATGCGCGAATGCAGGACATACTTCGTCTTGTCCTCATTGTCCACCAGACTAAAAGATTCCTTTCTTGCCCACCCTGGCATAGAAGTCGCCCAGCACGGTTTTAATATCGTATATTGACTCCAATCACTCATAGAAGATATCCTTGGACGCCTCGTCCTTCTCTTCCATCGGGGCGTGGGCGCAGATGAGCGAGATGTTGAAGAATATTGCTTTCGAGCGGATTGTGGCGAGTCGTTCGTCCATCGGGGTGAATGACATTACTCGGCGATGGAGTCTCCCTCCCATTACAACTCCAACGCCGAATTTTCGCTCCAGGCATTTCTTGCCTTGCCCCGTCCAATGCATTTCTTGAATGGCTTTTGTCCTTACGATGACACCAGCCAACCGGGCAGAGGCACCTTCCCCCATTAAGGGCTCGGACATTTCAGGTGCATACCCTACAAAGCATAGTCCTTTATACGTTTACCGTGGTCGTCCTCAAAAGGGGGATCTCATCCGAGGCTTTATTTTGTTTCTTCAACGGAAGGAATTTTTACGTAGCGGGTCCCGTATTTCTGGGACGGGGTGGTTTCGCATCCGAATAAACGTTTATATAGCGAGCCGCTTGCTCCAAAACAGACACCTGCACCTGCAACTCTGACTGCACACCCAGCACAACGATTACACCCCATTGCACCCCAAACATATGTACTTCCTAGTCATTGCTAATAGAGCGAGGAACCACCACGAGATTCTCATTTTCAGGATATTATTTATGTTCCCGTATTTTCACAGGAAAAAGGCAATAGTCTGCTGTATTGAGGATATAAAGTAGCGGGGTTAAACTTAATTTCATTTCGCCAGGGCGCACAGAAAATCGCTCAAACCACACAAACAAGGACAGGCACAAGCTGAGCGAAATGACAAAGTGAATAAAAAGAGGAAAACTAAGAAAACCTCAATTTAAACATAAACATGTTAATGAGACACTATTACACAAATAAAGCATACAATCATACCCACATACATATGTACACACACATGTGTACCAACATATGTAGTATGTATGTATGTACGTTCATATGGATGTATGTATGTATACTGCTCATTTAACTACATTAAAAGCTATTACACAATTATTTGGCGTACTACAAAGCAGCCAAGGATAAAAGGATATTGTGGGAAATTATTTTCACGATCGTTTATTTCAGGTCCCTCTGTGTTAGTTGGCAATGGTGGCGATATACATATAGAAGGGTTGGAATACATTACGTTTGTAAATACGCATGAACGAGTGTATGTATGTATGTACTTAATTGGTTTGTTGGTTTTGACATGGGTTGTACAAAAACTTGTTTCTAATGCGATTAAAATATGCAGTGAAATGTCGGCGGAATGTTACGCCGATTACAATACAAGCAGCCAAAATTATAGCAAATAAATTAAAGAATACACGTATGAACACATAGGCATGTACATTCATATGTACATTAGGGCGGGACAATTTATATGGCAGCTTTTTCGATTTTCGCGTATAGCATAGAAGGGTTCTGCGCGTAATTCTAAGCAAATCTGCCGAAGAAATTATGGGTCTAAAATCAATTTTAAGTGTGCTAAATTACAAAAATAGGTTTCTTAGCATTTTGCTGTAGTGTCGTAAAGAAGTGCTTAAATTTCGATTAAAACCATGCTATAAGTACGCTGACCATTCGTATCGATTTTGGCGGGACAATACCGACTTTGAGAAAATTGTCCCGCTGAATATTTTTTAAAAGTGTCTTTAAAAGTGTTAAATGTATTTTTTTAAGTGTCCCGATTTTTCATATTTGTACCGATTAAGACCCGATTTTCAGTGTTTTCTTTATTAATTTAATTCGTACTTTGGCCCAAAAACAATTTTTCGCACAAATGGGCCAGCACTTTCGTTATCACAAATATTATAGAATATTAGGGAGCCATAAATAAAGCCAGTATCCTTTTTTTCTGTGATCTTTGATTATGTTTTATTCTGTTTTTTTTTTTTTTTTTTTTTTTTAATGAAACGATTATAACTTACATTTAGTGAAATCATAAAAAATATGAAAAATTTAAGCTGTAGATACAGTGGCGAAAATAGAAATAAGGAAGAGACATTTTATTATTTTTTTGGCTTTCCTCTTTCGGCAATTTAATTAGTTTTTTTTTTTTTTTTTGAAAGTGCAGCTCATTATCTAACAAAAACCATATAAGTCAAAACTTCAAAGTTTGTACAAAAATAAGCAAAATTCCTCAAAGTATTATCAAAATTTTGAGCTTTTTAATCCGATTATAATATATTCTGAGTATGCAGTTTTGCAGCACATTCGATTTAAGTGCAAATTTTAAGTAGCTAGGACTTTTACCGTTGATTTTTGGTCTCTATATATTTATTATTATTATTATTATATATATATATGTTTTTTTTAAAAGGTGTTGCTCATTTGCTCTATAGAAAAATGTGGTCGAACATACCTTGTATGGAATCAAATACGCGATTAAAAATTGACAAAAAATCAACGGTAAGTCCCCGCTACTTTAAACTTCCACTTTATTATATTAAAAATTAATGGGATTCCTACAAAACAGCATACTCACAAAGAAGTTTAAATAAAAAGTTGAAAATTTTGATTTACACGATTTGTTAAGACAGTAAGCTGCCTTTTCATAAACAAGCAATAAATATTTAAAAAAAATAAAAAAAATTGGGCAAACCTTACCCTTTAAGTCTTTTCCCTACTTATATTCTCACCACCGTATACATTGTGTATATACATCCATCCATTTCTGCACTTATCGTTTTCTCAAAACTTCCACCCTAAAGCGTGACAGTTAAATATTTCCCATTTTATTCGAAATCTATTTCCGCAATTTGGCAAACTCCAAATTGATTTTAGACCTTCGGCAAATATGCTATACGCGCATAGTCAAAAAAACTTTGGCCCGCCCTAATTTACATAACTACGTATGTATGTATATGGTTGAGGATTAAAATTTGTGTATTCCAAATAAAATACGAGTACAAGCCCTTTTGAAATCATTGACTTCACATTGTAAAGCCTGCAAAATATATGTACATCGCAATTGAGATGACGGGTATTTCTGTTCTTTTTTACTTTTAAAGCTTCGATCGATTCGTTAAACCCCCCTTTTCAGCGAAAATGTCTCCTGAGTAAATTTTAAACAGCATCATGCTCTTTCGAGACCATAGAAAGAAGAGGAGAGGAAGTCTAGTAAACTACTATTTAAATACCCCTAACTCCTTAATCATGCTGATATGATAATTCCTTCAGGAAAGGAAGCACATATTGAATGTTCTATAATATCTATGGTAGCCACATATTGCTTCCTTAGACATGTAGAGGTTGATCGGCAGTACCTGCACCACTTGTAGCAAGATGATGGCAATATCGCCCTCACGATCACTTTGTAGCAGCTCCTTCTCTGCATACATCTTTCACATCTTCCAGACCGGATCAAGAGCTCAGAGGACGCGTCATTCAGAGCCAAGACTGCTTGCTTTTAGAACCCGTTTTCCTCTTCATAATGGATATCTAGCACCCAAGACGTTGCCATATATCTAATTGGAATGGTTTTCCGCCCACCACCTCCGGCCTTGCCCCAGTGTAGACAGCTCTTAGTTTTGCGACAACGGTCCTATATAGTGGCACCAATTTTCCATAGGCGCCTATATCCTTCTTCATTGCATCGAGGTATAGAGCGTTTAAGAACTCCAAATAGCATCCAAAACTCTAGAGACGTCAGCAGTTAGTATACAAAGGATTTTAGAAGGAGGTTTGTCAATGTTTCCAGTTTATTATCACATATTCAGTGAAATCACGTGAGTAAAGCCAAGCCAACTGATACACGCAAATATCGACAAGTCACGAGTTTTTAAAAAAAGTGTTTCACTGTTAAATACAAGCATACTATATAAGCATTATGTCAATAAATTGCTCAACAGTACACTTTTTTTTTGTAGAAAACAGTTAAATTATATTGAGCATCTGTAGGATGTCCTTCATATTCTTTTCGAGTATTCAAATACTCTTATCTTACTCTCTTTGCTTAACTGGTGTTTTTAATTCCTGGCCTCAATTCAAAGTATGGACGTGGTAGTGGATAAATAGTTGGAAATTTAGCGCAAATTAGTTGAAATTTAAATTTTTTTACAAAATCTAAAATGTAGATTTATAGCTAGAGCCTGGTTTCCAAAAAAATTTATTAAACAAATCAAACTTGTCAAAATATTAATGTTTTCCGAAAAAAATTAATAGAATTTAATATAAAGAGGTTCACTTCATTTTAGATAAACAAAATATTAATTAAATAATTATAAAACTTTAATACAAACTGTTTAATAACAAAATAACAAAAGTTTGCTCTACACGAGTCAAAAAATCGCTTTAAATACTATTCGATGTCAATCATATTTGTAGTGTCTTGTGTTTTGTCCATGCATTCCGAAGAATTTTTGGCAAAACCTCGTATCTCAGAAATCACTGCCATCTCGCATTTTATAAAATTAATTCAAAATAGGCCTTAAAATACCATGAAAATTGTAAAACATGTATAATTTGTATTCTTAATTAATCTTTAATATTCAGATCAAAACTGTATTAGAAATTATTTTTTGTTAGAGAGTGCTGTTGGAGAGTGTTTTGAGATACGAAGTTTTGTCAAAGTACCGTCGATATGTACATTTTCTGGTGCCACATAATGTATGAGTAACATTATCAACATATGCATAAATACAAACATACATAGGTACATACCCAGTGCTACAGTGGGCCAGAAGACTGAAAATGTTGCCAAACTATATTTATGGTATAGCTTGTTGTCCAAGCTATCAAAATCCGTGTATCGTGTATCGAAAAGTACTAGGTGTTCAAAAATTATAAAAAATCCGAGAAGACACGTATTATGGAGTTTTAATAGCTTTAAAAGTATTTACCATTTAACGAGTTTGTTTCATTTTCTCCCACTCTACTTGGTATTTTCTGTAAAAAGTTTCTGGAAAAAAAAAATGTTAAACCTGAGTTGCCAGATATATATGAAAATGTATAATTATTCAAAGGCTACACAGCATACTTCAATTTCTATACTAACAAAAAACCGTTGGTGAGATAAACAATATCTTGGAGTGGGGTTGCCACCTTTCTATAAAAAGTTACAATTACTTTTATTGAAAAAAAATGTATGCTTATTTAATATCACAATATGGGTATCAAACGGAAGGTGTTTGAATAATCTTCAACACTAACATGTCTTTGAGTTCGATTGGTCTATCTATCACCTAAGGCTATCGTTTTTATTATTTAATATAATTTAAAGCAAGAAAAATACGAATTTAGTTGAAAATTTTTAAGTACTGGCTTTTATGTCAAAGTGTTTTAAAAAATTCATTTAATGTCAAAACTGATAAATGGATTTTAAGAATTCTATTAAAATTTAACCTGTTATTAACCTACACTTGCAGTATCCAGGACCTACCACGAGGAGGTTACAGTAATAAAACATGCCATTTTTTTATTTTTTACTGTTTTTTTATTTTATTTTAATAATTTAATTAACGGAAGAAATAACTCAACAACTTTAAAAAACCAAAAAAAAAAACTTTCATTAATTCCAGAGCAATTTTGGTCATCGGCAATTAGATTGTTTTTGTCAAAAGAGACAAAAGCAATTAATACATATCTTGATTTATAAGCTCTAGGCAGTCTAGAAATTTAAAATGTTTGCATATTCTTGTGAAATTTTTTCATCGTTACAATCTTGTTTGCATACAAACATTGACAATATAGTAGTTTAGATGAATTTTTTCGAAAAAATTATAGATAGTTTTTTTTTCAACAAATGTCGCACTAAATTTAAATGGTTGTAAGTCAAACAAAAATATGAAAAACAAAAAGGCATGTTTTAAAATATTCTAAAATATTCACAATTAATAAGTAAAAAAATTGGACTTTTTTCAAAATATGCAAAATCATGCATTTACTGCAAAATATGCAAAAATATGAATGACGTTTTAAAGGAAAGCTCACGATTCGTAAAGATAACTAATAATTAATTTGTATGAAATATGACCAGTAAGAAGGTTACTCATACGCCGTGTAATGTACATATTCATAGACATACAACCGTTTTCTTGAAATTTTAACAATTAGTTACAAGAAGCTACAAAGCTCGTTATATTTTTTTTTAAACAGCGGTGACTAGCAGTGGCGATTATCGGAATAGTGTACTTTGCTTAAATATGTAACTTTTGTTAAATCAAACGTGTTTGAAAATAAAAAACTAATGGCCAACATATTTTGCTAAAGTACTTTCTCTAGGACTTTTTGATAATTTAAAAAAAATCGAGAGCTAGATCTATAGTTTAAAACTTAATAATAAACTAGCAAAAATCCGGGGTGCTTCACTGCGCCTTAAAAGTAATTTGTGTTTTTTTGATATCCATATTGCAATATTCCATTTATCTTAGCAATTAAATTAAATTAAAAATTTTAAACAGATGGCAACCTTCCAAAAAAAATATTTTCGGCTGTAAGTCTTAAACATCTTTCATAATATTTTGTTTTTGCATACTTCAACAAAATTTAATTTAAACTTTTACATAACATTGGTTTTTAGCCACTCGTCCAGTCTTCTGGCCCACTGTGAGTTCTATAGTAAATTAAATTTTTAGGCGCCAATTAACCAAGTCCAGTTAAGCAAGCAAGCAAATTTGGTGAAAGTCAAATAATGAAAACTTCTTAGGCTCTGTTACTACCTCGCTGGGTGCATATTTTTGTTTTGTTAAGCTTTATGAGCTAATGAAATTACATACACACCCACAAGCTAGTGAGATCTAGGCATGCTCTATTGTTCGAATAAAAACAAAAGCATTTGCTACTTGAATTCATTTGTATTGGTATAACTGTTTGGGGTTCTACGAGTACAATATAGAATTTAGAAAGTCATTGTCTCGCAGGAAAGTACTTAATCTACGCTTGAATTATTCAATGCGTTCAAGTTGGCAAATTTGCATTTGAACAGCGAAATACTCAAAATAGTTTTCATGCTTCAAAGTCGCAAAATAAACAAAACTTTTTGTAGAATAAACATTCATACGCCATGCCCACCAAAAACAAAAAAAAAAACAAAAAAAAACTCATCGACTGTTTCGAATTACCATGCATCCGTTATGCCACTCTAACTGAAAATAGGAGCTGACACCACCTACTCTCCCTCTCTCTCTCTCTCTCTCTTTCCGTTCTCTACACATCCTCCGATACGATTAAGAAATTGAAGTTGAAAAACTTTAGTTTAGAAGTTTTCTATTTTCCTTTATTTTGCATTTTTCACCTGCCAAGCATCACTTGGCAACACACTTTGCCGGCAATGCAATGAGACGACTTAAGGAAATTAGCATATTCGTTGGCAACTTTCGAAATTCCGTTTGCACTCTACCCGTATTCTACATAAAATACATGTACATATGCATACCAAAAAAAAAAAATTCACATATGTACATAACAGTGCTAAGCGGCACGGCAAACAGGAAAGGTTTGCTAGTAAAAGTTGGTAGTAAAAAGAAGCGAA
>NW_023458565.1:7369866-7381219 GCF_013731165.1 Rhagoletis pomonella
TTCGCTTCTTTTTACTACCAACTTTTACTAGCAAACCTTTCCTGTTTTCCGTGCCGCTTAGCACTGTACACTGTTACATATGTGCATTTTTTTTGGTGGTATGCATATGTACATGTATTTTATGTAGAATACGGGTAGAGTGCAAGCGGAATTTCGAAAGTTGCCAACGAATATGCTAATTTCCTTAAGTCGTCTCATTGCATTGCCGGCAAAGTGTGTTGCCAAGTGATGCTTGGCAGGTGAAAAATGCAAAATAAAGGAAAATAGAAAACTTCTAAACTAAAGTTTTTCAACTTCAATTTCTTAATCGTATCGGAGGAAGAAAGAGAGAGAGAGAGAGTAGGTGGTGTCAGCTCCTATTTTCAGTTAGAGTGGCATAACGGATGCATTGAATTCGAAACAGTCGAAGAAATTTTTTTTTTTTTTTTTTGGTGGGCATGGCGTATGAATGTTTATTCTACAAATGGTTTTGTTTATTTTGCGACTTTGAAGCATGAAAACTATTTTGAATATTTCGCTGTTCAAATGCAAATTTGCCAACTTGAACGCATTGAATAATTCAAGCGAAGATTAAGTACTTTGCTGCGAGACAATGACTTTCTAAATATATTTAATATTGTACCGTTATACCAATTCAAATGAATTCAAGTAGCTAATGCTTTTGTTTTTATTCGAACAATAGAGCATGCCTAGATGTCTCTAGCTTGTGGATGTGTATGTTATTTCATTAGCTCATAAAGCTTAACGAATATATGCACCCAGCGAGGTAGTAACAGAGCCTAAGAAGTTTTCATTATTTGACTTTCACCAAATTTGCTTGCTTGCTTAAGGACTGGTTAATTTGGCGCCTTAATTATTTAGTTTACTATAGAACTCACAGTGGGCCAGATGACTGAAAAAGTGGCCAAAAACCAATGTTATGTAAAAGTTTAAATTAATAAACTTATTTAATCTACATATATACTAATCAATATATTAATCTAGATATAATACAATTTTAACAGCCGATGTCTGTACATTATAGATATTAGAGATTAATTTATATGGGGGGTCTTTTATACAGCCAAAAATAAACCAATTCAACCATTTTTAGATTTTTTTTTCTGTCTGTCTGTATGTTTGTACGTGCATCACTTGAAAACTAACGCATGGAATTAAATGCAGTTTTCACAGACGTATTGCTAGAGGTCTAGATTAAAGTAAAGAGAGGACAAATTAGAGAGTTGCCACTTGTTTGGAAATTTAAGTTTTAGTAAATTGATAAGCGAAAATAAATATTGCAGTAGGGCGATCAAAAGAAAGATGTTAAGAATACTTACAGCCGAAAATATTTTTTTGGAAGGTTGCCATCTGTTTCAAATTTTTAATTTAATTTAATTGATAAGATAAATGGAATACTGCAATACGGGTATCTAACAACACAAATTACTGTTAAGACACAGTGAAGCACGCCGGGGTCTTGCTAGTTTATTATTAAATTTTAAACTATAGATCTAGCTCTCGAATTTGTTTAAATTATCAATAAGTCATAGAAGAAGTACTTTTTAATAAATGTTGACCATTAGTTTTCTGTTCTAAAACACGTTTGATTTAATAAAAATTACATAATTAAGCAAAGTACACTATTGCGATAATCGCCACTGCTAGCCACCGCTGTTTAAAAAAAAAATATAACGAGCTACATATTCTAAGCCAAAGATATAGATTAATAAAAGTTGGCGGATATTTTGTGGCTTTTTGGAATTAATTGTTAAATTTTTGAAGAAAACGCGTATGTGTCTATGAACATGTGCGATACACGGCGTATGAGTAACCTTCTTACTGGTCATATTTCATACAAATTAATTATTAGATTATTAAATTGTTTGGTTATCTTTACGAATCGTGAGATTTCCTTTAAAACGTCATTCATATTTTTGCGTATTTTGCAGTAAATGCATGATTTTGAATATTTTGAAAAAAATCCTATTTTTTACTTATTAATTGTGAATATTTTAGTATATTTCACAATATGCCTTTTTGTTTTGCATATTTTTTGCTTTGTTTGACTTACAACCATTTAAATTTAGTGCGACATTTCTTGAAAAAAAAACTATCTATAATTTTTTCGAAAAAATTCATCTAAACTACTATATTGTCAATGTTTGTATTCAAACATGATTATAACGATGAAAAAATTTCACAAGAATATGCAAACATTTTCAATTCCTAGATTGCCTAGAGCTTAAAAATCAAGATATGTATTAATAGCTTTTGGCTCTTTTGACAAAAATAATCTAATTGCCGATGACCAAAATTGCTCTGGAATTAATGAAAGTTTTTTTTTGGTTTTTGAAAGTTGTTGAGTGTTTTCTTCCGTTAATTAAATTATTAAAATAAAATAAAAAAAAAAACAGTAAAAAGAAAAAAAATAAAAAAAATGGCATGTTTTATTACTGTATCCTCCTCGTGGTAGGTCCTGCATACTGCAAATGTGGTAATTTGTTGGCTAATAACAGGTTAAATTTTAATAGAAATCTTAAAATCCATTTATCAATTTTAACAAATTAAATGAATTTTTTAAAACACTTTGATATAAAAGCCAGCACTTACAATTTTTCAGTTTTTCTTTAAATAATATAAATTAATTAATAAAAATGTAGTTGATAGAAACACAAACACAACTCAAAGACATGTGAGTGTGAAAGCTTGTTCAAACACCTTCCGTTTGATACCCATATTGTGATATTAAATAAGCATAAATTTTTTTAATAAACGTAATTGTAACTTTTTATAGAAAGGTGGCAACCCCACTCCAAAATATTGTTTATCTCACCAACGGTTTTTGTGTTACTATAGAAATTGAAGTATGCTGTGTAGCCTTTGAATAATTATCAATTTTCATATATATCTGGCAACTCAGGTTTTAAAATTTTTTTCCAGAAACTTTCTACAGAAAATACCAAGTAGGGGGGGGAGAAAATGAAACAAACTCGTTGAATTGTTAAAACTTTTAAAGCTATTAAAACTTCATAATACGTATCTTCTACGATTTTTTATAATTTTTGAACACCTAGTACTTTTCGATACACGATACACGGATTTTGATAGCTTGGACAACAAGCTATACCATAAATATAGTTTGGCAACATTTTCAGTCTTCTGGCCCACTGTAGCACTGGGTATGTACCTATGTATGTTTGTATTTATGCATATGTTGATAATGTTACTCATACATTATGTGGCACCAGAAAATGTACATATCGACGGTACTTTGACAAAACCTCGTATCTCAAAACACTCTCCAACAGCACTCTCTAACAAAGAATAATTTCTAATACAGTTTTGATCTGAATATTAAAGATTAATTAAGAATACAAATTATACATGTTTTACAATTTTCATGGTATTTTAAGGCTTATTTTGAATTAATTTTATAAGATGCGAGATGGCAGTCATTTCTGAGATACGAGGTTTTGCCAAAGATTCATCGGAATGCATGGACAGGAACACAAGAGACTACAAATATGAATGACATCGAATAGTATTTAAAACGATTTTTTGACTCGTGTAGAGGAAACTTTTGTTATTTTGTTATTAAACAGTTTGTTTTAAAGTTTTATAATTATTTAATTAATATTTTGTTTATCTAAAATGAAGTGAACGTTCTTATATTAAATTCCATTAATTTTTTTCGGAAAACATTAATATTTTGACAAGTTTGATTTGTTTATTCAATTTTTTTGAAAGCCAGGCTCTAGCTATAAATCTACATTTTAAACTTTGTAAACAAATATAAAGTTCAACTAATTTGCGCCAAAAATTTCCAACTATTTATTCGGTATTTTTAGCTATACAGTTTTATATATCCCATTAAACTTAAATGGCATAAAGTGCCACTTGAAAGCGGCTAAGAATTCGCGTTGATTTTTAATCATTTGTTCTGCTGATGGTGCTACTCTTTTTCTTCCATATAAAAGGAATTTCGAGCATACTTTACGTGGCGGAAAATCTACTACCACGTCCATACTTTGAATTGAGGCCAGGAATTAAAAACACAAGTTAAGCAAAGAGAGTAAGATAAGTATATTTGAATACTCGAAAAAGAATATGAAGGACATCCTACAGATGCTCAATATTATATATAGTATACTTGTATTTTACAGTGAAACACTTTTTTAAAAACTCGTGACTTGTCGATATTTGCGTGTATCAGTTGGCTTGGCTTTACTCACGTGATTTCACTGAATATGTGATAATAAACTGGAAACATTGACAAACCTCCTTCTAAAATCCTTTGTATACTAACTGCTGACGTCTCTAGAGTTTTGGATGCTATTTGGAGTTCTTAAACGCTCCATACCTCGATGCAGTGAAGAAGGATATATGCGCCTATGGAAAATTGGTGCCACTATATAGGACCGTTGTCGCAAAACTAAGAGCTGTCTACACTGGGGCAAGGCCGGAGGTGGTGGGCGGAAAAACATTCCAATCATATATATGGCAACGTCTTGGATGCTAGAGATCCATTATGAAGAGGAAAACGGGCTTTAAAAGCAAGCAGTCTTGGCTCTGAATGAGGAGTCCTCTGAGCTCTTGATCCGGTCTGGAAGATGTGAACGATGTATGCGGAGAAGGAGCTGCTGTGATGTGTGCTCAGTGATCGTGAGGGCGATATTGCCAACATCTTCCTACAAGTGGTGCAGGTACTGTCGATCAACCTCTACATGTCTAAGCAATTTGTGGCTACCATAGATATCATAGAAAATTCAATATGTGTTTCCTTTCCTGAAGAAATTATCATCTCAGCAGGATTAAGGAGTTAAGGGGTATTTAAATAGTAGTTTACTAGACTTCGTCTCCTCTTCTTTCTATGGTCTCGAAAGAGTATGATGCTGTTTCGTATTTACTCGGGAGAGATTTTCGCTGAAAACGGGGGTTTAACGAATCGATCGAAGCTTTAAAAGTAAAAATAACAGAAATACCCGTCATCTCAATTGCGATTTACACTTATTTTGCAGGCTTTACAATGTGAAGTCAATGACTTCAAAAGGGCTTGTACTCGTATTTTATTTGGAATACACAAATTTAAATCCTCAACCATATACAAACATATATACATGTAGTTATGTAAATTAGGGCGGGCCAAAGTTTTTTTGCCTATGCGCGTATAGCATATTTTCCGGAGGTCTAAATTCAATTTGGAGTTTGCTAAATTGCGGAAATAGATTTCGAATAAAATGGGAAATATTTAACTGTCACGCCTTAGGGTGGAAGTTTCGAGAAAAAGATAAGTGCAGAAATGGATGGATGTATATACACAATGTATACGGTGGCGTGAATATAAGTAGGGAAAAGACATTTTAGTAAGGTTTGTCCAATTTATTGCTTGTTTATGAAAAGGCAGCTTACTGTCTAAACAAATCGTGTAAATCAAAATTTTCAACCTTTTGTTTAAACTTCTTTGTGAGTATGCTGTTTTATAGGAATCCCATTAATTTTTTATATAATAAGGTGGAAGTTAAAAGCAGCGGGGACTTACCGTTGATTTTTTTGGCAATTTTTAATCGCGCATTTTCTTCCACACAAGATATGTTCGACAATTTGTTTGTATGGAGCAAATGAGCAACACCTTCGCCCCCCCCCCCCCCCCCCCCGCCCCTTCCAAAAAAAAAACAAATAAATACAAATAAAAATACCGAAAATCAACGGTAAGTTCTAGGTAGTAAAAATTTGCACTTAAATTGAATGTGCTACAAAACTTCATACTCACAATATTTCTAGGAAATGTAATTAAAAAGTTCAAGATTTCAATGATACTTTGTGGAATTTTGCTAACTTTCGAATAAAGTTTGAAATTTTGACTTACATGATTTTTGTTAGATAACTAGCTACACTTTTATAAAAAATTAAAAATTAAATTGGCGAAAGAGGAAAGTCAAAGGATACTAAAATGCCTCTTCCCTATTTCTATTTTCGCCACTGTATCTACAGCTTATATTTTTCATATTTCATATGACTTCACTAAATTCAAGTTAGAATCGTTTCATAAAAAAGAAACAGAATTAAACATAACCAACTATCATAGAAAATAGGGATGCTAAAAAATATTTAGTGGGACAATTTTCTCAAAATCGGTACGAATGGTCAGCGTACTTATAGCCTGGTTTTAATCGAAATTTAAGCACTTCTTTACGACACTACAGCAAAATGCTAAGAAACCTATTTTTGTAATTTGGCACACTTAAAATTGATTTTAGACCCATAATTTCTTCGGCAGATTTGCTTAGAATTACACGCAGAACCCTTCTATGCTATACGCTAAAATCGAAAAAGCTCCCATATAAATTGACCCGCCCTAATGTACATATGTATGTATATGCCTATGTGTTCATACGTGTATTCTTTAATTTATTTGCTATAATTTTGGCTGCTTGTATTGTAATCGGCGTAACATTCCACCGACATTTCACTGCTTATTTTAATCGCATTAGAAACAAGTTTTTGTACAACCCATGTCAAAACCAACAAACCAATTAAGTACATACATACACTCGTTCATACATATGTATTTACAAACGTATTCCAATGTATTCCAACCCTTCTACATATCGCCACCATTGCCAACTAGCACAAAGGGACATGAAGTAAACGATCGTGAAAATAATTTCCCACAATATCCTTTTATCCTTGGCTGCTTTGTAGTACGCCAAATAATTGTGTAATAGCTTTTAATGTAGTTAAATGAGCAGCGTACATACATACATCAATATGAACTTACATACATATGTTGGTACACATGTGTGTGTACATATGTATGTGGGTATGACTGTATGTGGGTATGACTGTATGTTTGTATGCTTTATTTGTGTAATTGTGTGTCATTAACATGTTTATGTTTAAATTGAGGTTTTCTTAGTTTTCCTCTTTTTATTCACTTTGTCATTTCACTCAGCCTGTGCCTGTCCTTGTTTGTGTGGTTTGAGCGTTTTTCTGTGCGCCCTGGCGAAATGAAATTAAATTTAACCCCGCTACTTTATGTCTTCAATACAACAGTCTATTGCCTTTTTCCTGTGAAAATACGGGAACATAAATGATATCCTGAAAATGAGAATCTCGTGGTGGTTCCTCGCTCTATTAGCAATGACTAGGAAGAATGTTTGGGGTGCAATGGAGTGTAATCGTTGTGCTGGGTGTGCAGTTACAGTTGCAGGTGCAGGTGTCTGTTTTGGAGCAAGCGGCTCACTATATAAACGTTTATTCGGATGCGAAACCACCCCGTCCCAGAAATGGTTTTGTGCGCTGGATACGGGACCCACTACGTAAAAATTCCCTCCGTTGAAGAAACAAAATAAAGCCTCGGATGAGATCCCCCTTTTGAGGATACCACGGTAAACGTATAAAGGACTATGATTTGAGGGTATGCACCTGAAATGTCCGGGCCCTTAATGGGGGAAGGTTCCTCTGCCCGGCTGGCTGGTGTCATCGTAAGGACAAAAGCCATCCAAGAAATGCATTGTACGGGGCAAGGCAAGAAATGGCTGGAGCGCAAATTCGGCGTTGGAGCTGTAGTGGGAGGGAGACTCCATCGCCGAGTAATGTCATTCACCACGCTGGACGAACGACTCGCCACAATCCGCATCAAAGCGAGATTTTTCAACATCTCGCTCATCTGCACCCACGCCCCGATGGAAGAGAAGGACGAGGCGTCCAAGGATATCTTCTATGAGTGCTTGGAGCCAATATACGATATCAAAACCGTGCTGGGTGACTTCTATGCCAGGGTGGGCAAGGAAGGAATCTTTTAGTCTGGTATACAATGAGGACAAGACGAAGTATTTCCTGCATTCGCGCATCTGCTCCTTCGCGCATCCGCGCCTTCGCATCCCCGTCACCGTTAATAGTTCCAAATTCGAGAAAGTAGGAAATTTCGTTTACCTGGGAACCAGCATTAAAACGGATTGTGATTTCAGCATCGAAATCCAACGGTGGCACTCCCCATCTTTTCTTTCTTTATTGGCGCTGTAACTGCCTAAGTGATTTTTGGCAGTCCCCATCAGCATTTTTAATAATATTTTTTTTGCAGGTATGTCCACATTCTTCTTACTTAATTACCTTAACAAACTAAAACAAAGGATCAGCAATAAAACTGTTCTTTTTTCATACTCAGGTGTACATGCTTTGTAGCTGAGTTTAATTGTCTCAATGTCATTAGGAACCATGAACGATTCCACCAATGCGCAGCCAACTTAATTATGCGTTAAGGAAAAAAAAACATCAAATGTCCTTTCCGTTCGCTTGAGAATGCTTAACGCCATATGATTCTTACACGAGTATATAAACTTATGCAATATGCTTGCATGCCTTTATGTATTAACAACTGTACATATTTGAGTATTTGTATTGAGTTTGAGTCAGATTTTATCAGCGCTTGAATTTATTTGTATTTGTTTGCCTCCAATTCTACCTAAAAGGCAGCGTATACATCGTCTTATGTATGTATGTTTGTAAATGCTTATTGTACATAGCACACTACTTCTCGACTACCTGTCAGCTGGGCCGCACATTTGGCCCAACGCTCTTGCGCTGATTGGGCAAAAACTGGTTGGACAATCGGTTGAATGAGTGGTGATGACCTTAAGCTGGCTGTAGTACTGCACTGAGCGTCCATTGTTTGTTGAACGCTAAGTAACTTGCCTGCTGTGATTTACTATCTTTTGAGTGAGTTTTTTTATGAGATAAATATTATACTTGCATTTCATGAGCGGTTATCTAACACATTCTCCATGACTCCACCTACATTGTACCATACTGAGTGAATAAGTCGAAATGCTTTGAATCTTCTGTTACGACCTTCTCGAGTTGCAAACTTTTAATCTGATTATAAATTGGTTGGAATATACATTTTGTTCTGCAATTGGTTTTTATTTTTAATTTCTGTTCAAAAGATTTCGAAACCTCGATTCTATACCTAGCGGAAAAAATGACCTCAAAGTGCATCAACCAGGATTTCCACCTGTATAGCTTTTTTGTTATAGCACTCCTAACAGCCTGATTAGAAAGTAGCGACCAAAACAGAAATTTTCCACTGCACTGTCAATGACGCGCACTGTCAATAACCTGATCGACAAGTGAAGCCAAGTCCTTCTTCACTTGGTCTTTCCATCGCAGTGGGGGCCTCCCTCTTCCACTGCTACCACCAGCGGGTTCAGAGTTGAATTTTTGCAGAGCTGGAGCGTTGGAGTACATTCGTAGGTCCCACATACCAGTACAGGCATGATGAGTGACTTACATATAGAGTGTGGTTTGTACGTCGAGAGAGGACTTTACTCCAGAATTGCCCACTCAGTCCAAAGTAGCACTTGGTAGCAAGAGTGATTCTCCGGTGAATTTCAAGGCTGACAATATTATGGGTGTATGCTATATTCTCGAAATTATAACTGTCAACAGTGACATGAACGCCAAGGCGCGAATGTGCTGACTGTTTGTTTGGTTACCGGAGATACTTCGTCTTGTCCCCGTTGACGCCCAGACCCATCCAACTTGGAAAAGGCAGAACAGGCTTTGCCCCAGCAATTGCACGCTCTTGCAAAGTATTGTGCTTGAGCGCCGAAAAACCTTTTTTTTTTGGGAAAAATATAGGCGTCTTTAAAATATGGAACTTGTAAAGGTTTTGGCTTCTAATTTTATAATTTTAAGTTTGGCAACACCAGTCAAAATTGTTACGATTGTCTCAAGGATCACCCAGGATTACGCAAAGCTTTCGGGTTCGTTTCACCGGATTTTCGTTTTTTTAATAAGACTACATAGTACTAACAACAATTACTACAAACAATTTACAACACTTAAACTTTACAATTGGTAACTTTACTCGTAGCATAGGAGTTCGCAACGGAACTCTCTGTGTTCTGTATCACGCCATTAGATACCTGTGACGCCCTACGTTTCTAGAAAGCACATTTCTTGAAATTTCTGAAACAGTCATGTTGATCTCTTTCGACATCGAATCTGCCAGATCTTTCATCGAACGTTCTGCCATTCTACGGTTGTTCGATTTGAACTCTTATTTGCCTGTTCGCAGTATTAGCCACACTGCTCTCCACCTAAGTTTGTTCACACGATTAGACACACTTGCTGTTCAAAACCCTGCAAGCCTCTCCAAGGGGACAACCTTCACACTCCACCATTCAGCCATTTGACAACTTTATATGTACCTAATTTTGATGACAAATCTTTCTTACGTTGTGTACGTACAGTAACACCAAACCTCCTTCTTGGAAACCCTCGAAGTTCACAGCTTCACCATACCGTGTTCCCGGGTTCCCGCTTCACCATGCCATCTGGTTGGGGATGTGTGTGGTGGCGTTGTTCGAGTTTTCCGCATATCCAGTATCAGGTAATCATTCCTACATAGTCTTGAGGTCCTATAAAGATCTTGCTCATTGATTTGGGTGCGCTAAAAGCTTCGATGCATATTTCGTCTTCCGTTGTTCTATTTCGGTTCGTACTTCTGGTATTCTGGTGAATGTTATCATTTCGGATATACTACGTTGCTCCGATGATTGTTCTAAGGATTTTAGATTGCGAACGACGAAGGATTTCGATGTCGATGCTGTTCGCGTTTCCCCATAACTCACATTCATAGGTCCAGATCGGGTTTGAAACTTAGCTGTGAATAAGCACTTTATACTCCAGACTCAGAGGTGAGCCACTATGTGGTTTCTCCATGTAAGTCGCCTGTCCAGGTGGACCCCTAGGTAAGTGACTTGATTGTTTTGCGGTACTTGTACGCTGTTCAAAATCAAGGACGGAGAGTTACTCTGGCGCTGGCCATCTTCATTTTCCCGTGCTCTATACATACAGCCAGATATCAACTTTAATCTGTTCCATTATGCAGAGTATGCCTTTGTGATCGGTGTATTGTATATACATCTGTATGTATGTAAATCCATTTCAGAAATTACGTTAACTTGTGTAATGAATAAGGCCTCTTTGCTCTTTGGGACAACACATACAGAGAACATGTATTATTATAATACATTATTATAATACATGCTCTCTGCACTCCTTTGCAGTCTCTTATACGTGCTCTCTGGTTGCATACAACAAGTTTGATGGCACAACTTATACGCAACTGCAACATGCAACACACAACCATGCAACTCAAAATGTTGATCAAACATGTTGTGTTCTTGTCTTCCAACTAAAACCAGTTGTTTGCAACCTCTGTCGGCGTCAATGTTATTGCTTCTTTTCTGCAGCGTTGTCGCTGACTCATACCAGAGAACTTATAAAATAGAGAAGATGCAAATTTTGGTTGCATCGAACATTTGTCTGGAACGTTTAGAGGACGGAATTTCACCATTCTATTTTA